>NW_012100321.1:779808-823785 GCF_000951045.1 Mandrillus leucophaeus
AGGCTGAGGCAGGAGAATGGCGTGAACCCGGGAGGCGGAGCTTGCAGTGAGCTGAGATCCGGCCACTGCACTCCAACCTGGGCGACAGAGCGAGACTCCATCTCAAAAAAAAAAAAAAGAAAGAAAATTAGTCAGGTGTGGTGGTGCACACTTGTAGTCCCGGCTAATTGGGAGACTGAGGCAGGAGAATCACTTGAGCATGGGAGGTTGAAGCCGTGGTGAGCCATGATTGCACCATTACACTCCAGCCTGAGTGACAAAGCAAGACTCTGTCCCCACCCCCCCAAAAAAAATGCAATTGAACATCTTTGTAATGTGTGATCCTTCATTTCAAAGTCATGACACCTCTCTGCTTTTTTTCCTCTTCTCTTTGTTTCATGTGTAGTCATTACAGTTGTTTGTCTTACTTTCTAGGGTTGATGGGATGGGGTGAGTGTAATAAAATAGTCTATAATATTTCTGGCCTATCAAGTACAAGGCATTTTTGAAGCCAAAAAGATCCTGAGGAAGCCTAAATCCAGCCCCCATTGGAGAGATGACTACACACATCAAAGAGAAAATATCTCTCCACAGTCAGCTTGCCGGGTGCCCATGGGAGGCTACACGGGTTAGTGCTGCAGAAGTCAGGGAGCTTGCTTGCTTGAAGTCTGGGATGGAGGCTTGGCCTAAAAGATACATTGGATTCTCTAACAGGATGGGAGGAATATTCTAGGTGTGGAAAGTCGACTGAATGAGAGTCAGGTGTAGAGGTGAGAGGCCGTGCTGACCACATAGCCATATTGCCCTGAAATCCTTTGAACATCAGCCTCCAGCAATTGGACATGGCCCGGGCTTTTCAGATTTTTTTTTTTTCTCAGACCCCTAGAATTGTAAGGAAGTGCTTCTGCATGGGGAGGGCCACCAGGACTCTGGATCCTTCAGCCTTAAGGTTCAGTTTAAGATTTCGTTTGGAAGAAAGATTTTCTCACTCCTGAGAAAGCTTGTCAGCCCTCTCTGTTACCATTTGTGGGAAGGTAGGGTTTGAAGGTTTTCATCCCAGAGAATCTGCTGACCTGTGTCAACAGCATGTCCTCCATGGGGAGGGGTCTCTCCTTTGTTACCTTCCCACACCAGTCAACCTCATCAGTCAGTCCCATTGTTTTTACCACCTAAGTGTGTTTTCAGCCTGGCCCCTGCCCCTGTGTTTAGTCTCTCACCCTCTTCTTGGTTTACTGTCATAGCCTCTTTGTAATTGGCCTTCCTGCTTCTCGTCTCATGTCCTTGCAGTCCCTTATGCACAGTGCTGCAAATATCTTTCCAAAATAAATGGGATCACTTCGCCTTCACCTGCTTAAAACTCATCACTGGTTCTGCATCACTCCAGGATGAAGTTTCACCCTATTAGTTACCAGCAGGATGTGGTCCCTGTCCACTGTCTAGCCCTGCCTCTTGCCATTTCCTTCATTTGCTCTAAACTTCAACCCACAGATTAAAACTATGCACAGTTCCTTAAGCTGCCATTATATTTCTCGTCTGCACCGCCTTTCCTTGCCATTCCATTTTGAGAGTCCCTCCCAGAGTCCTTCTCTGACCTGCTCTGTGAGCCAGGGCTCCCTGCCGTATCTGTCATGCCTAGAGTCCTCCTCTGACCTGCTCTGTGAGCCAGGGCTCCCCGCCATGTCTGTCACGCCCTGTGCTTTCCCAGTGAACACGTAGCACACTGTATTCCAATTGTCTTCCTTCCTCAATAGATCCTAAGTTCCTTGAGGGAAGGGACCGGGTCGTCTTCATTGTCTCCTCCAAGCCAAGCATACAGGACTCTAGTAAATGATGATGAATGACTGAATGGCATAGAAACACTCCAGAGACCTCTTCCCTCAATAACTTCATTCAGTGGTGGAAATGTGGAATTGTATACATAGAAAGGGAGGAGGAAGAAGATTCATATAACACTAAGGTCTTGAGCAAGGTGGCAGCATGTGGGCAGGAGCAAATGCCCAGTGTTTAGTGTGTGGGCACAGCATGTGTGTTGCTGATAGGGCATGCGTGTGAAACGTTTAGGTGGGATATCTAAATAAATGGGCTTGGACAGAAGGAGCTGTGGGTCAGCAGAGCAGGAGGGAAGAAAGCGAGGGAATCCGCCGACAAGGCTAATGGGAAGCCTGCTGTTCCTGGGCTGGAGGCCAGCCACAAAGATTCACACACATCCTTCCTGAGTTTGGGGAAATATCTGTAGGTCACTTCAGAATTTGGGTTCAAAATAATATGGAGGCCGCATTATTCGTAATAGCCCGAAAATGGTAAGAACCCAAATTCCCACTGATGAGTGAATGGATAACGAGATATAATATATTCATACAGTAGAATATTATTCAGCCATAAAAAAGAACAAAGTAGTGACATGCTACAGATGGATGAACCTTCAAAACATTACACTGAGTGAAGTAAACTAGTCACACAAAATCACATGGCCCATGATCTCATTTACACAGAATTATCTAGAATAGGCTAATCTATAAAGATAGAAAGTAGATTAGTGGGCCAGATGCAATGGCTCATGCCTGTAATCCCAGCACTTTGAGAGGCCAAAGCAGGCAGATCATCTCAGGTCAGGAGTTCAAGACGATCCTGGCCAACATGGTGAAATTTCATCTCTACTAAAAATACAAAAATTAGCCAGGCATGGTGGTGCACGCCTGTAATCCCAGCTACTCAGGAGACTGAGGCAGAAGAATCACTTGAACCAGGGAGGCAGAGGTTGCAGTGTGCCGAGATTGCACCACTGCACTCCAGCCTGGGCCATACAGCAGGACTGTCTCAAAAAAAAAAAAAAGAAAAAAGTAGATGAGTGGTTGCCAGGGGCTGCGAGAAGGGAGGAATTTGGAGTGACTGCTCATGGTTACAGTTTTTTGGTATTGATGACTTTAAAATTGTGGTGATACTTGTGCAACTCCACATGTGCTAACAGCCATCAAATTGAATACTCTCAATTTGGCTGTTAGTATGTGGCTGAATAGTATGTGAATTATATCTCAATAAAACTGTTGTAAAATAATAATCATAATAAATGGAGGATAGGTGGATAGATGTTTTACTCCAGGTTTGCTACTTAAAATTTTTCATTGAGTCTGCAGTGGCCTGTGTTCTTTTTGAAGTGGCTCCTTAGAGAAGAGACCTGCTCTGACAAAGGTTCCTCACTGCCTGGTGGTTTCTCCTGTCTGGCTCATGCACTCTAGGACTGCTTGAGGCACTGCTCCACTCTCAGGAGCAACCAGGGGATGGGGAGACAGCACTAGTGTCTTCGGTGAACGTCTGCATCCAGGCCGTGTGAGCTGCGACACACACACCCTTAGAGAACACTTGCGTTCTGCAGAGGTCTAGGGGCAGAGGGTTGGACCAGTCCTGCCCTCAATAACTACCGGGCGACTTGTTCTCTGTGGGGTGTCATCAGCTCAGAGAAGCAACACGTCTTTCCAGGTTCTCTGAAGGAGATCTACTCATGCCATTGTTGGCTGTCTGCTACAAGTGTTACTGGGCTGCATTCGGGGACTTTGTTTTTCTATCCACCCTCTGTATTTTCCTAGGAATGCTTCTGTGAATACTCCCCTCCCACCTTCCAAGGCAAGTGAGGCAGCAGCACCGGGAGAGCCAGGAGGACCCCTGCACACACCCCTACTGCCACCACGTTGCCTTGACTCAGCCACTTGGCTTCTCTGTTTCCCCTACTGAACTGTGAGGAATGGGGGCAAAACCTGTCTGTTCTTTCCATTACCTGTGACCTGGAGTAGGCACTCGGGTATCTATTGAAGGAATTAGTGGATTTTTCTTTCCACGGATTGAATTAGATTGAGACAAAGAAAGTCATGGGGTGCAGGGTGAATTATTGGGGCTTGATCACTTCAAGAACTCATCTTGGCTTAAGTCTGTCAACATTTTTCTTTTTCCTTACCCAGCCCTAAGCTATTTCCATTGGTAATATATTGCACACAAGCTGTGTTTCACTTCTTAATGCTATGGGATACTGCTGCTACAAGGGCCATCCTTGGTGTTTGCAGAAATATTTGTGATTTGAGGAACCCAGTGCAGTGTAGAGCAGGTAACGTGGGGGAGAGCAAACTCACACCCCTGCAGTCTCTAACTTGAAAGACTGTGCAAGCAGGCATGTTCCTTACACAGGAGTGCTTAATCTAAGGTCTGTGGATAGGCTATGGAAGTCTGAACCCCTCAACATTACTACGGAAATTTCGTGTGTGTGCACACACCCAAGTGTACACGTGCACTGTGGATGGTGCAGAATCTATACCCTTCAGGTGATCAGAGTGAGGGGCATCTTCTCCCCTGAAGAAGTTAGAGATCTCTGTCCATTCACAGCATTTGTGGAAACTATACCACTGATCCAGAGCAAGCTGGGATGATGATGCAGCCTCCTTCTCAAGGGATTCATGATCCAGCAAGATTTCACCCTAAACCATTTAGAGCCTACACAAGGTGGCCAGGGAGGGCTGGGAGGTGGAGTTGTTGGGACTTAAAGGATGAGTTGAAGTGGAATGATTGAGCCTAGATCAAATCATTTTCCCTTCACAACGGAGACCGCATATCTTCCCTGTGAGTCCATGGGCCCCAAAGTGATTATAACTGACCTCTAGCTTGACTGTGCCCATCCCCTGCCATTGGATCCTCTCCAAAACAGTCATTGTCACGTATACTCACACAACACACAGGGACAGTAGCAACCAACAAACTGTTTCCATGTGTTAAGAGTGGTAGAACCTGGCTTCATTTCCAGTGTCTCACCTCCATGGTATGAATTAAAAATAGACAAACTTGGCCAGGCGCGGTGGCTCACGTCTGTAATCCCAGCACTTTGGGAGGCCGAGGCAGGCAGATCACAAGGTCAGGAGTTCAAGCCTGGCCAATATGGTGAAACCCCATCTCTACTAAAAATACAAAAATTAGCCGGGCGTGGTGGCAGGCGCCTGTAGTCCCAGCTACTCCGGAGGCGGAGGCAGGAGAATCGCTTGAACCCAGGAGGCACAGTTTGCAGTGAACTGAGATCATGCCACTATACTCCAGCCTGGGCAACAGAGCCAGACTCCATCTCACAAAAAAAAAAAAAAAAATAGACAAATTTCTGTGGGGTGTCAGGGTGTAGTGACTCCCTCGGTTTTTGGTTTTCTGGTTTTGGTTTTGGTTTTAGTTTTTTCTTTTCAGACGAAGTCTCGCTCTGTCACTCAGGCTGGAATGCAATGGTGCAATCTCAGCTCACTGCAACCTCCGCCTCCCAGGTTCAAGCAATTCTACCTCAGCCTCCTGAGCAGCTGGGATTACAGGTGCACACCACCACACCCGGCTAATTTTTGTATTTTTCGTAGAAACGGGGTTTCACCAAGTTGATCAGGCTGGTCTCGAACTCCTGACCTTGTGATCTGCCTGCCTCGGCCTCCCAAAGTGCTGGGATTACAGACGTGAGCCACTCCACCTGGCCAACTCCCTGAGTTTATCCTTCCCTACAGAGAGGTGGCCTCACATACATCCATCTCACTTAACGTTTTTATGTGATTGCAAAAATAACTCCCAATGTTAAGAACACTTTGATGGGGGTGCACAGTTCTTCAGAAAATATCAGCCAAGTTTTTCCTGGAACTGCCGTCCAAAAAAACCCACCAAATGTGTAAATGGAAAATGGCTAATAAGTGCTGTTTGTTTGTTTGTTTATTTGTTTATTTGTTTGTTTTTTGAGACAGAGTCTTGCTCTGTCACCCAGGCTGGAGTGCAGTGGCACAATCTCAGCTCACTGCAACCTCTGCTTCCCGGGTTCAAGCAATTCCCCACCTCAGCCTCCTGAGTAGCTGGGACTACAGGCATGCACCACCACACCAGGCTACTTTTTGTATTTCTGTAGTAGAGAGAGGATTTCGCCATGTTGGCCAGGCTGGTCTCAAAATCCTGACCTCAGGTGATCTACCCACCTCAGCCTCCCAAAGTGCTGGGATTACAGGTGTGAGCCCCCGCCCCTGGCCAGCTAAGTAATAAGTAATGTGCATATATTTTCAGCTTTATAACTGACAGCAAATTGCCATGTTGTCCTGATGGGACACAGCAGGACAAAAGGCCAACTATTTCTTGAGCTGATTTCCTACAGCTGTTGGTGAACTCCCAGATTGCTTAATCTAACTGGGAAGTGCTGTTTCTTTAGACTTAGCGTGCGGCGCACAGCCTTTCGTGAGAGGTACCAAAGCAGTGTCTGTGGGCAGCATGACAGGTGTGGCCCTGAGCAAGTTCTTTCACTCCTGAGTCTCCGTGTCCTTGACTGAAAAATAAAGACAAAAGTAGCTTCCTTGCAAAGTACTTGTGCATATTAAAGGAGATAATATGTACCAAGTGCCAGGCTGGAGCTCACATTGCCAGACCCTGTGCTAAGTGTTTCCATGAGTCTCATTTAAGCCTCATAGCAACCATATTAGATAGCTGTGAGTTCCAATTTTCTCATAAGAAAAATGGGATTCAGGCGGGGCGCGGTGGCTCATGCCTGTAATCCCAGGATTTCGGGAGGCCGAGGTGGGCAGACCATGAGGTCAGGAGATCGAGACCATCCTGGCTAACATGGTGAAACCCCATCTCTGCTAAAAAATACAAAAAATTAGCCGGGCATTGTGGCAGGCACCTGTAGTCCTAGCTACTCCAGAGACTGAGGCAGGAGAATGGCGTGAACCCGGGAGGCAGAGCTTGCAGTGAGCCAAGATTGCGCCACTGCGCTCCAGCCTGGGCGACAGAGCAAGACTCCGTCTCAAAAAAAGAAAGAAAGAAAAGTGGGATTGAGAAGGATGAAGACAGGATCTGGGATTCAAACCCAGAGCCATTGCCTGCTGGCCACACTGCCTTCCTTTACTGGAGTGACTTGAAGCCCACAGAAGACAGATCAGGTGGAGTCCTGGCTACTCACAGAGAAATGGAAACAGGCAGATAGTATTCAACCGTGTTCCCCTGCACTGAAGATTTACTTCCAAACCTCTCTTAACTACCTGTTTTTTCTTCTTCCTGACAAATGTGTACATTTTCTTTTCTTTTTTAAAAAAATTGAGATAGGTCAGGTGCAGTGGCTCACACATGTAATCCCAACACTTCAGGAAGCAGGCACATCACCTGAGGGTCAGGAGTTCAAGACCAGCCTGGCCAACTTGGTGAAACCCTGTCTCTTTTAAAAATACAAAAATTAGTCAGGTGTGGTGGCATGCACCTGTAATCCCACTACTCGGGAGGCTGAGGCAGGAGAATCCGCTTGAACCTGGGAGGCAGAGGTTGCAGTGAGCTGAGATCACACCTCTGCACTCCAGCCTGGGCGACAGAGCAAGACTCCGTCTCAAAAATAAATAAATAAATAAATAAAATTAAAAATTGGCCAGGCATGGTGGCTCACGCCTGTAATCCCAGCACTTTGGGAGGCCAAGGTGGCTGGATCACGAGGTCAGGAGATCGAGACCATCCTGACTAACATGATGAAACCCTGTCTCTACTAAAAATACAAAAAAATTAGCTGGGTATTGTAGTGGGCGCCTGTAGTTCCAGCTACTCGGAAGGCTGAGGCAGGAGAATGGCGTGAACCCAGGAGGAGGAGCTTGCAGTAATCGGAGATCGCGCCGCTGCACTCCGGCCTGGGCGACAGAGCGAGACTCCATCTCAAAAAAAAAAAAAAAAAATTGAGGGCCAGGCATGATGGCTCATGCCTGTAATCTCAGTGCTTTGGGAGGCCAATGCGGGCAGATCACAAGGTTAGGAGTTTGAGACCAGCCTGGCCAATATGGTGAAACCCCACCTCTACTAAACCCCGTCTCTACTAAAAATACAAAAATTAATGGGGCATGGTGGCGGGCGCCTGTAGTCCCAGCTACTCAGGAGGCAGGAGAATCTCTTGAACCCAGGAGGCGGAGGTTGCAGTGAGCCGAAATCGCACCACTGCACTCCAGTCTGGGTGACACAGCAAGACTCATCTCAAAAAAAAAAAATTTTTTTTTGAGACAGAATCTTGCTCTGTTGCCCAGGCTAGAGTGTAGTAGCACAATCACAGCTCACCTCACAACAACTTCAACCTCCCAGGCTCAAGCAATCCTCCCACCTCAGCTTCCCAAGTAGTTGGGACTACAGGTGTGCGTCACCACACCCAGCTAAGTGTATCTTTTCTAACACCACTTTTTCAGTTTTCTAACATCACTGAGTGTCTGTCCAGCAATTCATTTAATTCTGACACTAACTCCCAAAGTTAGCATTAGACTCCATAAGTTCGAGGGCTCAGTCCCACAAGACTGCCCTTACTTCAGGTGCCAGTTGCAAGTACTGGGTGACTCACCAGAAGTAAGCTTATCCACACTTCTGTCCGGCTTGCCTTCAAAATCAGGCATTACCCCATTCCTCCCTGGGTTCCATAATTTGCTAGGATGGCTCACAGAATTCAAGAAAACACTTTACATACATTTGCTGATTTATTATAAAGGGTATAACTCAGGAACAACCAAATGGAAGAGATGCAAGGGACAGGATCTATGCAAGGGCAGCAGTGCACCGGGAGCTTCTGTGCCCTCTCTGGACATGCACCCTCCCATCACCTCAACGTGTTCACAAACACAGAAGCTCTGCAGACCCTGTCACTGAGGGTGTTTATGGCGTTTCTGTGATGTCTGCGTGACTGATTAACTCATTGGCCACTGGTGATTGAGCTCAATCGCCAGCCCCTCTCCCCTCATCCCCAGAGGTCTGGGGTGGGGCTGACAGTTCCAACCCTCTAATAAAGGTTTGGTCTTTCTGGAGACCAGCCCCATATCCTGCACTATCTAGAGGCCCACAAGAGTAACCTCATTATTATCGTGAAACTCAGGTTTGGTTGGAAGGAGCTTGTTTGTTTTGAGATAGAGTCTCACACTGTCACCCGGGCTGGAGTGCAATGGCACAATCTCGGCTCACTCCAACCTCTGCCTCCTGGGTTCACACAGTACTCCTGCCTCAGCCTCCTGAGTAGCTGGGATTACAGGCGCACACTACCACACCCGGCTAATTTTTTGTATTTTTAGTAGAGACAGGGTTTCACTATCTTGGCCAGACTGGTCTCGAACTCCTGACCTCATGATTGACCTTGTGATCGGCCTGCCTTGGCCTCCCAAAGTGCTGAGATTACAGGCATGAGCCACCGTGCCCGGCTGGAAGGGGCTTGTTAATGAGTAACAAAAGATACTTCTATCACTCAGGAAATTCCAAGAGTTTGGGAAACTCTTTGCTAAGAGCCAGGGACAAAAACCAAATATATATTTCTTCTACTACTACACTGCCCCATCCCTCCCCCAGAGTTCCTAAATTTAAGACCTTGCTGGTGGGCTTCCTGCACCCTTCCGAGGGTGTGCAGGAGAGGAGGCTACCAGCCTCTACATCTGGAAAGAGCACCAGGAAGGGCCCAGCCTGGGGCTGGGAGCTCAGGGGCCAGTGTGCCGCAGCAGCACCGTGAGAATCCTGGGCCTATGTGGGGCTTGTTCTTCACAGTGCACCCCATACATGGTTTATTAGCTAATCTCCCATGAGCCAGAGGACAGTATTAATCTCAAAGTAACACTAATCCCTTTTTACAAGAGGAAACAGAAATCCCCGAGTCCTCTGGCAGAGGCCGTTCACAGCCCATCAGAATGGAAAAGGCCCACGTTCCAGCCCTTTTCCTGTCTTCTCTGCTTTAGGTTGATGAAGCTGTGAGTTTTATAGCATTGGACTGAGCAGATTCAGAATTTTACCAAATGCCTTCCCACTTGGAAAACAGCCACCCTACAAAAAACCTCCGTGTTTCCCTCCACATTCATCATAGCCACCACTTCCTAGAGCTATCATGAAGGAGAGTTGGCGGGACGAGAGCTGTTAAATTCAGTTAGTTATTTCCCTGCAGTCAGAGAGCCTAGATCTCTGTAATTCTGTCTTTCAGAGAAGGCAGCTAATTTCAGTATAGATACTCCCATCTATCACTGTAACAGTTTAATAGGTACGGTTACAGCTTGAATACACCAACAGGCTTTATGTGAGTAATTGCCGTTATTTGCACCGCTTTGAATTGATGATAAAGTGCTAAAATATGAGGTATACGGTTTCATATGCTGTGATTTTTATGGGGGTTCTCTGTTACTTCATCTCTCTCCCTCCCCCTGTAATTCTAGGTTTACTAACGGATTGCTTTCCCACAGTCCAAATAGTTTTAAAACAAAGCTTTCTCCTTTTTTTTTTTTTTGCTACAATTCCTCAACACCCTCCCGTTTTTCTGCTTGCTTGTAAGTTAAGCACAAGTCACTTGCATTCCAGAAATTCCCCATTGCCATAAAGGCAGGCAGTCAGCTCGCCAGCTCTTGCCTGTTCCAGATAAGCAGGGTTCATTTAGCTTGTGACTCGGCATTGCTAGCGGATTTCCTCAGGCCCCAGTGCCCTGATCAGAACAGTGTGCCCTGGCACACCGCCTGGAGAGCCCAGCAGCCAAAGAGAAGTAGAGCTTGTTTCACAAAGTAACCCTGCCCTTCCATCCAAGACAGAAATAGTCTGGGTGGCGGCCCGAGGCCCCGAGACAGTTCCAGCGGGCTGCTTTGCCTGGCTGTCCCGGCTGCACTTGCCTTCTCCGTGGTGGGGAGCTCGGGCAGACAGGTTGCTCTGCCTGAGCGTGCCAAGCAGGCCCACGGCTTGTCCTGCTGTATTTGCCAAGGCAATACAAACAGGACGGTACAAAGGGACAGCAGGCTATCCTGTGAGAGTGGTCCCAAGGAGCAGTACCCACTCTCGGCTGCAGGACCTGCTCGGGCCCTTGGTGGAACTGGCCTGACTGTGCCTTTGAATTATCACCTGGGGGCTCCGGTGGCCCTTGCTCTTGCTCTTGCTCTTGCTCTGTGTCTGTGTCTGTCTATTCATCTCACTCACACGCACACCTTCTCTGCTGCCTTGCCCATGAGGTTTCACACCCAGCAAATCCCCACACCTCTATAACCCCTGTCAGTTTTCCTGACCTCTGCTTTTTTCCTGTTCATTTAACCAAAGCCAGTGAAGCACAGATGAACTAACCTCTTCTCCGTGTTACAGTCGCTGTAAAAACGTCTAAGACCCGCATAAGGTCAGTCTGGGAAGGCTGAGCCCTGATAAAAGGCGACAGAGCAGCCCATTAGCAAGAATGTGACCAGCTTCTGCGGGGGCGTGGCCCTGTGGGGACTCCCAGCCACAGCCAAACCATGGCTCTGTCCTGTAAAAGTTAACAGCCAAGTCTGGAGACAAGACTTAACAGCAGCACATGACTGGCTGTAGTGAAGTAATGAGCCCACTATGTTCCTAGTGAAGTCACTGGGAAGAAGGGGAGGAAGAAGGCTTCTTGGGGAATGTAGAACCTCAATACATCTGGAAAGGAAAGTAGGAGTCGGATGCTCCAGCGGCTTAGGGAGGAGCTCCTCCATGCTGGCCCCCTTAAGGCACAAGCCCCTTGAGGACAAACACTTCAATCACCTTCCTCCCTCTCTTCAACTGGAGAAATGCTGCACTTTTCTTCCTCCTTCCCTCCTTTCCGAAGACAGCTACTGAATGCCTTCCCTGGTACTAGTTACTGCACCAAGCCCAATACACAGGTGGGTAATGAGAGAACTCTGCCTGCTCTGGTGAACCCGGGGATCTACTGGGGGACCAGCATTAAGCAGCTAATCACACAGCTATCCAGCGACTTTTACATGCTGCCCAGGGCTATCAAGGAGGAGCATGGAGGCAGTGCCTTGTGGTGATTGATCAAATATGGGCTCTGGAATCGGACTGCCCGGGTGTGAATCCCAGCCCTGCCATCTGTTTGCCGTGTGGCTCAGTTTGTTCAGTTATAAAATGGGAAGAAGAATGGTAGAATACAACTCACAGAGCTGGTGTGAGGACTGGGTGAGACAGTGCATGTAAAATGTTAACGGCTGGCCCTGGCCCAGAGCACCAGCACTGTGTAAATATAAGCAATTGTTAGGATCCTATAATAGGAACTTAATTTAGTGTAGGAGTCAGGGGAGACCTCGGACGGAGTGTTGTTTAGTCACAGAACAGAGGTAAAAGTGGAAGGAACAACCTGTAGGGAGACCCTGCAAGGTCATCAGGACTGCAGTGAAGTGTAGGGGGAGGGTGGCGGGCTTGAGCCTGGTGATGGGAACTCCTGAGGCCACATGTTGAAAAGTGTGTGTTGTACCCTAGATTTGTATCCTAGATTACACGGACTGGGATCAGCCTTCCTGCCTGAGGCTTACAGGCTTCTGACTCTGAAAAGTATTCTTTCTTAGGGAAGAGAGGCCAGGAAAGGGACACTGGGCTGTGATCGGTGACATCTTTGCCTCCTTTCATGGGTCATTGGGAATCAGGAACCTGAAGGAAGTTAGCCTCTGCCCTCTTTAATGCTTGGGAGGAACCTGCTTGTGACCCCAAGGGGCTTTTCTACTTGGGCCTATGGGTGTTGTGTGTGTGTGTGGTGGGGTGTGTGTGTGTGGTGGGGTGTGTGTGTGTGTGGTGGGGGGTTTGTGTGGTAGGGGTTTGGTGGGATGTGTGTGTGTGGTATGGTGGGGAGGGTGTGTGTGTGGTGGGGTGTGTGTGTGGTGGGGTTTGTGTGGTGGGATGTGTGTGTGTAGTGGGGGGTGTGTATGTGGTGTGTGTATGGTAGTGGGGAAATAGTACACCTGTACTGTGCTCGCAGTCTGTTTCTTTGTTGGTGGCTCTTTAGCCTGTAATATCCCTCACAGTGGTGGCACCAGCTCTCCTCAGAGTCACACTGCCATCACCCCTGTGCCACTGGGCCTGTGTGGGCATGCCAGCAAAGTCACACTTCAGAGCACGAAGACATCTCACGTTCTTGGCAGGAGGGCTCTCCCAGCTGCCCCTGGCTTTGAATGTTCACTCCCATTTTGCAGAGCGCAGTCAACTCACCTCGATTATGGACCACACTCTTCCTCCAGAATGGGCAGGGTGCCAGCTCTAGGCTGGCCTCAAGTTCTTCGCTGGCGTGGTTTTTTAAGCCCAACTGTTGGGATATGCGTTTTCTTGAAAGTCAGGGAAAAGAACAGAGCCCCCTGTCGGGCTCAGAGCAGGTCCACAAGCCCTACTTGACGGTTCATGGCAGCAAATGCATGGGCAGCTTCTGAAGGATCAGCCAGATGCTGGAGCCATCTGATCCCCCAGACCTGGTGCAATGTCGCACCTCCTCCCTCCTCCTCAGCCCTGAGATTTATGACACGGCCGTGTGCACATCGCTGGCATCGGGAACGTATAAAGCCACAGTGCCTGCTTGTGGCACTCACACCCAGTCAAGTCATCCTAATAGAGCGTTAGTGGCCTTCTGTCATGGGGGGAAAGTCTGGCACAGGCAGAAGCAGGTCTTGACTGACAGGGGAATTACCCGGGAAGACAGCTAACAAAGGGGCAGGGGAGGGGCAGAGGACCCAAGTGTTGAAGGAAGAGAGCAGCCAGAAAACCACCCAGTCACCTCCCAAGCAGGAAGGCAGCAGGGGGAGCTGCGGGGACTCATGTGGTTTCAATAGTAGAACTTCTGCGGAGAGGCACAGCGAGGAAATTTCTATGGAGAGGAGGCCGTCATTCTTGTGCCAGACATCCTTGCCCTCCAGTTCACAGAAGAGAAAATTGAGGGCCTAGCGCGATAGCTCACGCCTGTAATCCCAGCACTTTGGGAGGCTAAGGTGGGCGGATCACAAGGTCAGGAGTTCCAGACCAGCCTGGCCAATATGGTGAAACCCTGTCTCTACTAAAAATACAAAAATTAGCTAGGCGTGGTGGCGGGCGCCTGTAATACCAGCTACTCAGGAGGCTGAGGCAGGAGAATCTCTTGAACCCGGGAGGCAGAGGTTGCAGTGAACCGAGATTGTGCCACTACACTCCAGCCTGGGCGACAGAACAAGACTCCGTCTCAAAAAAAAAAAAAAAAAAGGAAGAGAAAATTGAATAGAGTGTGGATAAAGAGGCGAGTTCATCTGACTAGATAGACAAGGGAGAAATGGAAAATCTTTGTAAGCCATCACGAATCTGGCATTTATGGGATGTGTACGTATCATATTTAAAGGAGAAGGGAACAGGGAGCTAGCATTGGCGGTAATAGCATAACATTTAAACACGCCATCAGCTGAGACAATTGAGTTAGCCAGTTCAAATCACAGCACCACCACTTACCCAGTTCCATGGCCTTGGGCAAATGGCTTAGCCTCTCTGAGCCTCCATTTGCTGTTTGCAGATTGGTAGTAAAAATAATATTTACCACAAAGAATCATTGGAAGGATTCACTCTGTATTTCTAGTAAAGAGCTTAGAATGGTACATGGCATATAGTAAATTCTCAGTCGGAAGTTAACTATTATTGTCGTTACTATTATGATTATTTCAGTATGCCATCCATTTGTGGTACTACTTGTTTTCGTTTGCGTAATTTCTTTTAATATTCACAGCATCTTGCCTGAGCTCGGTGGCTCACGCCTATAATCCCAGCACTTTGGGAGGCCAAGGCGGGCGAATCACCTGAGGTCAGGAGTTCAAGACGAGCCTGACCAACATGGTGAAACCTCGTCTCTACTAAAAATACAAAAATTAGCCGGGCGTGGTGGTTGGCGCCTATAATCCCAGCTACTTGGGAGGCTGAAACAGGAGAATCGCTGGAACCTGGAACTGCGGAGGTTGCAGTGAGCCAAGATCGCACATTGCACTCTAATCTGGGAGACAAGAGTGAAACTCTTGTCATCTCCAAAATAATAATAATATTTACAGCATCTTGACAGACTCATTAATGATATCATTACCCCATTTTTGGATGAGGATTCCAAGCCCCTGAGAGGAGAGGTGATTTACTCTCAGGTACCCAACCTAGCTATAAGACACAAGCAGGATCAGAACCGAGGTCACTTTGGTGTCAAAGCTGTACATGTTTTAAAATGTTTTTCTACAAATTGTCTTGTTTTGACCAAGCTCTCAGAATAGGTCATGCCTACAGGCAGGTGCCATTGTTGAGGCTTGTTAAGAGCATAGAGAAAAAAAGAATACTGGCAGCCATTGTGCAGTGGACTGTGCATAGACGCTCTCGTTTATTCCATTGTATAGTCAGATGAGCTGAGGTCCGGGCAGGAATCGAACCCATGTCTCCCTGACAGCAGAACTCAGGCGCTCATCCACTTGTTGACAACCAGCTTTCCACTTAGATCATTAGGATAATAGCTACTCTCTCAGGCTAAGTGCTAAGATCTCATTAAATACATACCACCAGGGGATGAGGTGAGAACTGTTCATCTTTGTTATGTATAGAAGGAAATGGAGACATAGTTGCTTTGATTTTGACCTAAACACTCTCCTGCCCCCTCACCCTTTCATCGTCCATTGAGGTGAGATTGGGGGAGTGCGGCAGTGTGGTCCTCAGAAGACACACTATAGATACACTGTTAGCACTGAATGAAAAAGAAAGGCTTCATACCTTTCCACAGAGGTGGGTCCTCTTCAAGACCATTTGAATTGGATGCTCTGGAGTTTCCTTCTCTCCCTGAGTGCTCAGCACCCCTCCAGCCTTGCAGTTTAGCCTGCCTTAGACTTAGTCTTGCATGTGTAAAAGGAAAAAGGAATAGTTTATTAAATGTTTCCAGCCTCCAGAAAAGTCCGCAAAAGCTGTTAGTTAAGGCCTGTCTGGCATGGGGTGTTTTAGAGTACTAGCAGTGCCAATTAAATTTTTTTAAAGGACTAAGTGCTGAGTTTTTATATCTAAATATAGAAAGTAAAAAATAAGCGAGTCTGAGTTCGTCTTGGAGGAAGTATTGATGTGTAGCTAGAAAGGAAACTTTGGAGGAACTGAGTCCTGGTGTGAAGGAGCAGAAGCAAAGCCTGACGCTTGCCGACAGCACTGCTGCTAAGAAGGGCCTGCCTGGGGTCCAGGATCAAAACCTGTTTGGATATTTCAGAAAATCAGGATACCAGGAAAGGAGGTGATTTTCCCTCTTGATTTCCAAGCTCTGAGGGGCATCTCTCCATTTTCTTAGTGTCCATCCTGCCACAGGCACCTCTCAGGAGCAGGGCCAGCCACCACAGCTCTGACAAGGCAGTCGAAGACTGAAATACCAGTTCCTAGTTCATGGGGAAGTCCCCACCAGCTCGCATCGGAGGACCGTCTAGTCTTCCTATGTCACCAGAGTATTTTTTGGTGTTTTGTTTTGTTTTGTTTTGTTTTGAAATAGGGTCTCATTCTGTCTCCCAAATTGAAATGCAGTGGTATGGTCATGGCTCACTGCAGCCTCGACCTCCCGGGCTCAAACGATCCACCCACCTCAGCCTTCCAAGTAGCTGAGACTTTAGGCATGCCACCATGCCTGGCTAATTTTTTATTTCTTGTATTTTGCCCAGGTTGGTCTTCAGCCCCTGGGCTCAAGCAATCCTCCCACCTTGGCCTCCCAAAGTGCTGGGTTTACAGGCGTGAACCACCACCCCTGGCCTGCCAAAGTTCTTTTGTGGAAGACCAAGACTGAAAACTTTGTAAAGGAGCTGGGTGCGATGGCTCACGCCTGTAATCCCAGCATTTTGGGAGGCGAAGGCGGGCAGATCACTTGAGGTCAAGAGTTTGAGACCAGCCTGGTCAACATGGCGAAATCCCATCTCTACTAAAAATACAAAACTTGGCCAGGTACAGTGGCAGGCGCCTGTAATCCCAGCTAGTTTGGTGGCTGAGACACAAGAATTGCTTGAACCTAGGAGGGGGAGGTTGCCAAGATCGTGCGACAACACTCCAGCCTGGGTAACAGAGCATGTGTGACTCCATCTAAAAAAAAAAAAAAAAAAATGGCTGGGTGTGGTGGCTTAGGCCAGGCATGGTTCCTCATGCCTGTAATCCCAGCACTTTGGGAGGCCGAGGTGGGCAGATCAGGTGGTCAAGAGATTGGGACCAGCCAGGCACGGTGACTCACACCTGTAATCCCAATATTTTGGGAGGCCGAGACAGGTGGATCACCTGAGGTCAGGAGTTCGAAACCAGCCTGGCCAGCATGTTGTATCTCTACTAAAAATACAAAATGAGCCAGACATGGTGGTACACACCTGTAATTCCAGCTACTCGGGAGGCTGAGGCAGGAGAATCACTTGAATCCAGGAGGCGGAGGTTGTGGTGAGCCGAGATCGTGTCGTACTCCAGCCTGGGGAATAAGAGCAAAATTCCGTCTCAAAAAAAAAAGAAAAGAGAGAGAGAGAGACAGATTGAGACCATCCTGGCCAACATGGTGAAACCGTGTCTCTACTAAAAATACAAAAAGTAACTGGGCTTGGTGGCATGTGCCTGTAGTCCTAGCTACTCAGGAGGCTGAGGCAGGAGATTCACTTAAACCTGGGAGGCGGAGCTTACAGTGAGCCGAAATCACACCACTGCACTCCAACCTGGAGACAGAGCAAGACTCTATCTCAGAAAAGAATAAAACCGAAACTTTTTAAAGGAATTTATCTGCCTATGAATGCTTGGTAAATATTTGTTGAAAGAATAATAAGGTCTCTGCTTTTCTCAGCTATTTTAAAAATGTTTTATGAAAGTCATACATGGCCATCCATGGTTAAAAGATTAAGGCTGGGAGGAGTGGCCCACGCTTGTAATCCCAGCCTGTAATCCCAGCACTTTGGGAGGCCGAGGCGAGTGGATCACCTGAGGTCAGGAATTTGAGACCAGCCTGGCCAACATGGTGAAACCCCATCTCTTCTAAAAATACAAAAATTAGCTGGGTGTGGTGGCGGGTGCCTGTAATCCCAGCTACTCGGGAGGCTGAGGCATGAGAATCGGTTGAACCCAAGAGGCCGAGGTTGCAGTGAGCCGAGATCGAGTCACTGAACTACAACCTGGGCGACAGAGTGAGACTTTGTCTCAAAAAAAAAAAAATTAAATAATGCCTAAGGGCTTGTTTACGTACAAAAAGCAGCAGTTTTCATGCTTTTTGGAAGTGCTTTGTTCCTAAAGTATGTGGTATCTATTTTGCCTGGTGTATTACCCCTGATTTTATTGAATCATGGAATTCAAGAGTTCTGATTAAGGCTTCTCTGGAGCCTTAGAGCTCTGGCACATCTTCTAGAATGGCAGTTCTCCAAGTATGGTTCCCTGGCCAGCAGCAGCAGCATCACCTGGGAATGCATTAGAAATGCAGATTTTGAGGCCAGGCGCAGTGGCCCACACCCAGCATGCCGGCATTTTGGGAAGCAATGGCAAGAGAATCGCTGGAGCCCAGGAATTTGGGACCAACCTGGGTGACAAAGTGAGACCCCCATCTCTACAAAAAAAATTAGCCAGGTGTGGTGGCACACACCTGTAGTCCCAGCTACTCAGGAGGCTGAGGTGAGAGGATCGCTTGAGCCCAGGAGGTTGACGATACAGTGAGCTGAGATGGTGCTATTGCACTCCAGCCTGAGTGACAGAGTAAGACCTTGTGTACAAAAAAAAAAAAAAAAAAATTCTTGGGCTCCTCTGCAAACTGACTGAATCCAAAACTCTGTGGCTGGGGCCCCCGCACCTGCACTGTAACAGGCCCTCCAGGTGACTCTGCTGCATGCTCACTCTTGAGAAATAGTGATATCAAGCATCATAGAAGAAGAACTCAGGTACTAAAATCTCACAGGATTCAAATTCCATCTGTGCGACTCACTCACTCTCTACATGTTCCTTTACCTCCTAGCCTCAACGTTCCTGTCTGTAGAATGGGATAGTAATCACCAGTCTAAGTTGGGCACGGTGGCTCAGCCTGTAATCCCAGCACTTTGGGAGGCCGAGGTGGGTGGATCACGAGGTCAGGAGATCGAGACCATCCTGGCTAACACGGTGAAACCCCGTCTCTATGAAAAATACAAAAAAATTAGCCAGGCGTGGTGGCGGGCACCTGTAGTCCCAGCTACTCAGGAGGCTGAGGCAGGAGAATGGCATGAACTCGGGAGGCGGAGCTTGCAGTGAGCTGAGATCCGGCCACTGCACTCCAGCCTGGGTGACAGAGCGAGACTCCGTCTCAAAAAAAAAAAAAAAAAAAAAAAATAATAATAATAATCACCAGTCTGGGGGAGTTATTGTGAGAACTGCTATGAAAAGGCACGAAAGCACTTAGCATCGTGTGCCTCATACAGAGTAAGCATTTGATAAATGGCTTATCATTTTTGTTATTAGCTAGCTTCCTAGACCAGGTATTCATCTTTTTAAACAGTACCCCAATCAGATGGTTGCCTGGTGAGGAGATTCAAAAATTCTCGGCCGGGCGCGGTGGCTCAAGCCTGTAATCCCAGCACTTTGGGAGGCCGAGACGGGCGGATCACGAGGTCAGGAGATCGAGACCATCCTGGCTAACACGGTGAAACCCCGTCTCTACTAAGAAATACAAAAAACTAGCCGGGCGAGGTGGCGGGCGCCTGTAGTCCCACCTACTCGGGAGGCTGAGGCCGGAGAATGGCGTGAACCCGGGAGGCGGAGCTTGCAGTGAGCTGAGATCCGGCCACTGCACTCCAGCCTGGGTGACAGAGCGAGACTCCGTCTCAAAAAAAAAAAAAAAAAAAAATTATCATCTATTCCAATGAATGACAGCTATGACTGTTAATAGTTATATATTGAGAGAATATTTGCCATTCTGTAATTTCCATTCTTGATTATAACTCTGTTCCCTAGAACCATTGGAACAAGACTTTTCTACGTGGCCTTGTTCAAATATTTGAAGATAGTGATCTTGGCTGTTCTGAGCTTTTTCTTGTTCTATTTCCAAAGATTAACTTAAACATAGAAGATAATTGCAGCCAGTAGGGAGGGCTTTTAAAAAAGAAAGAGAGAAACAGAAAAGGTCTGCAGCCAAGGCTATGCTTTGGTGACATGGGTCTTTGGAGATTTCTGGTAGGTAAGGATGCCTGTAAGTTTAAGGTTAAGGCTTTCTCAGCTGGACTTGGGAGCCTGCAGTAGACATGGTGGGTGGAGGTCACTGTTGGTAAGAATTCTGCCTTCTGCCGCTGGCAGGTGTGGGCCAGAGTCACCCCTAGAGTGTTTCCATGTAGGAACACTCGGGTGTTCCAGACACAAATGCCTTAATATCCAGCATCTTTGCCAGGGAGTCTGCTCCAAGACCCCAACCCTTTTCCTGCTGTGGTCTCAGGCCTTTGGCAAGCTGCCCGTGCTCTTTCCAGCATCCTATTTCTCACCTGGGTTGCCAGCTCCCTGCAGCCTTGGTGGTGTTTGCAGCCTGCTCTCAGTTTTTTTTAATCTTTCTTTAATTGATGTCTAATTAGTAGTTATGAGAAATTGCGCTAGCCAAGCAAATGCTACCTTTCCTAAATTATGCCATGGTATTGTGTACAACAGCAGCAAGGTTGCTATTTTAAAATGGGATTGCATAAAATAAACATGTGCCCAGATGACAGGAAGTACTAAGTTGATGATTAATTGATGCTTTGGTGCGGCCTCGTGCTTTCCAGTGCTTCCATTTTTGTGATGATCCATCTAGTGAGGTTTCAGCAGGTCCACACCACTGATAATTGCCAGATCGCTAATTTGCAGTTCGTCTCCTGCCCTCTGATGCCGGGGCCGGTGGCCATTAGGAGGCAATGCAGAGCAGTCCTCAGTCTCGCTGAAGGTCAGGCTCACCAGAAGGTGATGTGCGGCCTTCGGCTGGCCGGGTCTTCTGCAGCTCGGAGACTGCCTCTACACACTGAGACTCAGGAACGGTGACATTGCTGCGTTATTCCAGGCTCTTGAGACTGGTGCTATTTGTCCTATCATTTTCTTTGTATTGTGGAGGGCTGATACTCAGGGAAAGGGAAAATAACTTAGATTTAGTTTTATTTGTTTTTTTCAAATTAGGAGATGAAGACTTGAGCCTGCTGACACATACCCAAGGCTTGCCCAGATGTGAAATAGGTAGAAGTTTAAGTATGTCTTGAGAGCAGTTGAGAAAAGAGTCCGTGGAAAAATTACTAACTAGGGCTGGTGAGCAGCATCTCAACAGCACAGGGGGTAGGGGTGTGCCATCTCAAAAGCTGCCCGGGTGCTTAGGCCAGAGGACTTCACCCAAATGTGGTGTTGCTTCTGGGGAAGGGGGATGCTGCGGTCTGGACCGCAGCCTGGTGGATTAATAGGAAGCAGCAGAAGCTTGAGCCAGATGTCTTCTGGAACAGTAAGGAGGCAGGACAGTGGCAGAGGCCCCGGACTCAGACCACTCTGCCTCTCAGCAGCTGTGATCTGGGGCAAGGACTTCACCTTTCTGAACCTTAGTTTTCTCATGTGTATTCTCTACCCACCCAATAGCTCCTCCCATGAGGTGTGGGAGATTAAATGGCATCATCATTTATTTAATAAACAAGCGAATGGTGGATGGGGACAAAGCACCTAGCTCAGTGCACAGCGTGTGACCACTCTGGAAAGTGCCAGCACTTCTCCCAAGTGAGTACAGCAGTGGCAGCTCCTTTGTAACTAGGCGTTGCATGGTAGGATGTCCCTGGGGTTGGTCCATTAACCTCCTTTTCTCTCGGGGGAAGGGCCTTGGTGCAATTAACAGCTTTTAAGCCAGGGAATTGATACCTCTTGTTCCAGTGTTCTTGAAGTCTCAAGAAGTCTGGGACCCCAGAAAACAGGCAGGCCAGTTGCTTTTATTTTGCCTGATGGCTGTCTCTCCAGAGGTAACAGTGACAATGACAACCAACACATGGCTCTCTGGAGCCTGACTGACTCCAGGGCTCGGTGCTCTCCACTGTCCACACTTGTTTCTGGTGTCCGGTGGCAGCACCCACGGTGTTTCCTCTGTGCGCCTTCAGCAAGACAGAGTCGCTCAAAGCCAGTCTTCAGAAGGGACCCAGGGTTGCTTTAGCCATGAGGCCCCATGTCAGTTTTCACAGTGACTTCACCATCCTTTAGACAAAGTCCTTGAGATCTTGATGGCTCCCAGTGGACTTCTTTCCCGGGACAGGGCGAATGGACGAAGTAGACAGCTTGGAATCCACTCTGAGCTGAACAGCGCTGCTCTGCCCAGGGTAGGATGGGGAGGGAGTGGGCGTCCATCCTTCCCTTGATATTTTATTCTAACTTACTTGTTTAACTGACTTTTACTACTTTTTTTCTTATATCACACTATACACCAAATAAGTTCCAGAATGATCACAGAATGAAATGATTCTTCAAACTGATAAAAAGAACGAGAAGGAAAAAACAATAGCTGATACAGGAATGGGAAAAACCTATTCTAAGCATAAAAACAAAGGAAGACATAATAAAGAAAATGGTCTTAAAAACCTAAAATTTTTGAATTATATAGTTCAACAAATTCAATAAAATTAGAAGACAGGTAACAAAAAGGAAAAATGTAAACATATATAACGTTGATATAATTACTTAATATTCATAGACTTTCTCAAGTTCAAAGTAAGAATCACTCCAATAGGAAAATTAACAAGAACATGAATAGGATATTCACAAAGTAAGAAATACCTATATCTAGTAATCTGTTAAGCTTTTACTAGTTGTCAAAAAAACATACTTGTGAGTTAATTTTCTTTTCTTTTTTTTTTTTTTTTTTTTTTTTGAGGCAGAGTTTCACTCTTGTTGCCCAGGCTAGCATACAATGTGCAATGGCACAATCTCGGCTCACCACAACCTCCACCTCCTGGGTTCAAGCAATTCTCCTGCCTCAGCCTCCCGAGAAGCTGGGATTAACAGGCATGCGCCACCACACCCTGCTAATTTTGTATTTTTAGTAGAGACAGGGTTTCTCCATGTTGGTTAGGCTAGTCTTGAACTCCTGACCTTAGGCGATCCACCCACCTTGACCTCCCAAAGTGCTGGGATTACAGGTGTGAGCCACCATACCCAGCACGAGTTAATTTTCTAACAGTAAAAACTTGGAAAACCCTGTATCACTTTTCTTTTCTTTTCTTTTCTTTTTTTTTTTTCAAGACACAGTTCCACCTGTTACCCAGGCTGGAGTGCAGTGATATGATCTCAGCCCACTGCAACCTCCACTTCCCAGGTTCAAGCAATTCTCCTACCTCAGCCTCCCGAGTAGCTGAGATTACAGGTGTGCACCACCACTCCCAGCTAATTTTTGTTGTTGTTGTTTTTGGTTTTTTTTTCCTGAGACGGAGATTCACTCAGTCGCCCAGGCTGGAGTGCAGTGGCGCGATCTTGGCTCACTGCAAGCGCCTTCTCCCGGGTTCACGCCATTCTCCTTCCTCATCCTTCCAAGTAGCTGGGAGTACAGGCGCCCGCCACCTCGCCCGGCTAATTTTTTGTATTTTTAGTAGAGACGGGGTTTCACCATGTTAGCTAGGATGGTCTCGATCTCCTGACCTCATGTTCTGCCCACCTCAGCCTCCCAAAGTGCTGGGATTTACAGGCGTGAGCCACCGCGCCTGGCCTGCTAATTTTGTATTTTTAGTAGAGACAGGGTTTCACTATGTTGGCCACACTGGCCTTGAACTCCTGACCTTAAGTGATCCTCCTGCCTCAGCTTCCCAAAGTGCTGGGATTACAGGCATGAGCCACAGCACCCAGCCAACCCTGTATGATTAACAGCACGACTATTCTTACAGTGGTCATATACTTTGGTGTCTTTAAAATCATGTAAAAGAATAAGAACTTGAAGTGATTAGAATAAGTTCACAACACACTTTGTTTTTTTGTTTGTTTTGTTTGGTGTTCGTTTGTTTTGTTTTGTTTTGTTTGAAACGAAGTCTCGCTCTGTCGCCCAGGCTGGAGTGCAGTGGCGCAATCTCTGCTCACTGCAAGCTCCACCTCCTGGATTCACACCATTTTCCTGCCTCAGCCTTCTGAGTAGCGGGGACTACAGGCACCTACCACCACGCCCAGCTAATTTTTTGTATTTTCAGTAGAGACAGGGTTTCACCATGTTAGCCAGGATGGTCTTGGTCTCCTGACCTCGTGATCTGTCCACCTCGGCCTCCCAAAGTGCTGGGATTACAGACGTGAGCCACTGCGCCTGGCCACAACACACTTTGCAAGTGAAAATGATGGTTTAAAATATATATTACCTCTATTTTTTAAATGAAAATGAAAAACTCAGGAGTATACATCAAAATATGAACAGAAGTTATCTTTAACTGCTGTGCTTCTACAGTCTTTCCATTTTTACCAAAGAACAAATACTTTAAAATTTTTAAGTGAAAAAGAAAATGGAGAGCAATGAGTTGAAGCATCTAGAAAAATCAAACAAGAGTGTGCTGAGGCCTGCTCCTCTCTTGTGGTGGGCACCTCATGGACTTTCCCTGGCTTTCTCCTGTCTTCGAGCCCAGCCCTCCTCATTCTCTGCTCTCCAGTTCCTACTCCTAAGACCCTGCCTGTTTCTCCTCAGGACTGAGCACGGAAGGCATCTACCGGGTCAGCGGGAACAAGTCAGAGATGGAGAGTCTGCAGAGACAGTTTGATCAAGGTAAGGCGCAGCCTGGCCAGGCGTCCGAGGCCAGAGCTGGTCATGGCAAACACAACTGCCTTGGTGAACTGTCTGTGGGACCTCGGGGCACTCCTGCCAGCACAGACCCAAAGTCACAAGGTGCTGAAACTGAGAAACAGACCATGTATGGCCGCAGTGGGGAGGAGTGGACTGGGTCCTGTCAGTGAACCTTCCCTGCCAAAGCTGGGTTATGTAGGCCACTCCTCACACCGCCACTCACAGATGCTCTTCCAGGTCACCCAGGCACACGCCTCCCTCACCACACTGAAGAGTTTTGCCTGTTTGGCCATGCAGAGCTAGTTGCAGGCACATGATATACAAGTCGAGTTGAGATGTGATCCTGTTTTGCCAGGGCCTCAGATCTATCCTCCTCACAGTCCCAGCACCAGAGAAAGCGAGGGACCATCGTGTGAGGAGCTGAGCCCTTGGGACACAGACCCAAGTTACATAGTTCTTGGCAGGGACTCTCTTCTCCTAAGCCAAGCCAGCTTCAAGAGGCCTAAAGTCAGGCAACCAAACTCTACCTCTTGGAATTGACCACACGGTGGGATGAGAAGCCACGTCCCCCAGTGCCAGCAGCAAAAGCACTGGAGCAGGGCACATTCCCATCTGTCAGCAGCCAGGGCAGGAGGCACCACCCAGAGCAGACACCACACCCACTCCCCAGGTGGGCAGCCCTTGCACCTTGCAGCACCGCAGTTGGGCTCAGCTGGCCGCAGCGGGCAGAGGGCACCACACGAGAGGGAGACGCCTGCTAATCTGTGGGTTAGGAGACACGAGGCCAAAGTGAGGGGAGAACCCCCGATGTGGGATGCGTTTGTATATATGGGAGATCCTGTACCAGCTTACCTCCCCCACAATGGAACGTGGTGCTGTCCATCCGTGGAGATTTCTTCGTTATCAGGAGTCCACTGAAGTATGTATGCAACAAGAAGGAAAGTAAGAGATGGGTCAGTGGTGTGGTGGCTGGGAAGGGCCAGAGAGAGAATAAATGAGCCTATTTGCCCTCCCACCATAGGGGACAAGGATGGAGGCGGCAGTCACAGTGGTTGCTAACATCTCTGTGACCTACCTGGAAAGTGAGCCACCCTTAAGGAAAGCTGCCTCCTTCTTCTGTGATGGGAAAGGAGTAAGGAAGAGGTAACGGCATATCAAAGCCAGATGAGGGCAAGCTCCCGGCACTGAAAACCAGCATCCCTGCCCTGATGCTGGTAGAGGAGGCAGTTCAGCGGTCTCAGAAAGAGGTGCTGGGGCCAACCCATGCCTGAACCTCAGAACTCGAGTTAGCACTCCCACAGGTCTCACCCCTCCAATCCGTGTCAGTCCTGAGGCCGTCCCTGGCTCCTTAAGGTTTCTCTAGCCTCTCCTGAGCCCCAAGTTGTCCTGATGCTTCTGCCTGGCTTGGAATGGTTTGGCCTCACTCTCCTGACTTCCTTTCAGACCATAACCTGGACCTGGCAGAGAAAGACTTTACGGTGAATACCGTGGCCGGTGCCATGAAGAGCTTTTTCTCAGAACTGCCTGACCCCCTGGTCCCGTACAACATGCAGATCGACTTGGTGGAGGCACACAGTGAGTACCGGCAGCCCAGTGTTGGGTGGATTGAGGGAGAAAGGGCTCAGCACTGGAAGAATAGGTCCTGCCCTCAGAATGGACGCTGGCTCTTAGAGCTAATGTTTGAAGGACAGCAGGCAAGGGAATTAACCAGATGACAACAATGGGACTTGCAAATCGGGCTCTTGCCCTTGTAGACCTTAGGTGCTTATCTGGGGGTGGCACCAAGAGAGTTGCAGGTTTCCCTCATACTCTCATTAGTTAAGGGCATGATTTCAGTGTCAGACTTGGCTCCTTTGCTTGCGGCCAACTTAACCTTCTCTGCCCCTTAGTGTCCTGCTGTTGTTACCATCCCTACTCCTGCAGATGAAATTCGGTTCGGAAAGGCCTAGAAGTGAGGCTGTGAACAGCCTATTTAATAGTAGTTCTTATTTTCCTTTCCCCTCTTCTTACCTGTCTTCTCCCACCTCTCATGTAATGAAGTTAACGTGTGTCTAGGGTCCTACAGCCTCTTAGGAAGCCGGCCTCTGGAGGGAAAGAGACAACTCCAGTGGCCAAGTGATCATTTGATGCTGTAGCAAATGAGCGCCTCTGGTTTTAGTGGTATCCTGTGTGCCGTGCCACCTTGCCTCATCAGCTGTTCCTGCCCCAGCCTGCCTCTCTCTAGAGGTGTTTGTCCAGATGGGCAAGACTTCTCACTGGCCAGCCTCTCCCTGGACTTGGTGTAGTACCACAGAGGATGCCTGGCCTCTCAGAGCGTCCCACCATGTGGCCCTCACTACCTTTTAAGTCATCAGCAGCCTTCCTGCTTTGTGCCTCTGGCAGGCCAAGACCCAGCAGCAGCCCTTGCCGTGCAGCTGCAGAAGGGAGTGTCTCTGCCAGCTGCCCAGAGATGACAGCCACCCCGTGATCCAGCGACCAGAGGGTGGGGAAGAGGAAAGGAGATGTGTTCCTCAGGGGCAGGACATTGGTCTCATCATGCCACTGCCCAACTCTAAAGAGGGAGCTTTAAACAAGCCTCATATACTCACAAGGCTGATGTGTAGGCAGAAATTTGAGGGAGGTGATGGATCAGCGTGACCCCGAGTCCTGGGTCACTGACTCTAAGTAGCATCTAAGGGAGACAGGTGTGGAGGAAGCCCACCCCTGAACTGTCAGAGCCACAATAGTGACAGGGCTACGGGACCTCCAAGGTCACCCTTCCAGGGTCTGCACTTCCTGTGGTGTCTGTTTTCACAGTCTGGATGCCACTTTCACCTTATTCTGTCCACACTCTCTTAGCTGACTGGAATTGTTCACAGCGCCTGACCTAGCTAAGCCCACAGGGATGGGGCAGGAAAGCATGGTACTCCTGGGACGGTCATAGAGTAGCCTGCCTTCTGAAGACGGGAGTCAGGGTTTCTCCAGAGCAGTTATTGCTGGCTTCTCCCCTGATCCTGCTGTCAGAAGATAGAGGCTTTCCCAGCAGTCACTTCTCCAGGAGGCTCCAGGCAGGCACAGATGTGAAGTCACATGGGAAATCTCTATTCTGGAGCCAGCTTTCTTTCCACGGAAGCTTGTCTCACAGTGGAAGTTAGGAAAAGAGGAAGGCATGGACTGACACCCAGTTTGCTGGAAGCCGGGAATTCCTGTCTGCATTTGTCTTGACTTGGCGCCATCTAGAGGTGCGTGGAATCCTGCCACCCGGCAGAACCCCATTGTTTCTGCGGGAGCTGCTGACACAGCATCTTTTTGTGTAGGGTTGGGGGGCCGGCAGGAACGGGAGGTGCTATTGATAGGGAATCAGCTGCCCTTCCCACAGCAGCTTCCACTGCTCAGGAGGTGGCTTCTTGCGGCCGCTACTGTAGCAGCCTGGGAAAGGGTGGAGGTTTCCCACTTCCTCTTCCCATTGTGTGTTTCCTGTCCTCCACGGTACTTAGCGGGGGCTCCGTTGTCTTGAACCTGACTGAAGGGGGTGGGAGAGGAGAAGATCTTGCTGACAATGGCACCTCTCTGGGCCAGAGAAGCTGACTGAAAAGCTAGGCTGTGGATGTTGCAGGGCCAGGTTCAACTGAGCCACAGATACCAGGCAGTGTAAAAGTTAGTAGTGTTAAGGGATATTATGGAAAAAATATGATCATGCCCCAAAGTAGCTCTTCCCAGACTGGCTGGGGTTTCCATGGCTACATCAACTTGACCAGCTCTTTCTACTTAATCCCTGAGAGCAATTGTGTCTCTATATGTTCAGGCCTTGGAACCAGTTTCAAATCCCATCACAACAAGTATCAAGGTCACTAGCAAATGGTTTTGTTAGCTCCAGAATTTCACAGTATTGAACACTGCTGAAAATGTACCCGCAAAATAGAGACGTTTGTGATTATTTGCCAGTTATTTTCCTACCACACTCAAGGTGATGCGTGGGAGATTCAGAAATGAACAGCAGCAGCAACCGCACCGCCCATGGCCTGGGTGCCTGCCTAGGCTTGGCCCTGCTCTCCACGAGGCATTTGATTCCCACCACTGATCTTCCTTTGAGGAAGATGGTATTATAATACATCTCCATTTTGCAGAGGAGGAAACAGCTTCTCAGAGGTGATACAGCCTGCCCAGGGTCACACCGCTAGGGAGCAACAAGCTGGGGCTGGAGTCCCTGCCTCCATGGGTGCAAGTGAAGTTCTCTGAAGACAGAGCAAAGCTGAGCTTGAAGTGCACAAACCCCAGCGGGGAAGGCGCGAGGAAGAGGGCTTCACAGGGGAGATGGGCCAGGGTTTCAGGAGGCAGAGGAAGAGGCTTGCGCTGCCTGTCTTGTCTCCTCCCTGTAGCCCACCCCCGCCTCCAGGAGTCACTCTTGCCTGGTGTCTCCCCTGTCTCTGGTGACTCCCTCCTCCCTGCCTATCTTGAGTCGACTCCATCCAGCCGGTGTCCACAGGCCCTGCCCTATGGCTTTTGTGCTGGAAGGAGTGCTAGAGCTGGCTCCATCTCAAGCCAGACGGTCTGGACCAAAGGACCTGTGGCTTCAGGGTCCCCATTAACTCCCTGTAATAGCTCGTAAAATTCAGTCTTTTTAATTTAAGGAGAGACCAGTCGTTTTTTGTCAGATTGTTGAAGGGGATGTGTGACCCAAACATGGTTCAGGATGCCGGCTCATTGTCTCGGCCTTGCCTCTTGACAGATGAGACCGCTGGGGCTAGAGATAACAGTGCAGCCTAGGTTACCAGGAGGCGGCCCTGCTGCTTTCTGGGCTCTTGTTCACCAGCTGCCTTGGGACGTTGCTGGTTCTGGGATCCTGCCTTCCTTTGATCTGTCCAGATAGCTGCCCGAGGGCACGGGGGTGCTCCTCACACCCACGCACGGGGGTCATTAATTTCACAGATAGCCAGGCCCTGTGTGGACAGAGACAGATGGCAGTGGGCACACACATATGTGGCCCCCAGCTCAGTCTGGTGGGACAGGACATTCAACAGGTGATTGCAAAGCCATGTCTCCAGGGGAAGGACAGCCTGGATTCCCCATCCTGGGCCCTGTAGAGTGAAGTCTTGACCTTGGAGTTGTTTACCACCTGGGACGGGGAGAGCGGACGCCGGACGAGCCTGCATGATCACTGAAGGACTGTGACCCTGAGCTGGGCTTTCCCTTTCCTGGCGATGCAGGCGTGCAGATGGTCAGCGGCGGCCAGCAGGGACTTTCCTCCAGGCACTGAGCTAGCAGCAGCAGACCCAAGCCTAGAGCTTGGTTGGCAGCCTGGGTGCCAGTGATGGCAGTGGCGCAGCACAGCCAGGGCAGGAGTGTTCTTTGGGAACAGGGTCTCTGCTGCCAATTTGTTTGACCTTGGACCAGTATTCTGGCTTTGTGAGTCCTGGTGTGTCTGTGCTGTAAGAGGTATGGGAAGCTATTCAGTAAGGTCCCTGTGCCCTCTGGCTGTCCCCTCCCCTTCCTCCTGAGTTCTTGGGGTCTCTATTTTATTAAATTGCTGGGTCTGTGTCCAGGCTGTCTTGGTTCAACTGGCCCAAAAATTCGTCCCCTGGACGTTTCTTGCTGTCTCAGGCGACTAGTCCCTAAGTTCAAAAGTATGATGTCCCATCAAGAGGTGCAGCTCCCAGCCCACACCCCCTGAGCAAGAGCAGAGCCACTTGGAGCCGAGCCAAGCGAAGGGGTGAGCGTGGTGTAGAGGCTGGGGTCTCCTCCATAGGCCACCATCTCTCCCGGCCCACACCCCTGGACTCCTGTCTACCACTGACCAACACTGGAGCAGGATGGGTTCTTCTTGTTGTTGTTAGAAAAAACTAAGTGTCTTGACTTCCAAAGGGTAGGCTGAGGGAGTAAAGGATGTGAGGATTGGGCCCTCCACAGTCTGGGTCCTGAGGGGACTCTGAAGGGGTTGGAGGTCATACCAAAAGTCTGGACGAGTGGACCTGAGAGTCCACAAATCAGCACTCGCCAGGTGTGGGGAGAAGCCACTCTGGGCACCTGTACCATGGCGGGTCCTGGTTGCAGCAGCTCACCCAGGGCTGGGTGCCCTGACGGCCCTGTCCCAGCAGGGACCCCAGGGAGCCTATTGCCCCTGCTGTTTCTTTGGCCAGTGTAGACACCTGGCCGGGCAGGCCGGCCCACCTGTTGAAGCTGCGGGTCCCTGTAGAGCAAGGTTCCACTGAAGATGGTGAGTGGCTCCCCTGAGTGTGCCGCTGCCCTGTGACCAGGTCCACACAGACTGTGGCCCCAGCCTGCAGCAGCACCATGGGGCAGAAGGTGTCCGGGGTGCACGGGCTGGGCTGGCTCTTGGCCACCAGCTTGTTCCCAGGCCTCTGACTTGGAGCTGCCAGAGTCTGTGCTTGACCACACCCAGGCCCAGGTTGGAGCCGGACAGCGCAGTCAGCACTGTGCTCAGCAAGTAGCAGCCAGCCAGAGGCGCCTGAACTCACCAGGGATGAGGATGGTGGTCACGAGGGGAGACTGGGGCCGGGCCAGGAAGGCCTCGAGGAGCCAGCCCAAAGCTCCTGGACTAGAGAGGGACCCTCTGGGTCCTTTCCCCTCTTTCCACTAGACCGTAAGCGACAGGGAATTTGGTTTTTGTTCCCTACTGCATCCCCAGCGTATAAAATAGTACCCAGGCAGGAGCAGGCCCCTGTAAACACCTGCTTCTCCCACACACTGAGGATAAACAAATGACCCAAGCAAGAGGGGCCTCCCAAATCCGAGAATGAAATAATTCGCATTGTCTGGCGAGGCAAGAATGGGTGCTGTCACCGACAGCCTCACCCATCCCCATGTACTCAGCCTAGTCCCTCTCATGCTCACCTGCCTCTGGGTCAGAGTCGCCACCTCCCTCGCTGAGGACTGTTGAGGGACCTGTGCCTGGTTCTGACCAAGGCAGCTGAAAATGCCACACAGGGCACAGACACTGCTGGTGTCCCCCCAGTCCTGGGTCAGGGGAGAGTGGGTATAGGAAAAACATACGAAGCCGGGTGCGGTGGCTCATACCTGTAATCCCAGCACTTTGGGAGGCCAAGGCGGGCGGATCTGGAGGTCAGGAGTTCGAGACCAGCCTGACCAACATGGTGAAACCTCATCTCTACTAAAAATACAAAAATTAGCTGGACCTGTAATCCCAGCTACTCAGGAGGCTGAGGCAAGAGAATTGCTTAAACCTGGGAGGGGTTCTCTACTAAAAATACAAAAATTAACCATGCCTGTAATTCCAGCTACTCAGGAGGCTGAGGCAGGAGAATCGCTTGAACCCGGGAGGTGGAGGTTGCAGTGAGCCGAGATCGCGCCACTGCACTCCAGCTGGGCAATACAGCGAGACTGCATCTCAAAAAAAAAAAAAAAAAAAAAGTGTCCTAGCTGGTGAAGCCAGCACCCTGGAGGGCGCCCCATCCCCTTTCCTGTCAGAGGATTACTGCAGTCAGAGAGGACTCTGCTGCCTGCAGGGAGGCGAGGACCCAGAGCAGATGGGCTGAGCTGGAAACAGGCCTAGGTCCCATCCACCTGCGACATCACCAGCCTTGTGACCTTCTCTTGGCCTCTGGAGTGGGTTTCTCAGCCACCATATGGGTAACACCCAGCCCCACCTTCCACTCAGGTCTGCGGTCAGGGCCACGCGAAGAGCACTGTGAAGCTGTCCTGCCAGCACTCGGGCAGCACCCAAACCTAAGCAGCTGCTGGTGCCTTTGCCATGTGAAGAGGCTGCAGCTGGAGCCTAGAGGGGTGAGGCAAGCTTTGCTTAAGGAAAGAGGTGAATGGGGCTGAGTCAAAGGATGTTGACAAGGTCAGCCTTGCTTTTAGTGTGGCCCAGACTTGAGCAGAAGGGCCTCTCGCCTTCCTTGACCTCTGCCCAGCGAGCTCCTAGTGCTGCTCCGTACTCAGGAGCACCTGGACCAGGCAGCCAGTGGGGAGGGGAGCAGGCCAGGAGACTGGCCACCCACTCCTCACTAGGCATTCAGCTGAGGTGCATATGCAGAAGGAGGCTGGGATTTTAGGGGGCAGACCCTAATTTTTTTTTTTTTCTTTTTGAGATGGAGTCTTGCTCTGTCACCCAGGCTGGAGCACAGTGACGCAATCTCAGCTCACTGCAACCTCCACCTCCCAAGTTCAAGCAATCCTTCTGCCTCAGCCTCCCAAATAGCTGGGATTATAGGCACACGCCACCACACCTGGCTAATTTTTGTATTTTTGGTAGAGATGGGGTTTTGCCATGTTGTCCAGGCTGGTCTCAAACCCCTGACTTCAAGTGATCCACCCATCTCAGCCTCCCAAAGTGCTGGGATTACAGGCGTGAGCCACCACACCCACCCGGCCCCTAAATTATTATCAAAGCAGGCTCTGTAACTCCCACCCCTGCCCCTCCCCACCCCCCAAGGAAGAAACAAAACCACCCTCATTGCTGCTTATCAGATAGGAAGGAGAGCAGGCGTCCCTGGCAGACCTAGGCTTTGCCAGCCCCGTTTCCTGCCTCCAGCCAGAGGATGGGATGAGACCCAGCTCTTACGTAAAGGTGCTACCACTCATTGCCTAATTAAGACAAACACAGCTGTGTTTGGGTCGTGCAGGCACCTGCGGAGAGACCTGTGTCCTCCTGTGCCAAGCTAGCAGCTGGAAGGGGGCATGACGCTTTTATGAAGTGAAGCTTCGCGCCACACACATGCTGCTTGTGTTTTCTAATACAGTCTTCTGTCCTCCCTACAGCAGTTTACCTTTTTTATGTAGATATTGTATTGTAACATGACAATGAACTGGTTGAAGACTCAAGGTCGTGGAAAAGAGTGTGCCCATGGCCGGGTGCGGTGGCTCACGCCTGTAATCCCAGCATTTTGGGAGGCCAAGGCAGGTAGATCACCTGAGGTCAGGAGTTCCAGACCAGCCTGGACAACATGAGGAAACCCCGTCTCTAGTAAAAATATAAAAATTAGCCAGGCGTGGTGGCAGGCACCTGTAGTCCCAGCTACTTGGGAGGCTGAGGCAGGAGAATCGCTTGAACCCAGAAGGTGGAGGTTGCAGTGAGCTGAGATCGCGCCACTGCACTCCAGCCTGGGGGACAGAGCAAGACTCCATCTCAAAAAAGAAAAAAAGAAAAAGAAAAGAATGTGCCCTTGAGGTAGAACCCTTAAAATAAACCTTGGATTCAGAGAAATGAAGCTGCTCATAGCCCAATAACTAGCTCCCAGGACTTTTTTAGTCATTTCTGATAGACAGATGTTACCAAGACACTGCTCTCATGAAGTTACACTCTCAAGGCCACAGATTTGCCTGGTTTCATTCATCCTCATTAGGCTGCCCGGGAGAGCTCCTGGAGCTCTGTCCCTTCCAGCCCTGCAGCCTCCCTCCCCCTGGCCCCTGCAAGTAGACTGGCTCTCAGGTGCCCTTATTTTGTGTCCAGCTGTGAACTCTGAATTTAACTGCCGGGTGTCACCAAATGAAGGAGGCACTGTCCACAGCCCCTTTTACAGATGAGGAGACTGACCCTACGGTGTCACTTGCCCAAGGTGACACAGTTGGCACGAGAGGCTGGATTTGTACCCAGGGCCATCTGAGTCAGGATCTGGACTGCAGACCACCACAGGACCTTCCTCCCTGCTCAGCGTTCCCGCCCTTGGGATTCTGTCTGCTTTTCCAAGTCTCACTCTCCCCAGGGTCCTTGTGCAACTCCCCCAACTCTGACCCTCCGGGCATATCACCTGCTGCAAAGGTGACTAGGAAGCCATGGGTTTCCTAAAGAATACCTGGTTCAGGGCCGGGCGCGGTGGCTCACACCTGTAATACCAGCACTTTGGGAGGCCGAGGTGGGTGGATCACGAGGTCAGGAGATCGAGACCATCCTGGCTAACACAGTGAAACCCCATCTCTACTAAAAATACAAAAAATTAGCCAGGTGTGGTGGCGAGCGCCTGTAGTCCCAGCTACTCGGGAGGCTGAGGCAGGAGAATGGCGTGAACTCAGGAGGTGGAGCTTGCAGTGAGCCGAGATGGCGCCACTGCACTCCAGCCTGGGTAACAGAGCGAGACACCGTCTCAAAAAGAAAAAGAAAAGAATACCTGGTTCAGGGAGTCCGCACCCCTCCCGGATTCATCAGCAGAATGGTACACATGTGTCTCCGGGGCAGACGATCCGGCACCGTCGTCTATCTCAAAGGAGCCTGAACCCCCAAGCCCATTAGCAACCGTCGGTGTTATAATAGACCCCCTCTTCACCAACCCCACCCACAGCCACCAATTGTGAGATAGCTGCCATCTCCTTCGTGAGACCCTCCCGTGGTTCTTCTGTGCCCTGGAGTCCGAGAAGGAAATATGGGGACGTCTTTCCCTGCACAGAGAAATCTGTCTCAGCCAGCTGGGCTCCAGGTGGGCTCTGGGACATGTGTGCCTCACCAGCCCGGGATGCCCTTCCCAGCCAAGGTGGGCCACACCCACTCAGGGATGGCAAGCCCAGTGGCCACGGCTCCAGCCCCACAGCCAGTCCCAGCTCTGCAACTTCTAACCTCAGATACCTCATCCTCAAAATGGGGTGACAAGTTCCTGCCTCACACGATTGCAGGGACTCATGGAACTGGGCCTGGCGCGGGTTACGAGCTGCATTCCAGGCAGTTGTTTTCCCTCCCCTAGGACATTGGGATTCCGTGATAGGCAAAGTGTGGGCATTGGGGGGAAAGGGGGTGCACAGTTCCTTTGGTGAAGTGCGTAAGAATTCCCCCACTGTTTCCATCAGCCCCTCCAATGGGGATGTGCGGAGGGTCCCTGTGTCTCTAGGGAAAGGACAGAGCCTTGGTCTCATGACCGACTCCCTCCCTCAAAGGTCTGTTGGCGTGGGTGGGTGGCAGCGGCTGCCTGTCTCCATCTGGTCAGGAAGCAAGCAGGCTTTCTGCGTAGGGATGCCTGTCTCCAGGGGCAACCGGATGAGCAAAGAATGGTGTTCTTTATGGCGTAGTCTCTCCAGATCGTTCTGTCTCGGGTGGTGGGGCCAGGAAGCCCCAGGCACACAGTGCCGCCCTTCAGTGGGGGCCTGGGACACAGAGGTGGGCCAGGCCCCTGGGCCAGTGCCACTGCCAGGTGTGCCAGCCTTGGGCACAGGCTTTAGGGGAAAGAGTGGAGTTAGTGTCATCCGAAAGCCCTGGGCTGCCCTCAGAGAAGGCCCATCACAGAGCACGCCCTGGGGTGGCCACCAGCCTCGGCCATGAAAGGCAAGGCTTTGGTTTTCTCTCTCCTCAGAAATCAACGACCGGGAGCAGAAGTTGCATGCCCTTAAGGAGGTATTAAAGAAATTTCCAAAGGAAAACCACGAAGTCTTCAAGTATGTCATCTCTCACTTAAACAAGTAAGTCGCAGGGCCTTCTGGTTGGTTTTTCCTCCAGAAAATTGACAGCCAGGGTCAGTGTGTCGCAGAACAAGGCTGCCAGTAGCAGCCTCAGGCCCTGGCCTGGAAGGGGCGCTGGCCGGCCTCCCGTGGTGCCCACTGGGCTCAGCGCCTGGAGCCTCTGCCTCTCGCCCATCCTAAGGCCTCCCTCCTGCTCCTATCTGAGGGCGGCCACGTGGCCCCAAACCTGCCCAACACCAGACAGTACACTTAGCTCTATCGGGCATGGGGCCTCTTGTAGGCCTGCGCCCCAAAGCTGGCAGAGAGAGAAGATCTTCTGGTTGGTGCTGATGTTCCAGAAATCTTCTCCTGAATCCAAAACACCTCAGAGCCCCTGAAAGTCCTCTCTCAGCATTCACATTCCCAGCTGGGGAGAACCGGGACATCGCACCTCGAGAGGTGTGCTGCAGGAGAGAGCCAGCCTCCAGCATGGAGCACAGGCTGCAGGCGGGAGGCCATGTGGCTCTTCCCTGAACTTCCGTGTGTGTGGAGGAGGGCTGCTGGCCAAGTGGCATCTCATGGCACTCTGGTTTAGGACGCTCAGCCTCCCTCCCTCATCACAGCTGGAGCACCGCCACTGCTTTGGCTGGCTGCAGAGCTAGTCCCTGAGGTGGTCAGTCCACCCCCAGGGGTTTTCAGGGCTCCAGGCAGCCTCTTCAAGGTTGGCCATGTGGAGGCGCTGGGCTGGAGGGGAGAGGACACTGAGGGCACAGCCTCCCGGGCAGGGCAGGGCAGGGCACAGAGAGCTGCGCGTGGCCTTTTCTGCTCCGCCTGAGGATGTGCAGGCGGGGCTCAGCCTGCGTGCTGAAGACCATGAGCGCCCAGGGCCAGGCAGGGCCCTGCACAGTTCTGACCATTGAGTTTGGTGTCGCCCGCAGGGTCAGCCACAACAACAAGGTGAATCTCATGACCAGCGAGAACCTCTCCATCTGCTTCTGGCCCACCTTGATGAGACCTGATTTCAGCACCATGGACGCCCTCACAGCCACGCGCACCTACCAGACAATCATTGAACTCTTCATTCAGCAGTGCCCCTTCTTCTTCTACAATCGGCCCATCACCGAGCCCCCTGGTGCCAGGCCCAGCTCCCCCTCCGCCGTGGCTTCCACCGTCCCCTTCCTCACTTCCACGCCTGTCACAAGTCAGCCGTCGCCCCCACAGTCGCCTCCTCCCACCCCCCAGTCCCCAATGCAGCCACTGCTTCCCTCCCAGCTTCAAGCCGAACACACGCTGTGACCCACCAAGACCTGGGGCGACAGGAGAACCGGTCCTCTCTCTGACGGGGTGGCATTTGGCCTTGAACAAAACCAAGTCCACTGGGGGCAGAGGCAGGGGCAAGTGGCCCTCTTCATCATGTTCTCAAGACCTCAGTGGGAGCACCAGCCAATGGTACCATCCGCCAGGCTGCCAGGTGCCCTGGGCCCGGCACTGCAGACCTGAGCTGGCTGCAGGCAGCAGCCATGGGGCCCTGTCCTTTGACTTGGACCCCTTTGAGGACTGAACTAGGCAGGCAGCAGCCCCAGTGCCCTCCCTCTGTTCTCTGGACCACCACCCCACCTGGCTGCGCACACCAGCCTCCAGGTGCCTCCCTCTGCTTGTACAGGGCCCGTGGTCGGGACAGTGCCCAGGCCTTTGCCGGGGAGGAGGAGGCTCTGAGATCCATGGCGGGGCTGGCAACCCCCGAAGAGAACACTTCCCGCTGGTCTGTCTCTTCCCACCTTCTGTCTGCACACACCCGCAAGGTAAGGGTGCAGCCCGGCTGGTGGCTCCTTGGGAACGTGTAGGCCACGGCTCTGCCACCACTAGGTACCTGCTGAGGGCGCTGGCCCTGCAGATCAGAACAACGGAGGATAGCTTTGTGCCTGGACCCAGAGAGTGCAGGACTTCCCTCTTCATCCCTGCCGTCCCACTCCACAGGCTTCCCGAAACATTCCCTGGCAAACAAAGGAACACTAGGAGAAAAAATGGAAAAACCCTTCCAATAATTAAAAAGGAAAAAAACACGGAAAGAAAACTACAGACCTCAAGATTTCACTCTGTGCCCACCTCTGCCGGGAGGGAGGGAGGCACACAGGTGGAATTGACCCTCGTCTTTGTGGCAGCAAAACCAGGATGCCTGGAGCTGTGGCCCGAGAGCCTCCTGGGGTCCCCCTCACCCACTTAGGTCTAGTCGCCAGATTCCCCGTTTTCCCAAGAAGAGGGTTTGAGCCCTTGGTGGAGAGAGCCCGGGAGATGGCAGAGCAGGCTGGAACCTGGGCTGCCCCAGAACACAGTCCATTACGATAGAAACACTACTTGAGCGTATGTGTGGGGTGTGTGTGTGTGCACGTGTGAGTGTGTGTGTGGGCACTTGGTGGGGAGTTGGGGACTGCTGGAAGGTGCCAGGTGCACTTGGGGTTGGGGTTGGTGTATTGGGTGTTGAAGTGGAATCGTTTCATCCCAGCCATGGAGGCCACCGGCAGGAGTGTTCGTGGGGATGTGGGTGGGGTGGGGCACTTTGAAGGAATGGCGGTCTGCTGGTGCCCTCGAAGGGGCATCCTTCCTGGTCCTTGCTGTCCCAGAGGCGCCGTGCCTGCCTATCACCCACCACCACCCTAGCCCAGCCTTTCCACTGCTCCAGGAAAAGCTCTTCTCCTGCCCACCTCTGCCCTCCAGCACTGCAAACTTGCGTGGCTGGGCCGTGGCCTCTGCAGCCAGGAAGACTGGGCACCCCCCAGGCGAGAGCTAGTGGGGTGCAGAGGGCCCCACACCAGACAGCCCTTGGGGCTCGTTGCACTTTAAGAAATAGGATCTGTGGTATATTCCAGGGGGCCTGATGGACACCTCCTGGGCTTCTGCAGCTGCCCCGCCCATGCCCACCTGTAGTGGTTGGAGACAGGAGTGGCCCTTCGTCTCCCAGGCTCCCTCTGGGGACGGCTGGCTCACTGTCTCCAGTTCACAATGGCCAACGAAGGTGCTTGGAAACACTCACGTACCCTTGCAAGTTTTAATGGGAGAAAAACCCAGGGTCCAGGCGTGTTCTCTGTGAATGTTGGATGATGAATTTTTGTCTTTTCTGGCGGAGCTGTGCCTGGCCCTGTAGGCCCAGGGTTGACTGGAAGGTGACATCTGTGTTTTGTTTTAGCTGAGGTTGGCAGTTAGGTTCCCAAACTCCCCCAGTCCTGGGCCCCAGCAGATGAGGAAACGGCCGCATTGACTCACCCCGGCCCCTTTTCAAGGTCTTGCTCACCTGGTCAGCACCTCACGGAATTGGGAGTGGAGGGAAAGCATGGTGGTGGCCTGGGCCATCCCTGTATGAACGCAGGCAAAAGCAGCCCAGTCCCCCTCACTGCTTGAGCTAACACTGCCACCTGTTTTGTGAGCACGAAAGCCACGGCCTAAGCCACCTGGCCCCTGATTCCACAGATGTGTGTGCGGCCAGTGACTTCCCCGGAGTGTGGAGGGGGCGGTGAGGAGGAGCACCTGGGCTTTCTACCCCTCCCCTCACAGAAGTACCTGAAACTAGGCCTGGGGCACCCCCAACGCAGCGCCCCGTCAGCCAAGGTGGGCAGGCAGGGACTGTGGCAGCTCATGTCCGAAGGGAGCCCCCATGCACAGGAAGCCCCGGGGTTCCTCTTGTTTCCCCCACTAACTCTTCAGCCTCTCGTCTGCTGCTTCGGGCTGAGGGACTAGAGGACATCTCAGTCGTTTGAGCAGCATGGCCAGTCGTGGCAGGCCAGGCTTCAGCATCCGATCAGGGCAGCGTGCAGACTGAATAGGCCCTTGTGTGGGAGCATCCCTGGGGATTGTTGGAACCGTGCTGTCCCCACCCCTGCTTTCATCGGGGCTCTTAGTTCTGGAAGGTGCTTGCACAGAGGGTGCTCATGGGACCCGCATGCAGCTCTCAGCACTGGGCGGGTGGGCGTTGGCTTGTCCAGAATGGGGACGTGGGGCAGCCACTGCCACCCAGCGAGAGTACAGACACCGTGTGAGGGAACAGCAGCCCTTGGTGCAAAGCCAGAGACTGATCCTGGCTCTGACGGCTGAGGAGGGAGGACCCGAGGCTGGGTGGCGTGGCTTGTGAATCCACTTAGAATTCTTGGCTTGTGTCGCACACTGGGTGTCACGGCACACATTTACTCTGCATTGTCCCTGTCTCTCCTGTCGCCTAGCATTTGGGGAGGAAGAGGGAGAGAGCTTCAGGGTGTCTGTCTCCTTGCTCTCCTGCCTCTACCGCCTTGGTTTTGCTTCCTGCTGGAGGCGCGGCACCTGCTGCGACCCAGATTCTTCTGCAGGATATGTCTGTCTTTGTCACGGTGGACAGAGGGTGACATCATAGGAGCAGCTTGCTGGCCAGAAGGGGATGGGGCATCCCTGTGCCTCAGTCAGCTTCTGCTGCTCTTAGGGAAGGGAGGCCTGGGTCAAGCCAGCATCCCTTTGGTTAAGACCCCCGCAGGCCACCAGGCATTCTGGACATACACACACACAACTCCACAGCAGGCCAGCTGCAGCGTCTTGTCATCAAGAGTCACCTCAGCTGCGCTCCCCTCCCGTCCTTTCCTATGAGAAGCCACTGCTTTGGGGGCGCCAGCTAGAAAAATTAGGGTGAGGTGGCCAGGAGGGCCCCTGCCGTGCGGGGGCCTGGGTCCTGTTGAGGCGCTGATTTCCCGAAGGCAGCGCAGGGATCCAGGGAAGCTGCGGCAGGGAGCGGCCCCGGCTCCGTGGCTCTGAGGTGTAACGGGGGTGGGCGCCCTCCCTCGGAGCACGTGGTCTTGTGTCCAGGTCAGAGAGTGGCCCAGGAAGCGGGCAGTTTCTGTCGCGGGTCCGGTGGGGGCGCGGCCGCGGTGCGGTCGGTGCAGCGTGGCCAATGCACGGCGCGCGGGGGGCAGAGCAGGAGGCGATCGGTGACCTCGGGCACTGCTGGCCTGGGCTGGCCTCCTCCAGCCCTCCGGTGGCGGAGACGGCAGTGATGCTACACTTCACTGTAGTCACGACAGGGCCTAAGTTATTGTTTGCATAAAAAGAATCATGTTCCCTGTGTACATTTAAGAAAAAAAAAAAAAACGGAAATGTCAGAATTGTATGGAAATAAAACTTGTTTGAAAATTTGGAATAGTGCTGCTGCCAGCTTATTTTTCTGGTACTTGTATTTTCACATGTTAAATGATCTTTATATATGTTGAATTAACAAATATTTTGAGTTTCTGAGAAAAACAAAACATATTAATGGTATTGAAATGTGTTAGTAGTCTGGCTGTATGCCCAAAATTCTGTTTTGCAGCAAAAGTGAAGACTTGTATGTAAAGAAAGTATAACAATTATTTCTTTGTATTTTAGGGGCTTTAACCGGAACATCCTTTAGCTGGTGTTAGGAATGTTTGCTTAATTTCCAGACTTTTTTTAAAAAACACATCGTGGGTTTTTTGAGGCTCCAACCTAATTAGTGCATGGTCAGCCCTCAATGAAGGCTGAGGCATCTCTGACTGAGGTGTTTTTGTTTGGTTTTGTTTTTTAAAATCATGTATTTGCTACAAAGTATTGTACTTGTCTCAATGGGAATGGTGTAAAAAACTGAAAAGGCCTTATGTGATCTGTATCATAGTTAATAAATCAATCTTGTAAAAAACCAAACCTGAGAGAAGTGAAGGGGGGCCTCCTCCTTACAGGGCCAGTGCAGCGCACACCTGGGTCTCCCCGGGCGCCTAAGCCAAGGATGGGAAGCAGGAGGCTCCCGCAGGGGGGCCTTTGCCAGCACGAGCTTCCGCTCCCAGCTCTCACCTGCTTTCCTCTCCAGCGCAGCTTCCCAGAAGGCCGCGTCATTCCTGTGGTCTCTCAGCATCACCTAAAGTGGCCCCCACGAACCCCCATGGCCACAGGAGCTGCAGGCAGGCATGGGCAGGGGATGCCAGAGGTGCCGCTCCTGCCCTTCCTTCCCACTCCCCTCCTGCCTGAGGCCATGCGGGAGGTACTGGGAGTCAGATGCCTGGATTCACTTCCTGGCTGGGGGTGGAAGTGCCTGGGGAGTTCCAGGGGCAGGATCATGAGCAGGCTTGTGTCCAGGAGGTGGCCGACTTCAGATCCTTCTCAAGGGAGGGGTCAGGGCTGAAGTTCTGAGAGGGGAGAGCCAAAGGTCACACTCACTCCCTGGTGCTGGCCCTGGGGTCAGAGACACAGGCTCTACGCCAGAGTTAGCCACTGTCACCACCGTCATCCAGGACAGCACCTCCAGGGACGGAGATGGGCGGCTTCCTAAAGAAGCCTTGCCACCAAAAACACCTCCTCTCCACTCACCCCCTAAAAAGCTCTTGTTAGGATTATCTCCCTCTTTCCAGTCTCCCAGGCTCGTTTGCTCTATCCTTGGCTCCCTCCTTACCCCTTACTGCTTCTAAGATCCCAAATGTCACTTGAGTGTGACTCTGCTCTTCCCTCTGCCTCCATTCTAGCCTAGACCCGAATTCAAGCTCACTAGACTCTAATAGACACTCCCACACCCTGAATGGCCTCCCTGCCCTCAATCTCCACAGCAGAAGGGTGAACTACTCAGCATGCAAGACGCATCCTTCCCTGCCTGTGCCCATAGCAGACATGGCTAGCTGATCACCGCACTCTGCCATACCGCTCTCCAGGTAGCCACTACCAATCAATAGGGGCTGGCACCAGAGATGACGGCTGTTTGCCACAGGCTCAGCCAGGCAGGCAAACAAACGGAAGTGCCTACTGACCATAGCCCAGGCTCCTTGACATCCATGCAGAACCCCATGCTCTGGATCCATCCTGCTCTTCTCTCCCACTCCTTTAACCCAACTCCCCAACATCAGTCAAAATAGTCTTTTTTTTTTTTTTTTTTTTTTAGACGGAGTTTTGCTCTTGTTGCACAGGCTAGAGTGCAGTGGCTCAATCTAGTCTCACCACAACCTCCGCCTCCCCAGTTCAAGGGATTTTCCTGCCTCAGCCTCCTGAGTAGCTGGGATTACACCCGCTCGCCACCACACCTGGCTAATTTTGTATTTTTCATAGAGACGGGGTTTCTCCATGTTGGCGAGGTTGGTCTCGAACTCCTGGCCTCAGGTGATCTGCCCACCTCAGCCTCCCAAAGTGCTGGGATTAGAGGCGTGAGCCACCTCGCCTGGCTGAGTCTCATTCTTTGAGTGCAGCTGGCTGCTTTCTGCTTCCAGATCTTTGCTTTGAGCACTTCCCTCTGCCTGAAATTCCTTCCATCCACCCTTCCCCAAATCTCCAGCCTGCCCATCAGATCCTACCCTGTTCTTCAAAGCCAGTCTTTCTCCAGAAATGTCCCTGACCCTCTCTACTCACGGATTCACCCAGCATCTGGGATTTACCTGCTGGGAGTTTATGTCACTCCCCGTGAGTGTGCCAGGGTTTCTCCTTTGTTATTGTTGTTGTTGTTGTTTAATTAAATCTCTACATCCTCCTGGTGTGCAGTTGGTACTCAATATGTGCTGACAGAAACCTGTCTTCTCTAGCTTTTTTTTTTTTTTTTTTTTTTTTCCTTAGTCTGTTGTGCAGGCTGGAATGCAGTGGCACAAACATGGCTCACTGCAGCCTTGAACTTGTAGGCTGACGCAATCCTCCCACCTCAGCCTCCAAGTAGCTGGGACTACAAAGGCACATGTTACCACACCTGGCTTTTTTTTTTTTTTTTTTTTTTTTGAGATGAGATCTCGCTCTATTGCTCAGGCTGGTCTCGAGCTCCTGGGTTCAAGTGAGCCTCCTGCCACGGCCTCCCAAAGCACTGAGATGACAGGCGTGAGCCACCCTGCCCGGCCTCTTCCCTTCTTTGGGGAAAGGCTGAGCCATCTTGGGGCCCTGCTCTGTGCTGAGCTGGGTTGAGGGAGAGACCAGAACCGGGACAGGCAGTGGGCTCTGCGTGCTGACTAGCCAAGGAGTGTCTTTTGTTTTTTTTTTTTAAACGGAGTCTCACTCTCGCCCAGGCTGGAGTGCAGTGGTGCGATCTCGGCTCACTGCAACCTCTGCCTCCCAGATTCAAGTGTTTCTCCTGCCTCAGCCTCCCGAGTAGCTGGGATTACAGGCACCACCACCAGGCCCAGCTAATTTTTGTATTTTTAGTAGAAATGGGGTTTCACCATGTTAGCCAGAATGGTCTTGATTTCTTGACCTCACGATCCACCCGCCTTGGCCTTCCAAAGTGTTGGGATTACAGGCGTGAGCCACTGCACCTGGCCTTT
>NW_012100321.1:823868-825557 GCF_000951045.1 Mandrillus leucophaeus
GCAGTAGCATAAGCTCACTGCAGCCTCCACCTCCCGGGTTCAAGCAATCCTCCCACCTCAGCCTCCCAAAGCACTGGGAGGGCAGGCGTGAGCCCCTGTGCTCAGCCTTCTCTGGCTCTTGATCATCAAGCTTTGTGTGCTTTCTATACATGAGCCTCTCAGCCACCAGCACCCAAGTTGAGAGCTTTGGGGGGCAGTTTTGTGGTTCCCAGATAGGCCGCCCCAGGAGGCCCAACAAGATGCCTTACGCATGGTAAGCCTTCAGTTGGTTTTTCGAACACAGTGGTCTCAACCTTGCCCTTGACTTGCCCCATCTACAAACCAACCTCTCCCACGTGACTCCAGCCCAGACCTCTGCTCCAAGCAAAACATGATATCCACCTGTCTATGACACTCTACTTGGGGACTCCACTGTGACACACCCACAGCCAAACTCCAGACCCCTACTCCAAACAGGTCCATTCCCCAGGATCCCCCCTCCAGCCAGAGAGAGACCCTGGGGGCCTCCTTGGGGTGTCTGTCTCCCTTCGAGTCAACCAGGTGCACCTCCCAGTTCCATTTTGCCTTCCAGTGCACTCCCCTTCCTGCTCCCTGCACCCCATCCCTGTCTGATCTTACCAAGACATCTGCCCTCCATGCTCACCCACTCCCATCTCCATGAGGGCAGATCAGATCTCACATCTAGCCATGCCTCTCCTCCCGTAACATCCTCCAGGGGTCTCCAGTGCCCTTAGAGGAAGCCCGAACTCTTCCATAGGGTCCCACCCCGCACCCCGCCCACCTCCCAGGAGCCTTTCCTTGCACTCTCGTCCAGACACCCCAACTCCCCCAGGGCTTGCCCACCTCGGGCCCTTTGCAGTATCGTGCCCTCCTCCTCCAACACTGTCCTCCCTTGAGGCCACCCCACCTTGCTAACTTTCTCCTTGTCCTTCAGATTTCAGCTCCTCAGACTCCATAGGGAAAGCCCTCCCTGACTCCGCCAACCAAGATGGGTCTCTTTGCTTTCGGACAAGATCAAGTGGATTCAGGGTGTATGGCCATAGACTCTCTTTGCTTTCAAAGGAAAAAAAAAATAGGTTCTTTCAGAGTACTTTCTGAGCTGGGCATGGTGGCTCATACTTGTGATCCTAGCGCTGTGGGAGGCCAAGAGAGGAGAATCGCCTGAGCCCAGGAATTCAAGAACAGCCTGTTCAACAAAGTGAGACCTTGTCTCTACAAAACATTTTTTTAAAAATTAGCAGCTGGGGCTGGGCTCAGTGACTCACGCCTGTAATCGCAGCACTTTGAGAGCCCAGCACTTTGAGGCTGGGAGTTCAAGACCAGCCTGAGCAACATGAAGAAACCCCCATCTCTACTAAAAACACAAAATTAGCTGGGCGTGGTGGCGCATGCCTGTACTCCCAGCTACTCAGGAGGCTGAGGTGGGAGGATCGCTTGAACTCAAGAAGTTCAAGGTTGCAGTGAGCCAAGATTGCACCACTGCACTCCAGCCTGGGCAACAGAGTCAGACTCTGTCTAAAAAAAAAAAAGTACTTTTCAGCTGGGCATGGTGGCTCACGCCTGTAATCCCAGCACTTTGGGAGGCTGAGACGGGCGGATCACGAGGTCAGGAGATCGAGACCATCCTGACTAACACGGTGAAACCCCGTCTCTACTAAAAACACAAAAAATTAGCCGAGCGTGGTGGCG
>NW_012100321.1:826842-835836 GCF_000951045.1 Mandrillus leucophaeus
TACACCTATAATCCCAGCACTTGGGAGGCCAAGGCGGGTGGATCACCTCAGGTCAGAAGTTCAAGACCAGCCTGACCAACATGGTGAAACCCCGTCTCTACTAAAAACACAAAATTAGCCGGTCATGGTGGTACATGCCTGTAATCCCAGCTACTCGGGAGGCTGAGGCAGAAGAATCGCTTGAACCCAGGAAGCAGAGGTTGCAGTGAGCCAAGATTGTGCCATTGCACTCCAGCCTGAGCAACAAGAGGGAAACTCCTTCTCGAAAAAATAATTAGCTGGACATGGCGGCGCGTTCCTGTAGTCCCGGCTACTCAGGAGGTCGACGTGGGAGGATCGCAGCAGGCTGAGGCCGCATTGAGCCAAGATTGTGCCGCTGCACTCCAGCATGGGTGACAGAGTGAGACCCCGTCTCAAAATCAATAAATAAAAATCTTTTGGGCCAGGCATGATGGCTCATGCCTATAATCCTAGCACTTTGGGAGGCTGAGGCAAGTGGATCACCTGAGGTCAGGAGTTTGAGACTAGCCTGACCAACATGGAGAAACCCCCGTCTCCACTAAAAATACAAAATGCCAGGTGTATTGGGGCATGCCTGTAATCCCAGCTGCTCAGGAGACTGAGGCAGGAGAATTGCTTGAACCCGGGAGGCAGAGATTGCGGTGAGCGGAGATCGCGCCATTGCACTCCAGCTTGGGCAATAAGAGCAAAACTCCGTCTCAAAAAAAAAATAAAAAAAGAGTCTTGTTTAAAAAATCAAAATTAGTTTAAAAAAAAAAATCAATGATGAACAAACTATCAACATTTCAAATAAAGACGATTCAGTAACAGTGTCAAGTGAGTGGAGCCTGAGGCTAAAGGAGAAATCAGTTAAGACTGGCCCTGGATTCTGGGAGTTCAGCAAGGAGGTGACTGCGATAGTCCAGGAGTGAAACGGTGGCGGATTAGACCAGAGAAGGACGGTGGTAGTGGAAAGAACGGGGAATTGCAGGTATCTTGAAGGTCAAGGCGACAGAATTTGTTGAAGATGGCATGAGACTGGGGGAGAGAGAAGGTGCAGATGATGCCAGGGTTGCCGCATACGACAGTGTGAGTATCTGATTATCCGCTGTCTTCCCCACTCTCCTGTGAAACCTACGAGGGCAGGAGCTACCTACGAGGGCAGGAGTTGTGCTCCTCAAGCCACAGCCAGCACCCAGCACTCGCTCCCGGGCTCCAGGCCAACTGCCCTAGTGGAGAATGCGCTGTGTTACTCCATGCGGCCACCAGGGGTCAGCAGAGCGCCGCCCTGCCGAGCCATGGCCATCCCGGGAAGAGAATTAAAGCCCGGATGGCGACTTTTTAGGAAGAAGGCCAGATTAGAAGGAGAAGCAGCAGGCACTGCTGAGGAGGAGACGGGTTTTGAGAAAAAAGGCTGGAAGCGAAGTGTCCCAGGAGCTGGCCAAGAAGCAGGTGAATGAGCTGCTGTTTCTGTCATTGCATCCGTCCACCCATTTATTCCACCATTCAGTCACAGGCCACTCAGGGCCTTGCAGGGCCAGGTGAGAAGCTCAAAGTGTATCCTGAGGGCACTGGGGAGACCAGACTGGGTCCGATTTGCAGGAGCTGAGAGGAGGGAAGAAAGTAAGGATTCAGGACATGTAAGCTCACGGCTAACCTGCCTCCCAGGTGGGCCTGAAGAGCATGCAGTTAACATAAATGTTAGCAAAACAAATAATATTGGCCGGGCACGGAGGCTCACACCTGTAATCCTAGTGCTTTGGGAGGCTGAGGTGGGAGGATTGCTTGAGGCCAGGAGTTCAAGGCTGCAGTGAGCAACGACTGTGCTATGCACTCCAGTCTGGGAGACAGAGCAAGACCCCATCTCTACAAAATATACAAAAAGTTAGTCAGGCGTAGTAGCACACACCTGTGGTCCCAGCTACTTAGGAGGCTGACATGAGAGGATCACCTGAGTCCAGAAGGTAGAGGCTGCAGTGAGCCGTGATCACATCACTGCACTCCAGCCTGGGTGAAAGAGTGAGACCCTGCTTAAAAAAAAAAAAAGGATTCCAATAATATTAAATTAATAAAGGCTAAAACTCACTGGACCCTTACGAGGTAGCAGGTCTTGTTTTAATCTTTTCACCATCAATTTTCTTTTTTTTTTTTTTTTTGAGATAGAGTCTTGCTCTGCCACCCAGACTGGAGTGCAGTGGTGCGATCTCTGCTCACTGCAACCTCTATCTCCCAGGTTCAAGTGGTTCTCCTGCCTCAGCCTCCTGAGTAACTAGGATTACAGGCATCTGCCACCATGCCTGGCTAATTTTTGTAATTTTTTTTAGTAGAAATGGGGTTTCACCATGTTGACCAGGCTGGTCTTGAACTTCTGACCTCAAGTGATCCACCCGCCTCAGCGTCCCAAAGTGCTGGGATTGCAGGCGTGAGCCACCGCGCCTGGCTCGTTTTTTGTTTTTGAGGCAGGGTGTTGCTGTGTTGCCCAGGGCTGGAGTTCAGTGGCACATTCACAGCTCACTGCAGCCTCAATCTCCTGGGATCAAGAGATCCCCCTGCCTCAGCCTCCTGCGTAGCTGGGACTACAGGTGCGCACCACCACACCAGGCTAATTTTTGTATTTTTTTTGTGGAGACAGGGTTTCACCATGCTGCCCAGGCTGTTCTCGATCTCCTGGGCTCAAGTAATCCTCCCTCCTTGGCCTCCAAAGTGTTCAGACTACAGGCGGGCGCCACCTCACCCAGCACTTTTCTTCTTTTTTTCTCTTTCTTTCTCTTTCTCTCTCTCTCTCTATTCCCCTCCTTCCCTTCCTACCTCTCTCTCCCTCCGTCTCTTCCTTTCTTTCTCTCGCTTTCTTTCTTTCATTTTTTAGAGACAGGCTGTTGCTCTGTCACCCAGGTTGGAGTGCAATGTTGCAGTCACAACTCACTGCAACCTCAGACTCCTGGGCTCAAGCGATCTCCCACCTCAGCTTCCTAAGTAGCTGGGGCTGCAGGTGCACACCACCACATCTGGCTAATTTCTTTAAAAAAAAAAAAAAAAAAATTGTAGGCCAGGTGCAGTGGCTCACGCCTGTAATCCCAGCACTTTGGGAGGCTGAGGCAAGCGGATCACAAGGTCAGGAGCTGGAGACCAGCCTGACCAACATGGTGAAACCCTGTCTCTACTAAAAATACAAAAATTAGCCAGGCATGGTGGCCCACGCCAGTAATCCCAGCTACTTGGTATGCTGAGGCAGGAGAATCGCTTGAACCCAGGAGGTGGAGGTTGCAGTGAGCCGAGATCGTACCATTGCACTCCAGCCGGGGCGACAAGAGTGAGGCTCCATCTCAAAACAACAATAACGACAATAAAAATTGTAGAGACGGGGTCTTGCAGCCAGACATGTTGGCTCACATCTGAAATCCCAGCACTTTGGGAGGCCAGGCAGGTGGATCACTTGAGGTCAGGAGTTCAAGACCAGCCTGGCCGACATGGTGAAACCCTGTCTCTACAAAAAATACAAAAATTAGCCAGGTGAGATGGTGCATGCCTGTAAGCCCAGCTACTCGGGGGGGCTGAGGCAGGAGAATCACTTGAACCTGGGAGGCAGAGGTTACAGAGAACCAAGATCATACCACTGCACTTCAGCCTGGGCAACAGAGCAAGACTCCATCTCAAAAAAAAAAAAAGAGAGAGATGGGGTCTTGCTATATTGTGCAGATTGGTCTTGAATTCCTGGGATCAGGCAATTCTCCTGCCTCAGCTTCCCAAAGCACTGAAATTACAGGCATTAGCCACAGTGCCTAACCTTGCCTTTTCTTTCCATTATATGTTTGTTGAATGAATGAGTAGTGCCTTTGGAGACAGAGACTAGGTGAGGAGTGCCAAGATTTACAGAATTCCCATTCTGCCACCTCAGGAGAGAAGGATGACCCAGCCCCACCTCTCTCAGTGATAAATGCTAAAATGTACTTATGACTTGTGAAATGCATGACACAGTACTAAGCATGCTACACGCATGCACAGCAGCCCCAGGAGGTCTGTGATGTCTGCTAGCCCGGCACATAGTAGATACTCAATAAATAATAGTTGGTTGGTTACATTTTTGTTTGTTTGTTTTGGTTTTGGGATTTTTTGTTTTTGGTTTTGTTTTGTTTTGTTTTGTTTTTTTGAGACAGAGTCTCACTTTGTCACCGAGGCTGGAGTGTACTGGTACGATCTCAGCTCACTGCAGCCTCTACCTCCCGGGTTCAAGCAATTCTCCTGCCTCAGCCTCCCGAGTAGTTGGGATTACAAACGTGTGGCACCTTGCACAGCTAATTTTTGTACTTTTAGTAGAGATGGGTTTTGCCATATTGGCCAGGCTGGTCTTGAACTCCTGACCTCAAGTGATCTACCCACCTTGGCTTCCCAAAGTGCTGGGATTACAGGCATGAGCCACCACACCTGACCTTCTTTTTTCATTTTATTTATTTATTTATTTTTTAGACAGAGTCTGGCTCTGTTGCCCAGGCTGGAGTGCAATGGCATGATCTTGGTTCACTGCAACCTCTGCCTCTGGGGTTCAAGCGATTCTTCTGCCTCAGCCTCCCAAGTACTTGGGATTACAGGCAGGCGCCACCACACCCGGGTAATTTTTTATTTTTAGTAGAGATGGGGTTTCTCCATGTTGATCAGGCTGGTCTCGAACTCCCGACCTCAGGTGATTGGCCCACCTCAGCCTCCCAAAGTGCTGGAATTACAGGTGTGAGCCACCATAGCCGGCAGATAAATATTTGTTGAATGAATTCATTGAATGCTGACAGCAACTTCACAAGGAATGCCTTGGGGCTTGTTTTCCTATTACTTATCTATTAATAAGCATTCGATTGAAATTGTTCCCACACCATACATTTTAAGCGTTTAAAGTTGTATTTAGCAGAGTCAGTGGTTTTTAGCATGTTCAGGGGTTTTTAGCATATTCACAGACTTGTGCAACCATCACCACAGTCAATTTTAGAACATTTTCATCACCCAAAAAGCAAGCCTGCAACCATTAGCAGTCACTCTCCATCCCCCGGTATTAGTTTGCTGGGGCTGCCAAAACCAAGGACCGCAAACTGGGTAGCTTGAAAAAACAGAAATGTCGGCCGGGCGCGGTGGCTCAAGCCTGTAATCCCAGCACTTTGGGAGGCCGAGACGGGCGGATCACGAGGTCAGGAGATCGAGACCATCCTGGCTAACATGGTGAAACCCCGTCTCTACTAAAAAATATTTTAAAAAACTTAGCCAGGCGAGGTGGTGGGCGCCTGTAGTCCCAGCTACTCGGGAGGCTGAGGCAGGAGAATGGCGTGAATCCGGGAGGCAGGGGTTGCAGTGTGCCGAGATCGTGCCATTGCACTCCAGTCCGGGCGACAGAGCGAGACTCCATCTCAAAATAAATAAATAAATAAATAAATAAATAAAATCAGTCTCAGGCCTCTCCTCTGGCTTCTGCGGGTGTGCTGCGCAGTTTCACCCCGAACCCTGATCTTGCCTTCGCCTCTGCATGGCCCTCATTTTTTTGAGACAGAGTCTTACTCTGTGGCCCAAGCTGGAGTGCAGTGGCGGAATCTCAGTTCACTGCATCGCCTCCTGGGTTCAAGCGATTCTCCTGCCTCAGCTTCCTGAGTAGCTGGGATTACAAGTACCCACCACCACGCCCAGTTAATTTTTGTATTTTTAGTAGAGACAGTGTTTCCCAATATTGGCAAGGCTGGTCTTGAATTCTTGACTTCAAGTGATCCACCCACCTTGGCCTCCCAAACTGCTGGGGTTACAGGCTTGAGCCACCATGCCCAGTGAGGGTTGGTTATTTCTGAGGCTGTGAAAAAGAATCAGTTAGTCTGTAATCCCAGCACTTTGGGAGGCCGAGGCAGAAGGATCATAAGGTCAGGAGTTTGAGACCAGCCTGACATGCTGAAACTCGTCTCTACTAAAAATACAAAAATTAGCCAGGCGTGGTGGTGCACACCTGTCATCCCAGCTACTCAGGAGGCTGAGGCAGGAGAATCGCTTGAATCCGGGAGGCAGGGGTTGCAGTGTGCCGAGATCGTGCCATTGCACTCCAGTCCGGGTGACAGAGCGAGACTCCATCTCAAAATAAATAAATAAATAAATAAATAAATAAATAAAATCAGTCTCAGGCCTCTCCTCTGGCTTCTGCGGGTGTGCTGCGCAGTTTCACCCCGAACCCTGATCTTGCCTTCGCCTCTGCATGGCCCTCATTTTTTTGAGACAGAGTCTTACTCTGTGGCCCAAGCTGGAGTGCAGTGGCGGAATCTCAGTTCACTGCATCGCCTCCTGGGTTCAAGCGATTCTCCTGCCTCAGCTTCCTGAGTAGCTGGGATTACAAGTACCCACCACCACGCCCAGTTAATTTTTGTATTTTTAGTAGAAATAGGGTCTCTTTATGTTGGCCAGGCTGGTCTCGAACTCCTGACCTCAAGTGATCCGCCTGCCTCAGCCTCCCAAAATGCTGAAATTACAGGCATGAGCCACCGTGCCCTGCCTAAGTTTTATTTTTATTTTATTTTTTGGAGACAGAGTCTCGCTCTGTCACCCAGGCTGGAGTGCAATGGCACAATCATGGCTCACTGCAACCTCTTCCTCCTGGGTTCAAGCGATTCTCTTGGCTCAGCCTCCCGAGTAGCTGGGATTACAGGTGCCCATCACCACACCCAGCTAAGTATTTTTAGTAGAGACAGGGTTTCACCATGTTAGTCAGGGTGGTCTCAATCTCCTGACCTCGTGATCTGCCTGCTTCGACCTCCCAAAGTGTTGGGATTACCGGCGTGAGCCACCGCGCCTGGCCTAATTTTTATTTTTTTGAGACAGGGTCTCACTTTGTCACCCGTGCTGGCATGCAGTGCTGTGATCTCAGCTCACGGCAGCTTTGACCTCCCGGGCTCAAGCAATCCTCCCAGCTCAGCCTGCCAAGTAGCTGCAATTACAAGCAGTACCACTGTGCCTGGCTAATTCTTTAATTTTTTTGTAAAGACGGGGTCTCGCCATGTTGCCCAGACTGCATTCCCTATTTGTTTAAATCATGGACTACATGGTACAAACGAGAGAGCGCACAAAACACATCTGACTGAGAAAATAATGAAATGGCCATCCAGGAACCCCCCATCAGCATTAAGACCTAGGCTGTAGCTCCCTGGCCGCACCCACTGTGTCCCCTTTCTCTTGCTCCAGATTCAATCACTCTTCTCAATCTCACGTTACTCATTCTCTTTCTTTCATTATTCTTTTTTTTTTTTTTTTTTTTGTGATGGAGTCTCGCTCTATCACCCAGGCTGGAGTGCAGTGGTGCGATATTGTCTCACTGCAACCTCCGCCTCCTGGGTTCAAGCGATTCTCCTGCCTCAGCCTCCTGAGTAGCTGGGACTACAGGCACCCACCAACACACACCCAACTAATTTTTGTATTTTTAGCAGAGACGGGGTTTCACCATGTTGGCCAGGATGGTCTCAATCTCTTGACTTCATGATCTGCCCGTTTAGGCCTCCCGAAGTGCTAGGATTACAGCCTGAGCCACGGCGCCCAGCCGAGTTTCCTCTTAAGAGGAGGAGGCTCTCTTGCCTGTAATCCCAGCTATTCAGGAGGTTGAAGTCATAGAATCATTTGAGCCCAGGAGTCTGATATCAACCTGGCCAGCAGATCAAGACCCTATCTCAAAAAAAAAAAAATTAAATTAAAATGTAAAAATTAGGCTGGGTGCAGTGGCTCATGCCTGTAATCCCAGCACTTTGGGAGGCCAAGATGGGTGGATCACTTGAGTTCAGGAGTTCGAGGCCAGCCTGGCCAACATGGTGAAACCCCGTCTCTACTAAAAATACAAAAATTAGCCGGGCATGGTGGTGCATACCTGTAATCTCAACTGCTCGAGAGGCTGAGGCAGGAAAATTGCTTGAATCCAGGAAGCAGAGGTTGCAGTGAGCTGAGATCGTGCCACTGCACTCCAGCCTGGACAACAGAGTGGGACTCTGTTTCAAAAAATAAAATTAAATTAAATTAATTTAAAATTAAAATAATAATTATACACCCATTACAGGCCAACATAAATATTTTATGCAAAATGTATTTTACAATTAAAAAAACAGTTAGTGAAGGGAATGGCATTCTTTTACATTTTTGCAAATCTCTTTAATGTCTAGCTTAATGGAAGATGGCTGGACCTTGGGCCGGGCACCGTGCTTACGCCTATGATCCCAGCACTCTGCGAGGCCGAGGTGGGAAGACTGCTTGAGGCCAAGAGTTCAAGACAAGCCTGGGCAACATAGCAAGACCTCTTCTCTACAAAAAAAAGAAAAAAGAATAATAGAAGAAGATGGTTGGACCTCACGGTTCCTTCTGCATTTGGTCTGTTGTAATATCACACATCAAGCCGCATCTGGAAATCTCCACCAGACAACAGAATGAAGTGAAAAAGACGGAAAATGTCTTGTTATGAAAATTTGTCCCAGCACACCCAAGAGGCTCTCAGGGACCAGTTCTCAGGCCACATCGAGACCTTCTGGGTAAACTTATTTTATCTTCACTATGATGCTATGAGGTGAGTACTAGAATTAAAATATCCTCATTCTACAAGGGAGAAAACAAAGGCCCAGAGAGGTGGAGTTACTTGCCCAGAGTCACACAGCAGTAAGTGGCAGAGCTGAGGTTTCAACCCCACCATTTAGACTCTTTTTTTTTTTGAGACGGAGTCTTGCTCTGTCGCCCAGGCTGGAGTGCAGTGGCCGGATATCAGCTCACTGCTAGCTCCGCCTCCCGGGTTCACGCCATTCTCCTGCCTCAGCCTCCCGAGTAGCTGGGACTACAGGCGCCCGCCACCTCGCCCGGCTAGGTTTTTTGGTTTTTTTTTTTTTTGTATTTTTTTTAGTAAAGACGGGGTTTCAGCCGGTTAGCCTGTATGGTCTCGATCTCCTGACCTCGTGATCCGCCCGTCTCGGCCTCCCAAAGTGCTGGGATTACAGGCTTGAGCCACCACGCCCGGCC
>NW_012100321.1:837524-838618 GCF_000951045.1 Mandrillus leucophaeus
TTGGGAGGCTGAGGCAGGAGAATGGCGTGAACCCAGGAGGCGGAGCTTGCAGTGAGCCGAGATCGCCACTGCACTCCAGCCTGGGCGACACAGTGAGACTGTCTCAAAAAATAAATAAATAAATAAATAAATAAATAAAGTATTAGCAGAAAATAAGCACTCCCTAAGTGTTAACTATGAGGATCATGAATGAGTTTGTGTGTTCTTGCGAGCAAGTGCACAGGAGTGTTTGTGTGTGCCTCAGTTTCCCCATCTGCCCAACCAAAGGCCAGCATGTGCTCCCTGCAAGCCCCTGACTGTGTGCCTCTTCTAAGATCCCCTGCTCCATTTTCTTTTTCTTTTCTTCTTTTTTTTTTTTTTTTTTTTGAGACGAACTCTTTCTGTCGCCCAGGTTGGAGTGCAGTGGCGGGATCTCAGCTCACTGCAACCTCCGCCTCCCGGGTTCAAGCGATTTTCCTGCTTCAGCCTCCCGAGTAGCTGGGACTACAGGTGCCCACCACAACACCCGCCTATTTTTTGTATTTTTAGCAGAGACGGAGTTTCACCGTGTTGGCCAGGCTGGTCTTGAACTCCTGACCTCAGGTGATCCACCCGCCTTGGCCTCCCAAGGTGCTGGGATTACAGGTGTAAACCACCGCGCCCGGCCCCCAGCTCCATTTCATTCCCCATGTTGAGGTCAATGTGGAGGCTTTTAGGTGCCTGGAAACCCCCATGCCAGGCAGCATCCTGAGAACGGGAAGTGGAGGCTGCATGTAGGGAACGAGCTAGGAGAACTGTAGGACCTCCCAGCAGACTGAAGAAGGCCTGGCTTGGACACCTGGGTCCCTGTCTTCTGTGTGAGGTGCTACAACCCCTCAGTTCCCATTTATGATCTAATGGGGAGCTTGGATGTCAGGGTTCCCGTCCCTGCGGCGGGGGATGGAGATAAGACGCCAGGATCCTGGTCTCTGGAGCTCCTTAGAGGGCTGGATCCTGGTCCCTGACGAGGGAGGAGTATGTCCCCCTTGTAGGGCGGGTTGGGTTTGGATGCGAGGTCCCAGCCCTGTGGGGGGAGAGTGTGCTGACACCCAGGGTTCTCTCGCGGAAAGGGAGGG
>NW_012100321.1:839613-840405 GCF_000951045.1 Mandrillus leucophaeus
TCACCCGGAGCGCCAGCCCCGGGCCGGCTAGGGTGGGAGCTGCGGCCTCTGGACCGAGGCCTCCAGGGAGGGGAAACTGAGGCACCATCCAGCCCCCGTCCCCAGCTCCTTGCTGGGACCCTGAGCCCCGCACGGATCTCAGTTTCCCTAGGTCTCCCGAGGGCACTGAGCGCTGCCTCTGACCCCCTCCTGCTGCAGGAGACTCGGGACTCGGAGCCCGCCTGAGCAAGCCCCCCGGAGATGGCGGCCCCCTATCCCGGCAGTGGCGGCGGAAGCGAGGTCAAATGCGTGGGAGGCCGCGGCGCCAGCGTCCCATGGGACTTTCTACCCGGGCTGATGGTCAAGGCGCCGTCCGGACCATGGTGAGCAAAGCCCCGCCCTCCTGGCCGCGGCCCCGCCCCTGGGGAGGCGTCCCCGGGACCAATTCACACCCGATGTTCTGTCTCCATGCCAAGGGGCAGTTCACACCCAGCTCCCTGCCCCGCCCCTTGGGGCTGGGTCTTACCTTGAGTTAACTACCGTCCTGAGCCCGCTCTCCTGCGTTCAGCTTCTAGTCCCGGTCCTCAGAATTCACGCCCAACATCTTTAATCTCTCGCCCTTCCTCCTCCTTCCCCCAAGAATTGACACTCGAGGTTCTGTCCCTGGGCCGAAGTGTAGAATCCACACTCCGGTCTGCTCCCACCTGCAGAGGTGTAGAATCCACTCCCAATGTCCGGTCCCGTTCCCAAGGCCCCGGGAGGCGGGGCTCGCCCCCAGTTCCCACGCCCCTGAGCCCCGGGACCCCGCAGACA
>NW_012100321.1:845585-846319 GCF_000951045.1 Mandrillus leucophaeus
GGCCGGCCCCACGCCGCGCCCGGAGCTTGCTCTGCGGCCAAGTAACCGGACTGGCGGTTCTGCGGGTAGGGGAAGCTTGCAGGCTGGCAGGAGGGGGACTTCTGGGTCCCGGAGGAATGGGGAGCTGGAACTCCAGTGTCCTGGGGGCTACGGGGTCGGGACGAGGGTATCCCGAGGCTGGGGGAAGGGGCGCACGGGTGTTTGGGTCCTGGAGAAATCTGGGGCTGGGAGACCTGGACGCGGGGGTCTGGGGCATCTGGACACCTGGGTGGGAGGTTTGGGGGCGGCCTGGTACCTGCATTTAGGGGGTGTTCTGAGCGCCTGGTCCTGGAGGAATGAAGACCTAACTGCAAACGTTCCTGGTCCTAGGGCATCAGGAGACCAGGACACCTGGTCCCCGCTTGTCGGGTCAATCCTGGGGGCGTCCTGGGGCAGAAGCTGTGGCGGCTGCGTCTGGGGCTGGGGCTGGGGCTGGCGCGCCGGGGTCTTCAGGGAGGAAGTTGTGGTCGTGGGGCTGTGGCGGTCCGGACACCTGGCGCCACCCCGAGAGGCTGGGGGTGATCCCTGGGCAGGACACAGGATGGGGGTCCCTGCCCTCTGCCCCCTGCCTCCTTAGCCCAGCCAGGGAAACAGACTGCAGATTCGCGGAGTCAAGACTCCGGTGATGGGCTTGGGGGGCGGGTCCCCGGGGCAGAGGGCTCCGGGGGCTGGAGCGGTGCGTACCTGGCCCGGGA
>NW_012100321.1:847624-850382 GCF_000951045.1 Mandrillus leucophaeus
CTGGTGGCCAAGTCACTGCAGCCCGGGTCTGCGCTGCGAATCTGCCCTCTCCCAGATGCTTGTCTCTGGAGTCAGCCAGGACTTTTGCGTGCCCCTATCAGGTGGCTTCTGCTCTTCAAGCCTCAGTTTATTAAATTGTCAAATGGGCGCCAGAGGTTGGGAAGATTTCGTGAATTCTGCCCTAAACAAGGTCCTGGCAGTGCTAGGGGTCACTGGTAAATGCTATTCCTGTATTTTATTAGGAGAGAGGAATCATTATTATAACCAAAGAGACTCCCAGCTGCATGAGCGGGACAGAGGAGACCCACCCTGACTTGGGACGTCCATTCGCTAATGGGCGAGAGACCCTGGAGCCAGACCTGAGGGGCCCCAGAGGGGACGCAAGGACTGTACAGTCTGGGCCCCCAGTTGGAGGAGCAAGAGGGAGATAGTATGATGTGGCGGATGAGATGGGGAACTTCGGGAAGATGCCCCATGTTGCTGTCGCCGCGCAGCCATCCCCCAGATTTGCCACCCCGGGCAGGTCGCCTCACTTCTCTGTGCCTTAATGTGAAGTGGGACAAACGGTCCAACCTCCCCCAGGGGGCTGAGCAGAGAATCAACCAGGTCATATTTGCAAAGTCCCTGGAAGTGCCTAGCTCAGAGCAAGCCACCGCTATGCTGCCAATGCTGTTAGCAGCAGTGACCTGCAGGGCTGCTGGAGGGGTTCGGGGCGTGGAGGAGGGGGCGGTGGGGGCTGCCGCTTTTGGAGCATTTCCTGCCTGTCTGGCACTTTTCTGAGCGCTGGGATCCAGCAGGAGAAACAAACTAGACAGAAGTCCCTGCCCCGGAGCGGCTGGCATCCTAGTGGCCAAGGCACAATAAAGAAATAGGCAAAGTAGTATAATCTAGAATATGTAAAAATATAAACTCAGATAAATATCTAAGTTTATTATTATTACTCAGACTTTATTATTGAGACATAGAAGTGTTGTTATGTTGTTATTATTACTTCTATTTTATGTGTTTGTTACAGCTTTGCGGTTATGAGGATAAGGTGTGAGTGGTGTTTATCTGAAGTCTCAGGGCACCCCAGGCTACCCCTGTCCCCACCCCTCCAGGAGAAGAGGGTGTCCTTAGGGTGGGGTTGGAGGGGCTCCAATTCCCCTCCTGCCCCGTCCCAGGGGAAGAGGGGGGAGAGAAAATAGCATTGATTAAGCTCGCAATAAATCACCATTTAAATTTAAATAATCCGGCTTCCCAGGCGGTAATTAGGCGAATTGACTGGCGCGGAGAGAATGCGGCATTAGCGCCGCTGATTACTGTCATTACCGCGAACAACATGTGCGCCGGCGGGGGATAAACATCTTGTCTATTGTCCCCGAGCTGGAGGGGGGGAAGGCGGGGGCTAAGAGAGCCCCGGCGGCGTCCAGCCCCCCATTACCTGGATGGGCATTCCGGGGCTCAGAGGCATCAGGGGCTGGCTGAGGTCACAGCACTGATGTGGCATAGCATGGACTTAATCGACCCCATTTGGGCCACGGTGCCAAGTGGAAGTAGGGTCAGGACAGTGTGGGGGTGCTTGGTACTGCGTGGACTCCTATAGTCCCAAAATTGGGAAATCGGGGATCAGGGGCATTTCTAGCTCTACAGAGTTCCTAACAAGAGGCCAAGCACCTGCTTCCATAGTTCAGAGGAGGAGCTGAGGACAGCGTTTTAGCTGAAGCCACAGAGCAGAGCAGTCGGTCACACTCTCTGAAGGGGAGGGGACTCCCATGCCCTCCTCAGTAATAAGCCGGGCACCATGGCTCACATCCCTAATCCCAGCACTTTGGGGCGCCAAGGTGGGAGGATCGCTTTAGGCCAGGAGTTCGAGACCAGCCAGGGCAACATAGCAAAACCCTGGGCAATATAACAAAACCCTGTCCCTACAAAAATAAAAATATTGGCCGAGCGAGCGCAGTGGCTCACGCCTGTAATCCCAGCACTTTGGGAGGCCAAGGCGGGCAGATCACGAGGTCACGAGTTCGAGACCATCCTGGCCAACATGGTAAAACCCCGTCTCTACTAAAATACAAAGAATTAGCTGGGCGCGGTGGCATGTGCCTGTAGTCCCCGCTACTCAGTAGGCTGAGGCAGGGGAATTGCTTGAACCCAGGAGGCGAAGATTGCAGTGAGCCGAGATCGCGCCACTGCACTCCAGACTGGTGACAGAGCAAGACTCTGTCTCAAAAAATATATAAAATAAAAATAAATAAATAAATAAATAAGTCAGGTTTGGTGGCGCCCGCCTGTGGTCCCTGATACTGAAGAGGCTGAGGTGGGAGGATTGCTTGAGCTGAGGAGGTTGAGGCTGCAGTGAGTCGTGATCGGGCCACTGCACTCCAGCCTGGGCAACAGAGCAAGACCCAGTACCTAAAATAATAACAATAATAGTAATCATATAGAATGTATGCATCAAACCCTGTGATAAGCCCTGTATACAAAATAACTCTTTTTCAGAGGGAGGCACTATTATGGTTCCCAAGTTACAGAAGTGTTTGCCCAAGGTCACACAGCTGGGATTCAAACCCAGATGACCTGGCCCCAACCTCTCAACCATCATATGTGGTCTGTAGGTCTACAGAAATGGGTTCTAGGTCTCTGCCTCGCTAAACCTCAGTCCACCATCTGCGAAATGGGACAACAGATGTTTGAGTCTAGCCCTGAGCCTCTAAGTCTGGAGAGGAGACAGCCTAAATCTCACGTCAGCATCCCCCATTCCTTTTTTTTTTTTTTT
>NW_012100321.1:850432-851060 GCF_000951045.1 Mandrillus leucophaeus
CTGAGCCTCTAAGTCTGGAGAGGAGACAGCCTAAATCTCACGTCAGCATCCCCCATTCCTTTTTTTTTTTTTTTTTAACGCAGTTTTGTTCTTGTTGCCCAGGCTGGAGTGCAGTGGTGCGATCTCGGCTCACTGCAACCTCCACTTCCCAGGTTCAAGTGATTCGCCTGCCTCAGTCTCCCAAGTAGCTGGGTTACAAGCACACGCCACCATGCCCAGCTAATTTTTGTATTTTTAGTAGAGACAGGGTTTCACCATGTTGGCCAGGCTGGTCTTAAACTCCTGACCTCAGGTGATGCACCCACCTCAGCCTCCCAGAGTGCTGGGATTACAGGTGTAAGCCACTGGGCCCAGCCAAGGAAGTAATCTTTGAGCTGAGGCTCCAAAGAGGTGTGGGAGCGGCTGTGAGAAAAGCTGGAAGAGAGTGGCTCAGCAGAGGGAACAGAAGGGGCAAAGGCCCTGAAGCAGGCAGGGATCAGCTTGCTGGGTGCAGAGCCTCATGCTCAGTGGTAGGGGTTTGGCTGTTACCCGCAGTGAGAGGGGAGTCACGGAGGTGGTGAGGGCGGAAGTAGGAGCCCAGTGAGGATGAGGGTGTGGTGGGCAGCTAGACTGGGCTGGGGCCATGGGT
>NW_012100321.1:851110-857707 GCF_000951045.1 Mandrillus leucophaeus
GGGACAACAGATGTTTGAGTCTAGCCCTGAGCCTCTAAGTCTGGAGAGGAGACAGCCTAAATCTCACGTCAGCATCCCCCATTCCTTTTTTTTTTTTTTTAACGCAGTTTTGTTCTTGTTGCCCAGGCTGGAGTGCAGTGGTACAACCTCTGTCTCCAGGGTTCAAGCAATTCTTCTGACTCAACCTCCTGAATAGCTAGGATTACAGGTGCCCACCACCGCGCCCAGCTAATTTTTTGTATTTTTAGTAGAGAGGGGGTTTCACCATGTTGGCCAGGCTGGCCTCGAACTCCTAACCTCCTTATCCTCCCAAAGTGCTGGGATTGCAGGCATGAGCCACCGCGCCTGGCTTTTACGGCCTTCTTTCTTCCCATAGCACTTATTGTCATCTGACACTCCGTATTTATCTTGTTATTTTGTGTCATTCACTAACAGCCCCTTGGTTGCTGAGCCTGGAATAGCATCTGGGACACAATGAGGGCTTACTAAATTGTTGAGTGACTGTGGCAGTTGAGGGAAGGAGGGGTGACATCTTTATTTATTTATTTATTTATTTATAGACGGAGTTTCACTCTTGTTGCCCAGGCTGGAGTACAATGGTATGACCTCAGCTCACCGCAACCTCCACCTCCTGGGTTAAAGTGATTCTCCTGCTTCAGCCTCCCTAGTAGCTGTGATTACAGGCATGTGCCACCACGCCCGGCTAGTTTTGTATTTTTAGTAGAGTTGGTCTACTATCTGTCCATGTTGGTCAGCCTGGTCTCGAACTCCCAACCTCAGGTGATCCACCCGCCTCAGCCTCTCGAAGTGTTGGGATTACAGGCGTGAGCCACTGCGCCCGGCCCTTTTTTTATTTTTTTGAGACGGGGTCTTGCTCTGTCGCCCAGGCTGGAATGCAGTGGTACAATCTTGGTTCACTGCAGCCTCTGCCTGCTGGGCTCAAGAGAGCCTCCCACTTCAGCCTTCCAAGTAGCCAGGACTACAGGCACATGCCACCACGCCTAGCTACTTTTTGCATTTTTTATAGAGATGAGGTCTTACCATGTTGCCCAAGCTGGTCTCACATTCCTGGGATCAAATGATTTGCCAACATTGGCCTCCCAAAGTGTTGGGATTACAGGTATAAGCCACTGTGCCCAGCCAACGGGTGACTTCTTAGCTCACAGGTCAGGCACAGCCTCGCTGGGGAAGTAACTTTTTTTTTTTTTTGAGACAGAGTCTTGCTCTGTCACCCAGGCTGGAGTGCAGTGGTGCGATCTCGGCTCACTGCAACCTCCACTTCCCAGGTTCAAGTGATTCGCCTGCCTCAGTCTCCCAAGTAGCTGGGTTACAAGCACACGCCACCATGCCCAGCTAATTTTTGTATTTTTAGTAGAGACAGGGTTTCACCATGTTGGCCAGGCTGGTCTTAAACTCCTGACCTCAGGTGATGCACCCACCTCAGCCTCCCAGAGTGCTGGGATTACAGGTGTAAGCCACTGGGCCCAGCCAAGGAAGTAATCTTTGAGCTGAGGCTCCAAAGAGGTGTGGGAGCGGCTGTGAGAAAAGCTGGAAGAGAGTGGCTCAGCAGAGGGAACAGAAGGGGCAAAGGCCCTGAAGCAGGCAGGGATCAGCTTGCTGGGTGCAGAGCCTCATGCTCAGTGGTAGGGGTTTGGCTGTTACCCGCAGTGAGAGGGGAGTCACGGAGGTGGTGAGGGCGGAAGTAGGAGCCCAGTGAGGATGAGGGTGTGGTGGGCAGCTAGACTGGGCTGGGGCCATGGGTGGTGGGACACAGGTGACATGGTCAGGTCCAATCCCTGAGACTTGCTTAAAATGCATGTGGGTGTGAGAGACACAGAGGGCGGCCTCCAAGAAACCACCCGAAAAGGCAGAGGTGCCCTGATGTTATCTGTAGTCATACTGAAAAGAAAAGCACGACTGGCGCAGTGGCTCACACCTGTAATCCCAGCTCTTTGTGAGGCCGAGGTGGATGGATCACCTGAGGTCAGGAGTTCGAGACAAGCCTGACCAATATGGTGAAACCCTGTCTCAACTAAAAATACAAAAATTAGCCATGTGTGGTGGTGTGCGCCTGTAATCCCAGCTACTTGGGAGGCTGAGGCAGGAGAATCGCTGGAACCTGGAGGCAGAGATTTCGGTGAGCTGAGATCGTGCCACTGCACTGCAGCCTGGGTGTCAGAGCTAGACTCCGTCTCAAAAAAAAAAAGAGAGAATGGTGGTATGACTCCCAGTATTAGGCACCTACTGTATGCACTAGCCTATTCAGCTCTATCACTGTAGACCAATTTTACAGATGAGGCTGAGGAAAGTAAAGGCAGAGGTGACCCGGCACTGCCCCACCCCATGGTGCTCACCCCCATGCAGCCCTCAGGCCTGCAGCGCTTTGACAATGGGGCATGTGAAGGACCCCTCTCCCCGACTTCCCTGGGTGATGAAGCCCCAGCCTCTTCTCTCCAGGACCCAGGGTCAACACATCCCCTCAGGGCAGTTGAGAAGGGCAGGTGACAGGGGAGACCTGGGAACCTGGAAGAGGTCTTGGCTTCTGCCGTTTGCCCCTGGATGCCCCCTCTCTCTGCCCCAGGTCCCCCCTCTCTCTGCACCCAGTTTCCCCCCTCTCTGCCCTCGGGTCTCCCCACTCTCTCTGCCCCTGGGTCCCCCTCTCTCTGCCCCTGCGTCTCCCCCACCAACTCTGCCACCAGGTCCTCCCTCTCTCTCCCACCAGGTCCCCATCTCTCTGCCCCCAGGTCCCCATCTCTCTGCCCCCAGGTCCCCATCTCTCTGCCCCTGGGTCCTCCTCTCTCTGTCCCTGGGCCCCCCCCTCTGTCCCTGGTCTCCCGTCTCTCTGCCCCTGTGTCCCCCTCTCTCTGTCCCTGGGACCCCCTCTGTCTGCCCCTGGTCTCCCGTCTCTCTGCTCCTCATGCTCCCTTTCTGTGCAGGAGATGAGGACACTGAGCAGGCTCTGATAAGAACCACAGCAAGTGTTTGTTACATGGATGAGCGATGTTTGGGTTCTGGACATGGGAGGGCGGATGTGGAAGTGCTGAAAAGTCTCCTGCTGAATGTGGGGGACAGAGGAGTGGGGACATTTTGAGGGGAGAACAGGGGAGTGGGGACATTTTGAGGGGAGAGGGAAAGGAGGAAACAGTGGGAGGCACCGGGGAGTTGGTGGGATCGGGAGGTGGAGGCTGGGGGTAAAAAGACACATCAGTCAGTGATCAGAAGGAGTCTCTGGGGGTCCCTTTCACAGGGCACCGGACCCGAGTATGGGAAAGAGCAGGTCCCCAAGCCCCCCCCAGCACACCCCCCAGTCCCGCCGTGCCCGTTAATGTTGTTAATTGCAGCGGTTCAGTCTGACCCAGGCTGATCCTGGGAGAGGGAAAATGAAGGAATTAGCAAAAATGACAGGGGAAAATTGCGACAATTAGCAGGCAGCATTGTTCCTGCCTGTCACCCGGCTGGTTCCGAGCTGTATCTTGAGGGAGGGGGTCCCCATCACCCCCCCAGCCCCCCAGTAATTGTTCCTGGAGCTCCAGGCGGAGGTGGAGGCAGGGAGGAACAGCCAGGAGGGTGTGGGGTACTCCCAGGAGGAGGAAGCTCAGCCCAGACACTAGGGGGCTGGGGATGCGGGGGCTGCGCGCCCATGGGGGAGGGGCGGGGTTTCGCCGCCTGGTGTTTTGATGGTCGGATAATAACAATAGTAATCACACTATTAATACCAGTCCCGGCTCTGTGCCGCAGCATCTGCTTCTGCCAGGCCCCAGCCAGGCCCTTTCTGTCTGTTAAGTGGACTGAATGTGTGACCAGCCTGGGAAGTCACCGCTCCTGGCAAACCCGCTTGACAGAGGAGGACACTGAGGCACAGAGAGACAGAGAGGCTGGTCCCAGGGCACACAACCAGGGAGGGGAAGTGCTGGGGCCTGACAGGAGACCTGGTCCCTTAGCCCCATAAGAAGCAGACACTTGGCTGGATGCGGTGGCTCACGCCTGTAATCCCAGCACTTTGGGAGGCCGAGGCGGGCGGATCACGAGGTCAGGAGGTCAAGACCATCCTGGCTAACACGGTGAAACCCCGTCTCTACTGAAAATACAAAAAATTAGCCGGGTGTGGTGGTGGGCACCTGTAATCCCAGCTACTCGGGAGGCTGAGGCAGGAGAATGGCATGAACCCGGGAGGCAGAGCTTGCAGTGAGCCGAGATTGCGCCACTGCACTCCAGCCTGGGCGACAGAGTGAGACTCCGTCTCAAAAAAAAAAAAAAAAAAGGAGAGAGAATTCTATGTTAACTTATTGAGAAACCACCAAATTGTTTTCCATGGGGGCTGTACAATTTTACATTCCCACCAGCAATGTACAAGGGTTCCAGTTTCACCACATCCTTACCAATACTTACTTTCTGTGTTTTTTTGTTTTGGTTTGGTTTGGTTTGTTTTTTGAGATGGAGTCTCGCTCTGTCGCCCAGGCTGGTGTGCAGTGGCATAATCTCGACTCACCTCCTGGGTTCCAGGGATTCTTCTGCCTCAGCCTCCTGACTAGCTAGGATTACAGGTGCATGCCACCACGCCCAGATAATTTTTGTATTTTTAGTAGAGGTAAGGTTTCACCATGTTGGCCAGGCTGGTCTCAAACTCTTGACCTTGTAATCTGCCCACCTTGGCCTCCCAAAGTGCTGGGATTACAGGCGTGAGCCACTGCGCCTGGTCACTATTTTGTTGATGCTAGCCATCCTAGCGGGTGTGGAGTGGTGTCTCATTGTGGTTTTGATTTTCATTTTCATAATGACTAATGTTGAGTATCTTTTCATGTGCTTATTGGCCATTTGTATATCATCTTTGGAGAAATATCTATTCAAGTCCTTTGCCCATTTTTAAAAATATATTTTTTGTAGAGATGAGGTCTCACTGTGTTGCCCAGGCTGGTCTCGATCTCTTGGGCTCAAGCAATCCTCCCACTTCAGCCTCCCAAAATGCTGAGATCACAGGTATGAGCCACTATGCCTGGCCCTTTGCCTTTTTTTTTTTTCCGAGACGGAGTCTCACTCTGTCACCCAGGCTGCAGTGCAATGGCCCTAACTCAGCTCATTGCAACCTCCGCCTCCTGGGTTCAAGTGATTTATCCTGCCTCGGCCTCCCGAGTAGGTGGGATTACAGGCACCCGCCATCATGCCCGGCTAATTTTTGTAGCAAATTTTTGGGGTTTCATCATTGCGGTTTCGTAGAGAAATTTTGGGGTTTCATCATATTGGCCAGGCTGGTCTCGAACTCCTGACCTCAGGGGATCCACCCACTTCGGCCTCCCAGAGTGTCGGGATTACAGGCATGAGCCACCGCACCGGGCCCCTTAGCCCATTTTTGAATTGTCTTTTTGTTGTTGAGTTGTAAAGTCTCTATCTCCTTGTATTCCTTTATATCCCTCTGTCTGTCTGTCTCTCAGTCTCCTCTCTGCCTCCTTCTCATCCTTCAGGTCTGAGCTCAAATGTTCCCTCCTTCAACAGCCCTTACCCTATTACTGTCCATTTTGTACCACCTATTTCATTCTCCATAACACTGGCCACAAAAGGTAATTCTGTATTTGTTAGTTTCTTTCTTTTTGTCTTTTTTTTTTTTTTTTTTAAAAGAGATGGAGTTTCACTTTGTTGCCCAGGTTGCAGTGCAGTAGCATGATCTCGACTCACTGCAACCTCCACCTCCCAGGTTCAAGCGATCCTCCCACCTAGGCTCCTGAGTAGCTGGAATTACAGGCCCACGCCACGACATCCAGCTAATTTTTTTGTGTTTTTAGTAGGGACAGGTTTCACCATGTTGGCCAGGCTGGTCTCAAACTCCTGACCTCAAGTGATCTGTCTGCCTCGGCCTCCCAAAGTGCTTGCATTACAGGCATGAGCCACCTCGCCCAGGCTGTTGGTTTCTTTTCTTTCTTTCTTTTTTTTGAGACGGAGTCTAGCACTGTCGTCCAGGCTGGAGTGCAGTGGCGTGATCTCGGCTCAATGCAACCTCTGCCTCCCAGGTTCAAGCAATTCTCCTGCCTCAACCTCCCAAGTAGCTGAGACTACAGGCGCCCACCTCCACACCCGGATAATTTTTTTTATTTTTAGTAGAAACGGGGTTTCACCATATTGGCCAGGCTGGTCTCGAACCCCTGACCTTGTGATCCACCCGCCTCAGCCTCCCAAAGTGCTGGAATTACAGGTGTGAGCCACCTCACCCAGTCTGTTGGTTTCTTATTTATTGATTTTTATGGGATCCCTAAGCAGAGATGTTAGTTTCTTGCTTGCTGTTCAACTGTCCCCGGTCTGAGAGCCCAGTAGGAGTGCGGGGGTTGCTGGGCTGTCCTGGTCGCCATTGCACGCCCAGCAATGCCTAGTGCAGGACCATAGGGAGAGTAGATATTCAGGGAGTTTTTGTGAATGAATGGGTGGACGAATGAATGAGTCCCTCTGTGCACCCCCTGGCCCGTCTGTCTCTTTGAGTCAGTCTGTCACTCACTGTCGCACCCACCTGTGTCCCACGCCCCAGGTCTCTCCCCCATGGGTGCCCCGATACCCCAAGATGTCTACAGGCCTTAGGGGAAGAGAGGGAGGTTTGTAGACTGGCTCCCGGGG
>NW_012100321.1:857757-860614 GCF_000951045.1 Mandrillus leucophaeus
AAAGAGATGGAGTTTCACTTTGTTGCCCAGGTTGCAGTGCAGTAGCATGATCTCGACTCACTGCAACCTCCACCTCCCAGGTTCAAGCGATCCTCCCACCTAGGCTCCTGAGTAGCTGGAATTACAGGCCCACGCCACGACATCCAGCTAATTTTTTTGTGTTTTTAGTAGGGACAGGTTTCACCATGTTGGCCAGGCTGGTCTCAAACTCCTGACCTCAAGTGATCTGTCTGCCTCGGCCTCCCAAAGTGCTTGCATTACAGGCATGAGCCACCTCGCCCAGGCTGTTGGTTTCTTTTCTTTCTTTCTTTTTTTTGAGACGGAGTCTAGCACTGTCGTCCAGGCTGGAGTGCAGTGGCGTGATCTCGGCTCAATGCAACCTCTGCCTCCCAGGTTCAAGCAATTCTCCTGCCTCAACCTCCCAAGTAGCTGAGACTACAGGCGCCCACCTCCACACCCGGATAATTTTTTTTATTTTTAGTAGAAACGGGGTTTCACCATATTGGCCAGGCTGGTCTCGAACCCCTGACCTTGTGATCCACCCGCCTCAGCCTCCCAAAGTGCTGGAATTACAGGTGTGAGCCACCTCACCCAGTCTGTTGGTTTCTTATTTATTGATTTTTATGGGATCCCTAAGCAGAGATGTTAGTTTCTTGCTTGCTGTTCAACTGTCCCCGGTCTGAGAGCCCAGTAGGAGTGCGGGGGTTGCTGGGCTGTCCTGGTCGCCATTGCACGCCCAGCAATGCCTAGTGCAGGACCATAGGGAGAGTAGATATTCAGGGAGTTTTTGTGAATGAATGGGTGGACGAATGAATGAGTCCCTCTGTGCACCCCCTGGCCCGTCTGTCTCTTTGAGTCAGTCTGTCACTCACTGTCGCACCCACCTGTGTCCCACGCCCCAGGTCTCTCCCCCATGGGTGCCCCGATACCCCAAGATGTCTACAGGCCTTAGGGGAAGAGAGGGAGGTTTGTAGACTGGCTCCCGGGGCACCTGCCCTGGGCAGGGTCAGCCAGACTAACAGGCTTCATCCTTCCATCTGCCCCCAGCCCCAGGCCGCCGCGGCCCCGCAGCGCTGGTCTCCGAAGTCTTCGAGCAGCACCTGGGAGGTCACATCTTGCAGGTGAGTGAGGCCCCTTCCCTCCCTGCTGCTCCTTGCCGCCACCTAGCGGCCGCCTCTGGAGAACAGCAGCCTCTTCAGCATCCATCCATGGTGGGGGGAACCTGGACTGGGAAGCCGAATGCTCAAGATCCCCCCCATTCCCTGCGCCTTCCGAGGACCACTGAAGCCCCCTCCCCACCAGAACAGTCCACCTCAGGCGGAGACCCAGGTTTCAGAACCTCTTACCACTTGGTGGCTGGACAAAGGGACAACAGGTCCACCCTTCCCCCTGCCTGTCTCTCCCGGCTCTAGTCCCTGGATGGCTTTGTGTTCGCCTTGAACCAGGAAGGAAAATTCCTCTACATCTCAGAGACAGTCTCCATCTATCTGGGTCTCTCACAGGTAAGGGACCCCCAGTGGGCCTGGATTGGCTCAGCCACCATCTCCCTTGCCAGGCCCATGCATGCCCTTCCTCTCTCCTGGCCTCACCACTGCAGCAAGAAAAATGGACTGGATCTCTGTGGTCCCCAAAGTGTGTTCCTTGGCAACCCACATGGCACCCAACACGGTTCATCCTCGAAGGCAGAGAAGGGCCAATTTTTGTTTTTATTTTTTTATTTTTTTAATTTTTTTGAGATGGAGTTTTGCTCTTGTTGCCCAGGCTGGAGTGCAGTGGCGCGATCTCGGCTCAGTACAACCTCCACTTCCCAGGTTCAAACAATTCTCCTGCCTCAGCCTCCCGAGTAGCTGGGACTATAGGCACATGCCACCACACCCGGCTAACTTTTTGTAATTTTAGTAGAGACGGGGTTTTACCGTGTTAGCCAGGATAGTCTAGATCTCCTGATCTCGTGATCCACCCGCCTCGGCCTCCCAAAGTGCTAGGATTACAGCATGAGCCACTGTGCCCGGCTCAGGAGGGCTGTTAAAGTAACAGGTAGATCTGAGGAAAGCAGGTTAGCCGAAAGATCAGTTTGCCAATTACTGGCGGGCCAGATGCACCATATTTGCCAACACTTGTTTCCTCTTAACAATTTTAAAGGTTTACAGGCCCGGCACACCGGCTCATGCCTGTAATCCCAATACTTTGGGAGGCTGAGGCAGGAGGATCACTTGAGGCCAGGAATTCAAAACCAGCCTGGGCAACACAGTGAGACATCCCACCACTACCACCCCCTCCATCTCTACAAAAAAACTTAGAAATTAGGCAGGCATGGTGGCACACTGTTGTCCTAGCTACTCAGGAGGTTAAGATGGGAGGATTGCTTGAGCCCACGGGGTCAAGGCTGCAGTGAGCCGTGATGGAGCCACTATACTCCAGCCTGGACAATAAAGTGAGGCTCTGCCTTTAAAAAAGAAAAAGAAAAAGAAAAGAAAAAGGTTTAGAGTAATTAGTATTGGAAGGGATTGAGGTATTGAGGTTTACCAGCTTTGGAAGGTTTTTGTGGTGTTCTGGTTGATCGGCTTGCATTTCTGTCTTTATCTCAAGCTCTTGTTTTCACCCCAGCTCCTGCAGTTGGAGGCTAATGAGTAAGTAAAAGAAGGGCAGATGGCCGGGCATGGTGGCTCACGCCCATAATCCCAGCACTTTGGGAGGCCGAGGCGGGTGAATCACCTGAGGTTGGGAGTTCAAGACCAGCCTGACCAACATGGAGAAACCCTATCTCTCTACTAAAAAAAAATAAATACAAAATTAGCCAGGTGTGGTGGTGGACACCTGTAACCCCAGCTACTTGGGAGGCTGAGGCAGGATAATC
>NW_012100321.1:862199-864108 GCF_000951045.1 Mandrillus leucophaeus
ACCCCGACCCCAGGCCCCCCAACCCCGCCCTCCGTCTCCTCCTCTTCCTCCTCCTCTTCCTCTTCGCTTGCGGATACCCCCGAGATCGGTAATTCTAAGGGCTCCCAAATAATGAAGTCTGAGGGTAGATCGGGGGACGCCCGCTGTACTGTATCCAGCCATGCCGCGTTTATACAAAAAGCACTGAAGTTAGAACTTTGTAGAACTAATCTTTGCAAAAGGAATCGGAGTATAAATTGAGGCGGTGAGACTTGGCTCCTTAAGCTTGCCAAGTTCACAAAGATTTGAGCTACAGAAAGACCCCCCTGGCTGCTGAAAGGAGTTGGGAGAGGCTTAGGTAAATAACAAGGCAGGCTTATAGGGAATGTACACTGGGCTGTGCCTTTAAATACATAATCACATTACATAACTACATTAGGGCCAGGTGCGGCGGCTTGCGCTTGTAACCCCAGCACTTAGGGAGGCCCAGCAGGGCGGATCACTTGAGCTCAGTTGGAGACCAGCCTGGGCAACTTAGTGAAACCCTATCTCTACAAAAATTACGAAAAAGGCCAGGCGTGCTGGCGCACACCTGTGACCCCAGCACTTTGGGAGGCCGAGGCGGGTGGATCACCTAAAGTCAGGGGTTCGAGACCAGCCTGGCCTGCATAGTGAAACCCCATCTCTACTAAAAAAAAAAATTAGCTGGGTATGGTGGCACGTGTCTGTAGTCCCAGCTACTCGGGAGGCTGAGGCAGGAGAGTCACTTGAACTCAGGAGATGGAGGTTGCAGTGAGCAGAGATTGTGGCACTGCACTCTAGCCTGGGCAAGTCCAAGACTCTGTCTCCAAAAAAACAACAAAAAGAAAAAGAAAAAAAAAACAGCTGGGCATGATGACATATGCCAGTGGTCCCAGCTACTTGGGAGGTGACAGGATGGCTTGAGCCTTGGGGACAGAGGTTGCAGTGAGGAGATCACATCACTGACGCCAGCCTGGGTGACAGAATCAGTGTCTCAAAAAACAAACAAACAAACAAACAAACGCTGGGTGCGGTGGCTCACACCTGTAATCCCAGCACTTTGGGAGGCTGAGGCGGGCGGATCACCTGAGGTCGGGAGTTTGAGATCAGCCTGGCCAGCACGGTGAAACCCCGTCTCTACTAAAAATACAAAAATTAGCTGGGCATGGTGGCGGGCGCCTGTAATTCCAACTACTCAGGAAGCTGAGGCAGGAGAATCGCTTGAACCCAGGAGGCGGAAGTTGCAGTAAGCCGAGATCACGCCACTGCACTCTGAGCAAGACTCCGTCTCAAAAAAAAAAAAAAAAAAAGGCATTAAATCTTAAGCACAGCCCCACAATGCAGGAACTGTTATCTCCATTTTACAGCAGAAAACTGAGGCACAGCGCAGAGAGGTTAAGTTAATTGCCCCAGGTCACACAGCTATAAGTGATTGAGTTGGATTCCAGCCCAGGTCTGTCTGCTCCGGGGTCAGCAAGCCTAACCCTTCTCTCCAGTGGAAATTTCCACTCCCACTGTGTATGGGAGGGAGGGTGCTGCAGATTACCCTGCCGGCTCTTTTTAGCTCTGAGATGTTGGGGGCCTCTGAGGCTAACTATCCTGTAAATAGGATTTTCCAATCTTGGGTTTGCTTAACACCAAAAACATCTGAGACATCAGCTGTGCTTGCAAGCGTGGGGCGATGTCTGCGACACGTGCAGGCTGTTGGGGAACGGGGCTGTGTTCGTACCTGAGTTTGAGGCACAGGGTCATCTGTGTGTGAGTATATTTTTAGGACTGTTTTGTGGGGGTTACAGAAGGATCTGCATTTGTGAGTCTTATTTGTTGCTATTCTCCAATCCCCTGTTCTGGGCCAGCCCCTGTCCTGGTGACACAGTAGTGACCATGACAGCTCCAGCGCCCCCCCCCC
>NW_012100321.1:867223-868719 GCF_000951045.1 Mandrillus leucophaeus
CAAAAAAAAAAAAAAAAAAAGCAGAAGTAGAAGTAAAGGCTTGAAGCTGTTGGAGCAGGTGTGGGGGAGGATTTAATGAGGGGGAGGAGCCCAGAGGGATAAGAGACTGAGGGAAGCATGTGATCCCCAAGCTGAGGGGCAATAGGAGCCATGGCAGCCATGGTGGTCAGGTAAGTAACTTGCAGAGGCATCTTTGAACTGTAGGTCAGAAGACCAGTGGGGACACAAGGGCAGAAACACAGTGGGGAGAAGATGGGGGCCTGGATCAAGGGAGGCAGGGAGAGCAGGGGACTGCTGGGAGAGAGATTTATGAGGTAGAATTGAATGTAAAAGTGTTTGATTGAAAAGCTCCAACTCTTTAAGAGCTTAAAAACCACTCCCCTGTTTGTATCTTGAATGTCATATCTGCTGGGATACCCAGTGATTCATGCCAGGGCACAGTTGTTTGCTGTATGGGGGTGGCAGTGAGTAAGCAGGAGTTGGGTAAACGGAGGCTCTGACACCTCCCACCCATGCCCCACTCCCACACACAGCCCTTTAATAGAGTGGGCGGGGAAAAATCCTTACTAATCACCAGATATGAAGCGAGAAGAGTCTAAGTTGGTATCTTCCGTTTGAAAGGTAATTTTTTTTTTTTCTTAAAAAAATGCACTGGCATGAAGCGCACCTGGATGCAGGCAAATGAGGCGAGGCTGAGCCCAGCGGGCCGGCGAGTTACTGCGCGCGCACCTCACCCGCCCCCTGCATTCACCTCCTTCGCCGGCAGGTGGAGATGACGGGCAGCAGCGTCTTCGACTACATTCACCCTGGGGACCACTCGGAGGTGCTGGAGCAACTGGGGCTGCGGACCCCGACCCCAGGCCCCCCAACCCCGCCCTCCGTCTCCTCCTCTTCCTCCTCCTCTTCCTCTTCGCTTGCGGATACCCCCGAGATCGGTAATTCTAAGGGCTCCCAAATAATGAAGTCTGAGGGTAGATCGGGGGACGCCCGCTGTACTGTATCCAGCCATGCCGCGTTTATACAAAAAGCACTGAAGTTAGAACTTTGTAGAACTAATCTTTGCAAAAGGAATCGGAGTATAAATTGAGGCGGTGAGACTTGGCTCCTTAAGCTTGCCAAGTTCACAAAGATTTGAGCTACAGAAAGACCCCCCTGGCTGCTGAAAGGAGTTGGGAGAGGCTTAGGTAAATAACAAGGCAGGCTTATAGGGAATGTACACTGGGCTGTGCCTTTAAATACATAATCACATTACATAACTACATTAGGGCCAGGTGCGGCGGCTTGCGCTTGTAACCCCAGCACTTAGGGAGGCCCAGCAGGGCGGATCACTTGAGCTCAGTTGGAGACCAGCCTGGGCAACTTAGTGAAACCCTATCTCTACAAAAATTACGAAAAAGGCCAGGCGTGCTGGCGCACACCTGTGACCCCAGCACTTTGGGAGGCCGAGGCGGGTGGATCACCTAAAGTCAGGGGTTCGAGACCAGCCTGGCCTGCAT
>NW_012100321.1:869954-872521 GCF_000951045.1 Mandrillus leucophaeus
GCTGTGTTCGTACCTGAGTTTGAGGCACAGGGTCATCTGTGTGTGAGTATATTTTTAGGACTGTTTTGTGGGGGTTACAGAAGGATCTGCATTTGTGAGTCTTATTTGTTGCTATTCTCCAATCCCCTGTTCTGGGCCAGCCCCTGTCCTGGTGACACAGTAGTGACCATGACAGCTCCAGCGCCCCCCCCCCCAACCTGGGACTCCCAGTCCTGTGAGAGGAGACCGACCTGTCCTCAGACAGTGACAACCCAGATGGGGCAGGGCTGGGATAGGGGAACCCAGAGGGGATGGCTGACCCAGCCTGGGAGTCACGGAGGGCTTCTTGGAGGAGAAGTCTCTGCTGAGACCTGGAGGATGGGGCTTGAGAGGTGGGCTTTCTTCTAAAGGCCCTAGGAAGCTATGGCAGGTTCAGAGCAAGGGAGTGTCGGGGCGGGTTTGAGCATTAGAAAGACGTGGATGGGGCCAGGCGCGGTGGCTCACGCCTGTAATCCCAGCACTTTGGGAGTCTGAGGCAGGCAGATCACGAGGTCAAGAGATCGAGACCATCCTGGCCAACATGCAAAAACCCCATCTCTATTAAAAATACAAAAACTAGCTGGGTGTGATGGCACACGCCTGTAATCCCAACTACTCGGGAGGCTGAGGCAGGAGAATTGCTTGAACTGAGGAGACGGAAGTTGCAGTGAGCTGAGATCGTGTCACTGTACTCTAGCCTGGCGACAGAGTGATACTCAGTCTCAAAAAAAAAAAAGATGTGGATGGCTGCCACATAGGGGAGCCCATATACTGTCCCCATGAGCTTGCAAAGTCATCAGGCATGCTTCTGAGTGCGGCTGTGGTCTGGTGGGCATCTTGTGTCTATGTCCGGCTGGCTCTGCAAGGGTCAGGGTGGCCTGTGTGTTTCCTCTTCAGGACCCCATAACCTTCCTTCGCTCTCTGTCCCAGAGGCCAGCCTCACCAAGGTGCCCCCCTCCTCCCTGGTCCAGGAGCGCTCCTTCTTTGTCCGCATGAAATCCACGCTCACCAAAAGGGGGCTGCACGTCAAGGCCTCGGGGTACAAGGTGGGTGTGAGCAGTCAGGCTCCTGTATTCCAGCCAGCCATGTTCCCTGACTGAGGGTGACCGAGGGAACCAGGCTGTTGGCTTCACTGGCTGCAGGTGGCTTAGGGAACTGGGTCTGGGAATGGGGTTGGGGGGGGTCACACAGTGCCCAGCACTGTGGGGGACAGCGGGAACCCAGCCCAGTGATGGTCTTCTTGCCGCCACCGGCCCGCCTTGCCCCTCCAACCATGCCCACCACCAGCAGGTCATCCACGTGACTGGACGCCTTCGGGCCCACGCCCTGGGCCTTGTGGCCCTCGGGCACACGTTGCCCCCGGCCCCCCTGGCTGAGCTGCCACTCCACGGACACATGATCGTCTTCCGTCTCAGCCTGGGTCTCACCATCCTTGCCTGTGAGAGCAGGTACCGGGGTTGGGGGCTGTGGTGGGTGGATCGGGGTCACAATGGAGATCTGGGGGTACATGGGAAGTCGGAGGGAGTGCCGGGTCTGCAGGGTACGGCACTGGGGAACCATGGGAGGCGGGACAGCAGTGGAGGGACAGGGTGATAGGGAGAAGGGAGGGAAGGCAGGGGACCAGGGCGGAGGCCTGGCCCAGGGGTGCCTTCGGGGATGGAAAAGGGCTGTGTCTTGGGTCCAGACCCTCCTTCTGGGGCTGCAGAGCTTGGCCCATCTCAGCCCATTTCTCTGGCCTCTCATCTCCCATCCATTTCCTCTCCTGCACTCCACAGTGGAGACAAATGAAGTGCTGAAATGGCCCCATGCTCTGAGGCCTCCAGGGTGCCTAGGGCCTTGCCACTGCGAGCCTGAATGCTCGCAGCTACCCCGGGAGAGACACCGTTTTGTAGTTTTGAGACGGAGTCTCACTCTGTCACACAGGCTGGAGTGCAGTGACATGATCTCAGCTCACTGCAACCTCCACCTCCCAGGTTCAAGTGATTCTCCTGCCTCAGCCTCTCAAGTAGCTGGGATTATAGGCGTGCACCACCACAACCAGCTAATTTTTGTATTTTTAGTAGAGACAGCGTTTTACCATCTTAGGCAGGCTGGTCTCGAACTCCTGAACTCAAGTGATCCGCATGCCTCAGCCTCCCAAAGTGCTGGGATTACAGGTGTGAGCCACCACGCCCTGCCAACACTGTTATTGCACCCATTTTACAGCAAGGGTTTGAACCCCAGGTGACTCTGGAGCCAACTCTGCCTCTCCCCCCACCCCGTGGTCTTGAACTCCTCCCCTCTTCTCTGTCACCCCCCAGAGTCAGCGACCACATGGACCTGGGGCCCTCAGAGCTGGTGGGCCGCAGCTGCTACCAGTTCGTCCACGGACAGGACGCCACCAGGATCCGCCAAAGCCATGTGGACTGTGAGACCCACCTCCACCCACCACGCCTGCCTACCACCCCCCAGACCCGAGTACCCCACTCCCTGGTCCCTGGAAGTCCTTCAGGGCTGCCCACAGCGCCTCCTGCTGCACCTACAGCTCCAGGGACTGCATTTAGCAATGG
>NW_012100321.1:874302-875462 GCF_000951045.1 Mandrillus leucophaeus
TCTCCACTAAAAATAAAATTAGCCAGGCGTGGTGGCACGCGCCTGTAATCCCAGCTACTCGGGAGGCTGAGGCAGGAGAATTACTTGAACCCGGGAGGCGGAAGTTGCAGTGAGCCAAGTTCATGCCACTGCACTCCAGCCTGGGCGACAGAGTGAGACTCCGTCTCAAAATAAATAAATAAATAAATAAATAACCCTTCTAGCTGCCATGAAGGAGGCACTGAGGGACAAGATGGGCGCTGGAGGACCAGGGCAGAGGCTGAGGCCAGTCCTGGGAAGTACCCGACTCTATGAGGGAGGAGACCATCTTCTCCCCAGGTCTCCGGCTTTGCTGAGCCCGGATTTGGGCTCCTGAGAAGAACAGCAGGTTTGAAAGGGAGATGCAGACATCAGCTAGGCATGAGGTGCCAGAGGGCACACAGATGGTGACATCCAGTTGGCCACTGGCTATCCAGGTCTGGCCTTATGAGCGAGGGCCACGCCAGGCTAGGAATCAACCTGGAGTTTAGGGATCTGGTGATGAGCCCTGTAAATGCCTCAGGATGGGGATCCACTTTTCCCCATAGGGGTGTCCACACTTACTGCCACAAGTTGGGTAAAGCAGGAGGGAGTCCTGAGAGGCCAGGGACCCCTGGCTCCTAACCACATCCATCTTGTCCCCAGCCAAGCCGAGGGTGGCCAAACTCCTTTGGATGCCTTCCAGCTTCCAGCCAGCGTGGCCTGTGAGGAGGCATCTAGCCCGGGGCCAGAGCCCACAGGTGAGCCCCACCTCCCACCTCGGGCCCTGGGAAGCTCCAAGGAACCTTTGGGTCCCGGCTGTCCACTCCAGAAGCCACTAGCCACATGCAGCCACTTATATGCAATTAAAATTAAAATCCAGGCCGGGTGCAGTGGCTCACACCTGTAATCCCAGCACTTTGGGAGGCTGAGGCGGGTGGATCACAGGGTCAAGAGATCGAGACCAACATGGTGAAACCCCGTCTCTACTACAAATACAAAAATTAGCTGGGCGTGGTGGTGGGCGCCTGTAGTCCCAGCTACTTGGGAGGCTGAGGCAGGAGCTTGGAATGGCATGAACCTGGGAGGCAGAGGTTACAGTGAGCCAAGACTGCACCACTGTACTCCAGCCTGGCAACAGAGCGAGACTCTGTCTCAAAAAA
>NW_012100321.1:878213-881001 GCF_000951045.1 Mandrillus leucophaeus
GGGGGGGCTGTGGGGTCTCCAAAACACCCAAGACGCCTCACTGCTGGGCTACCTCTCAGTCTCTCTGACTCTGCCTCTCTCTCTGTGCTTTCACCTTTATCTCTTCTTCCCACTGTCTCCCTGCCCACTGCCCTGCTCTCTCTCACTCCGCCTGTCTCCTCCTATCCACCTGTCTCTGTCTCGTCCCTGTCCCCACCCCACCCCACCCCTTCCCGTCTCTCCCACCCCTGGGCTGGGCCCAGTGCTGGACAAGGGTCAGGTGATGACCGGTTACTACCGTTGGCTGCAGCGCGCCGGGGGCTTCGTGTGGCTGCAATCCGTGGCCACGGTGGCCGGGAGCGGGAAGAGCCCCGGGGAGCACCATGTGCTTTGGGTCAGCCACGTGCTCAGGTGAGGGCTGTGCCCACCCCTCCTACAGGGGACTCGGGGCCCTGCTGTCTCTCCCCACCTCCGGTGAGGGTGCTTCGGAGAGGGCTTCTAGAATGGGACAAGCCCTCTGCAGATAGGAAGGGGAAGGAGGGGGAAGATGGTGAGAGCAGAGGCCCAGAGTGGAACGGTCTTGCTGGCAGGAGACAGAGGAGTCACCAGGGGGAGGGGGACAGTATCTTTGAGGAAGGCAGGGGCAGGCTCACAGCCTCCTTAGGCTCAGGTGAAGGGTCTGAACTCTTGACTCTGGGGCACTGGGGAGCCATGGCAGGCTCTTACCAGGGGAGGCCCACAAAGCAGAGCAACTAATGGAAAGAAGCAGCGAGGGGTGTTCCAAGCAGAGAAAGGGTTCCAAGCAACAGCCTGACCCTAAAGGTAATGCTTGGGGTGGGAGTAGAAAGCAGTGAGAAACCAGCCTGAAGATGATGGCCTGGCCTTTTGGTGCAGGGGCACTGGGGAGCCATAGAAAGCTTTAGAGCTGGAGAGGATCATTGTCAAATCTGCTTTTTAGAAAGACTGCTCTAGACCGGATATGGTGGCTCGTGCCTGTAATCCCAACAATTTGGGAGGCTGAGGCAGGTAGTTTGCCTGAGCCCAGCAGTTGAAGACCAGCCTGGGCAACAAAGTGAAGTCCCATCTCTACAAAAAAAAATTTTTTTTTTAAATTGGCCAGTTACAGTGGCATGCACCTGTGGTCCCAGCTACTCCAGAGGCTGAGGTGGGAGGATCACCTGAGCCCAGGAGGTCAAGGCTGCAGTGAGCTGTGACCGTGCCACTGCACGCCAGCCTGGGCAACAGAGTGAGACCCTGTCTCAAAAAAAAAAAAGGCCGGGCGCGGTGGCTCAAGCCTGTAATCCCAGCACTTTGGGAGGCCGAGACGGGCGGATCACGAGGTCGGGAGATCGAGACCATCCTGGCTAACACGGTGAAACCCCGTCTCTACTAAAAAAATACAAAAAACTAGCCAGGCGAGGTGGCGGGCGCCTGTAGTCACAGCTACTTGAGAGGCTGAGGCAGGAGAATGGCGTAAACCCGGGAGGCGGAGCTTGCAGTGAGCTGAGATCCGGCCACTGCACTCCAGCCCCGGTGACAGAGCGAGACTCCGTCTCAAAAAAAATAAATAAATAAATAAAATAAAATAAAATAAAAAATAGATGGCCACTCCGCTACATTCTGGACCTCGCCTCCGTCACAAGCCCCGCCCCCTGAAGCCTAGATCACCTCCCCCTCCAATCAGCAGACAGCTTTTTCCCTATTGGTTGTCCCCTCCTCCAATCCTGAACTTCCCCCTCGTCTGCGGGGATCCACACTCCCGCTCTCTGCACAGTGGTGGCCTCTGTAATCGGGACGGACCCCTCTAGTACCCAACTCCACAGACTCTAAGCTTTCCCTGGAAGCCCCTCTTCACACGACAGGCGCGATTCTACGAGGCTGCCTCGCGCAACCCTACCACCCCCTCCAATCCCTACGGCGCCCCGTTACGCGGGGTCCTAGTCCTCCCCGAAAGCCCATCCTCTCTGCGGGCACCTGCGCTCTTGCACTCTGCGCTTCCGTGCGCTCACACTGAAGCCCTTCTCGGAGCCGAGCCCGGGCCCCGTTTCCTGCAGAAGCCCCCGCCCCATCGAGGTTCCACGCGCGCCCGGGACCCCCGTCCCATCCACACCGCCCCCACCTCCAGCCACCGACCTGTCTCGTGCGCCTTTCGGAGGAGCCAGGCGTCCGCACGGTCCAGCTCGGACACTGGGGGCGGCGAAGCCCCGGCGCGGGGACCGTGCCGGGGGCGAAGGACCCCCGGGCGCCCCCGCTCCGGGGCCGCTGAGGTGGCAGTAGCGACCTCCGGAAGCGGAGACGGGCGAGGCGAGCGGCCCGAGCCCACCACCAGCCGCCTCCCATGGTTCGCACTACGGGCGCCGCGCGCCGTACCGCCCCACGGGCCTCCTGTAGGTTGCAACCCATGTCACTCAGGCTGAATGGCTTACCCATTGGCTATGCGCTCGCCACTCAGTTTCGGCGTCAACTGTCCATTGGTCGGAATGGTAGTGATTCCCTCCTCTGTCATCTAGGCCGGTAGTGCGCGTCCCTCCTTGATTTTGTCACTGGACTACAAATCCCAGCGATCATTGCGTTCGGGGAAAGACGATCTTCAGAAGTCGTAGGCGAGATGTCTGCTGGAACTTGTAGTTTTTATTCTATTTTTTTTTAACGGAGTACACGCTGAACACCTATTGTAGTTCTCTCTTTTCTTTTCCTTTCTCTCTCTATATTTCTTTCCTTCCTTCCTTCTTTCTTTCTCTTTCCTTCTCTTTCTTCTTTCTTTTTCTCCTTCCTTCCCTCCTTCCTTCCTTCCTTCTCTTTCTTCTTT
>NW_012100321.1:883747-885445 GCF_000951045.1 Mandrillus leucophaeus
CGCAGCGCCGCCAGGCCCACCGCGTACGAGGCACTGCCCCACACCACGCACAGGCCGCCCAGCAGGAAGAAGCCTGCGGGAGAGGCAGGGTAGCGACAGGGCCAAGGTCGGGGGACGAAAAGGTGTCGGGGGACGAAAAGGTATCGGGGGTGTGGGGGATGGTCTGGGAGCAAAGCCAGGGTTGAGGAGACAGGAACAGAGGCAGGGCCGTGCCAGGGGCTGGACTGCATCTTTGAGAATCAGATCGGAGGGGAGGGGACCATAGCCATGTCCTGGGCCACCCATTCAGATGGGCCCATGGGAGGGGTGTCTTCCTGGTGAGGGAAGAATGGGGGTTCTGTGCTTACTACTGGGAGTGGGATGGGGTGGGAAAGTCTACCCTCACCAGGACAGGTGGTAGGGGCTCTGGATTCCCTGGTTCCCTGGTGGAGGTAAGAGTGGGGATCTGTACTCACCATATGCTGCTTCCCGACCCATGTCACTCTGCATGAAGGAGATGACTCCAATGCCCGATGCCAGGAGGCCATTTCGGAACCAGGAGAGAAAGGCTGGAGGGAGGGAGACATGGGGGGATTAACATCACCCCCAACCCTACCTCCTCAATCTCCCTTGCCCAGTGAAACTGAAGGGGCTCCCTTCAGCTCACTCCACCCCGTGCAGCCACAAGGCAAGCCCACCCCAAATCCTCACCTCTTCCAGGAAGTCCCTCACCTAACCACATCCCCCCACATGCTCTCTGGCCTCCACCTCAGTGCCCCTCTCCCCCAAACTCTGTAACACTAAGGATTCAAGGGCCGGGTGCGGTGGCTCACGCCTGTAGTTCCAGCACTTTGGGAGGCCAAGGCAGGTAGATCATGAGGTCAGGAGTTTGAGACTAGCCTGGCCAACATAGTCAAACCCCGTCTCTACTAAAAATACTAAAATTAGCAGGGTGTGGTGGCACGTGCCTGTAGTCCCAGCTATTCCGGAAGCTGAGGGAGGAGAATCACTTGAATCCAGGAGGCGGAGCTTGCAGTGAGCCAAGATCTTGCCACGGCACTCCAGCCTGGGTGACAGAGCGAGACTCCGTCTCAAAAAAATAAATAAAGGATTCAAGATAGTCCCTGCAGAATGTGGAGGACAATCCAGGGGCAAAATTGCAGAACCTCCAATCTGAAGAGCCATCCTGACCAACCCCCTCCCTCTATGTATATCCCCACGGCCTGCCTACTCACTTCTTTCTCAGAACTCTGGGACAAACTGTTTCCTAACCCAGGCCGCACTTCAGCCTCGCCCTTCCTTTCCTTCAAATGCCGCCATCTCCTACCGAGTATGGCCTGCGCCAATCCCATCCACGTCCGTCCCCATTCAAGTCCCTTACAAACAGCCCACCACACCCTATATCTAGATACCCAGTACCGGCCCAGTGAGGTGGCTCACGCCTGTAATCCCAGCACTTTGGGAAGCCAAGGCAGGATTGTATGAGCCCAAGAGTTCAGACCAGCCTGGGCAACAAAGCGAGACCCCGTCTCTGCATAAATTAAAATAGTTGGTCAGGGTGGTGTATGCCTGTAGCGCCAGCTAAGCAGGAGGCTGAGGCAAGAGGATGACTTGAGTCCAGGAGTTCAAGGCTGCAGTGGGCTAAAATTGTGCCACTGCACTCAAGCCTGGGTGACAGAGCAAAACATTGTCATTAAAAAAATAAAATTGGCCGGGCGC
>NW_012100321.1:889825-893567 GCF_000951045.1 Mandrillus leucophaeus
TCAGCCTCCCAAAGCGCTGGGGTTACAGGCGTGAGCCACCGCACCCGGCCTGTAGTTATTAATTACGTCAATTCCAATGGCCAGAAAACAAAACAAAACGTGGGGCACTTAATGGAGAATCTTTGCAAAATCTTGAAGATCTCAGAAAGGAGAGTAAACCTCACCAGTAATTCCACCAATGAGTGATTACTACTACCATCTTGTATTCCTGTCCAGTGTTTTTTCTATGCAGATATAAAATAAGATGCCACCTGACCATTAATTTTTCTTCACATAACAATATATTGTGATCATTAACCCAAAGCATTGATTTTTTATGGCTTTTTTTTTTTTTTTTTTTTTAATTCTAAGTATCAGGCCAGGCCAGGCGCAGTGGCTCACGCCTGTAATCTCAACATTTTGGGAGGCTGAGGCAGGCAGATCATTTGAGGACAGGAGTTTGAGACCAGCCTGGTGAAACCCTGTCTCTACTACAAATACAAAAATTATGGCCTGGCGTAGTGGCTCACGCCTAAAGTGAGGCCAAGGTGGGTGGGTCACCTGAGGTCAGGAATTCGAGACCAGCCTGGCCAACATGGTGAAACCCCATCTCTACTAAAGATACAAAAAATTAGCCGGGCATGGTGGCGTGTACCTGTAATCCCAGCTACTCGGGAGGCTGAGGCAGGAGAATCACTTGAACCCGGTTTCAGTGAGCCAAGATCACGCCATTGCACCCCAGCCTCGGCGTGACTGGGACACTCCTCGGCGAGACTCCATCTCAAAAAATTATTATTATTATTATTATCGTTGCTAAAAAGTTAAATAAATATCAGGCCAGGCATGGTAGCTCACACCTATTATCCTAGCTGTTTGAGAAGTTGAGGCAGGTGGATCGCTTGAGCTCAGAAGTTCGAGACCAGCATGGGCAACATGGTGAAACCCCATCTCTGTAAAAAATACCAAAGAAAGGCCGGGCGCGGTGGCTCACGCCTGTAATCCCAGCACTTTGGGAGGCCGAGACGGGTGGATCACGAGATCAGGAGATCAAGACCATGCTGGCTAACATGGTGAAACTCTGTCTCTACTAAAATACAAAAAAAATTAGCCGGGCGTGGTGGCAGGCGCCTGTAGTCCCAGCTACTCGGGAGGCTGAGGCAGGAGAATGGCGTGAACCCGGGAAGTGGAGCTTGCAGTGAGCCAAGATAGCGCCACTGAACTCCAGCCTAGGCCACAGAGACTCCGTCTCAAAAAAAAAAAAAAAAAATTGCTGGGCATTGTGGCGCATGCCTGTAGTCCCAGCTACCTGGGGAACTGAGGCAGGAGAATCACGTGAACCCAGGAGATCGAGGCTGCAGTGAGCCAAGATTGCATCACTGTACTCCAGCATGGGTGAAAAAGTGAGACCCTGTCTCAAAAAAAAAAAAGAAAAGAAAAGAAAAAAAAGAAAAAAAATCTATTTTGAATATGGTTCCAAATGTAGGGTCCAGTGGAAAGTAATTCGTATGGGTTCCCTCTCTCGGCTTTGGATTCCCTCTCCCTCTAACTCTGTACAAGGGAGATTCTTCCTTCTCCCTTCCTTCTTGCCCCTTCTTGCCTATACATTCTCTGCTCCTTAAAACCACTCCACCTGTGTCCGTGTCATTTTATCTAAATCGGCATGAGGACCAAGAACCCTGGTATTCCTCCACTCATCAGAGCTGTATAATTTTAGTGCATTGGCTGGGAAAGGAAATAAATTCATCAGACTGAATGAAAAGGCAATTTTTTTTTTTTGAGACAGAGTCTCACTCACTCTGTTGGCCAGGCTGGAGTGCAGTGGCACGATCTCGGCTCCCTGCAGCCTCCATCTCCTGGGCTCAAGCAATTCTCCTGCCTCAGCCTCCCGAGTAGCTGGGATTACAGGCATGTGCCACCACACCTGGCTAATCAATATTAAATTGAAATAATATTATTATATTAATATTAAATTGACATTAATATTAATATATTATTAATATTAAAAATATTAATTCTAAATTTCTCTTCAAAGAATTAATATGTCAGTATGTGCAATTGTTTGCCTTCTACTTTTAAACTTAACCTCCTCATAAAGCAACCTTTTTCGATTACTACCCCACCCTGACTCATTTCACTTACCTACTACTCCACCCTGACTCATTCCGACCACCTGCTCCACCCTAACGCATTCCGATTACCTGCTACCTGTTCCACCCTGGCTTATTATCCACCCTGCATAACCATTTTTTTCCCGCCAAAGCACTCACCTGATCACTCTCTTTAAATTAGCCAATCGGAATTAGATTAGCCTGTGCGGTCTAACCCTAGCCAACAAGGAAATGACACAGCAGCAGAAGCCACGTGCATCAGGGATAAGAACCCCTTTCCCTCCCTTGTCCAGGTGTGTGCTCACCATTGCTCCATCTGCGAGGGCCCACCCTTCTATAGAAGTACCTTACCTTGCTGAGAATTAAAAAGAAAATTTTATATTCGAGTGCTATTTCTTTTGTGGCACTGAAACTTTATATATAACACCAGAACACCTGGCTAATTTTTAAATTTTTTGTAGAGAGAGGGTCTATTTTGCCCAGATTGGTTTCAAACTCCTGGGCTCAAGCGATCCTCTTGTTGTGGCCTCCCAAAGAGCTGGGATTTCAGCTGTGAGCAACTGCACCTGGCCCAGTCATCTCCTTTTTTTTTTTTTAATGAGATGGAGTTTTGCTCTTGTTGCCCAAGCTGGAGTGCAATGGCATGATGGCATGATCTCGGCTCACTGCAACTCTACCTCCCGGGTCCAAGTGATTCTCCTGCCTCAGTTTCCCAAGTAGCTGCGAATACAGGCGTGCATCACCATGCCCAGATAATTTTGTATTTTTAGTAGAAACGGGGTTTCACCATGTTGGCAGGGCTAGTCTCGAACTCCTAATCAAGTGATCCACCAGCCTTGGCTTCCCAAAGTGCTGGGATGACAGGCATGAGCCACTAAGCCCAGCCCCAGTCAGCTCTTAATAAAATGCATTCCTTGTAAAGGAATATCAATGCCTGGTCCTATCCTCTTGCTCCACAGATACCGGCTACATAGCTCTGGGATGGTTCTGGGCCATCAGTATTTTTTTAAAAGCCCTCTAGATAATTCACGTTACAACTAATCAGCCACCGTTAAGATCCATCTCTTTTTTGGTGTGTCTCTTTTTAACATTTCCAAGAAAAGGTCTGTCTCTTTTTAATTATTTATTTATTTCTTGAGATGGAATCTAGCTCTGTCACCCAGACTGGAGTGCAATGGCCTGATCTCGGCCCACTGCAACCCCCGCCTCCCAGGTTCAAGCGATTCTCCTGCCTCAGCCTCCTGAGTAGCTGGGATTACAGGCATGCGCCACCACGCCCGGTTCATTTTTATATTTTTAGTAGAGACAGGGTTTCACCATGTTGGTCAGACTGGTCTGGAACTCCTGACCTCGTGATCCGCCTGCCACAGCCTCCCGAAGTGCTGGGATTACAGGCATGAGCCACAGCGCCCGGCTGAAAAGATCTGTCTCTTTAAGGCAGATTTGTTTTCTCTGCCCTGACCCATTCTGGGATTCAGCTTCGCCTTCTCTCATCAGCATAAACCATTTCACTAGCCAAGAATGTGAAAAATGTGTTTGGAATATTTTCTGTTTGCACTTAATCCCATGTAAAGCTTCACATTCATTGCAACTGCAGGCTTTGCAGTGCAGTCCATTTGAACTCCCTCCTCAAGTTTAACCCCCTTGGCAGCTCC
>NW_012100321.1:894212-895226 GCF_000951045.1 Mandrillus leucophaeus
ATTACAGGCGTGAGCCACCACGCCCAGCCCCTTTTCTTGTTTTTTATTTTCATTTTCTGTAGAGATGGGGTCTCCCTGTGTTACCTGGTCTCAAACCCTGGGCTCAACCGATCCTCCCGCCTCAGCCTCCCAAAGTGCTGGGATTATAGGCATGAGCCACCTTGCCTAGACTAGCTGCCCCCATCTGACTGCTGCTTTGCCTACAGCAAACTTGAGTCAGGTTTATCTTCTTCAATGGGCCCCTGAACTTCTAACTCACCCTCAAGTCTGAGCAAGCAATGAAATGTGGAAGGTGCCTCCTGGTTAGCTTATCCTGAGAACTGCCTGACCTCACATAGCTCTGTTTCCTGTTGAATGATGTAGTCGGCTTAGTCCCTGTCCTCTGTCCAACTTTCCCGAACTGCAAAGCCCCCTTAATATAGAAAATAAATGGCTTTTTTTGGTTTGGTTTTGAGGTGCTTGCAGATTTCTGAGACTAGGACACGCTCCCTAATGCAACAAACTTTATGAAGTTTCTCAGTATTTAAGTTTGGATATGTTGTTTTCTTTCTGTTTTTTTTTTTTTTTTTTTTTTTTTGAGACACAGTTTCGCTCTTGTTGCCCAGGCTGGAGTGCAATGGTGCGATCTCAGCTCACTGAAACGTCCACCAACCGGGTTCAAGTGATTCTCCTGCCTCAGCTTCTGGAGTAGCTGGGATCACAGGTGCCCGCTACCATGCCCGGCTAATTTTGTATTTTTAGTAGAGACAGGGTTTCTCCATATTGGTCAGGCTGGTCGCGAACTCCCAACCTCAGGAGATCCGCCTGCTTTGGCCTCCCAAAGTGTTGGGATTACAGGTGTAAGCCACCACACTCAGTCTTTTTTTTTTTTTTTTTTTTTGAGACAGAGTCTGGCTCTGTCACACAGGCTGGAGTCCAGTGGCACAATCTTGGCTCACTGCAACCTCTGCCTCCCGGGTTCAAGAAATTCTTTGCGAGAATTAGCGAGACTCCATCTCGGAAAAAAAAAAAAAA
>NW_012100321.1:896666-909785 GCF_000951045.1 Mandrillus leucophaeus
AAAAAAAAAAAAAAAAAAAAGGAATACAGGGGAAAATCAGCCCAGGGAAGACGGGCATTCAGCAGAGCCTGGGGGTGGGGTCCCATCATTAGGCTTCCAGCCCTCTTGTCCCCATGGAATGTGGACAGCACTAACTTTACCCAGCAACAGTGTGTAACAGTACACATGGAGCTTTGTCGACCGGGGAAGCTCACAGAAGCCTCACTGTCCAGAACCTTCATTACCCCTGAGGCGTAAACCCAGTAGTCCTCCATGAGACTGACGTGACCTCAGTCGCTAGCCCTTCCAGAGGTCAGCTGATACCCTGTGACCCCAGGGCCCCACCCTGAGTCACACTGCTACTAGCTAGTTGGCCTAAGGCTGATAGGTAAACCAAAATAATCTTATCAGGAACAACATTCCAGAGATTTAGAGGAGGTGACCTCAAAGGTGCGGAGGACAAAGGTCTTACCTCTCTTTGGGGAAGGTTAAATTCTTCATTACACTGAACCAAACAATGCAGGCCGACTCCAGAAGCTGAAAAAAGGCAAAGAAATGAATTCTCTCAGTCCCCCGAGCAGGAACACAGCCCAGCCGACATTTTTGTTTTATTTATGTATTGATTTTATTTTTTACTTTTAATTAATTTTTTGAGACAGTGTCTCACTCTGTCACCCAGGCTGGAGTGCAGTGGCTTGATCTTGGCTCACTACAACCACGGCTTCCAGGGCTCAGCCTCCCCAGTAACTGGGACCACAGGCACGCACCACCACACCTGGTTAATTTTTGTATTTTCTGTCGAGATGGGGGTCTCACCATATTGCTCAGGCCGGTCTCAAACTCCTGGGGTCAAGCCATACACCCACCTCGGCCCCCAGAGTGTTGAGATTAGAGATGTGAATCACTGCACCCAGCTGGTTTTATTTTTTTAATTTGTATTTTTGTGACAGGGTCTTGCTCTGTCACCCAAGATGGAGTGCAGTGGCACGAGTATGGCTCCCTGCAACCTAGACATCCCCAGCTCCAGCGATCCTCCCCTCAGTCTCTGGAGTAGCTTGGGACTACAGGAGTGAACCACCATACCCTGCTAATTTTTTTTTTTTTTTTTTTTCTGACGGAGTCTTGCTCTGTCTCCAGGCTGGAGTGCAGTGGCACGATCTTGGCTCACTGCAACCTCCGCCTCCTGGATTCAAGTAATTCTCCTGCCTCAGCCTCCGGAGTAGCTGAGAGTACAGACCAATTTTTGTAATTTTAGTAGAGACGGGGTTTCACCACATTGGCCGGGATGGTCTCAATCTCTTGACCTCGTGATCCACCTGCCTCAGCCTCCCAAAGTGCTGGGATTACAGGTGTGAGCCACTGTGCTCGGCCCTATTTTTGGATTTTTTAGTAGAGATGGGATTTTGCCATGTTGCCCAGACTGGTCTCCAACTCCTGGACTCAAGAGCTCCTCCCACCTTGGCCTCCCAAAGTACTGGGATTACAGATGTGAGCCACAACACCTGGCTACATCTTGGTTTTAGACTTCCGATCTTTAGAACTGTAAGAGAATACATTTGTGGTTGGGCGTGGTGGCTCACACCTGTAATCCCAGCACTTTGGGAGGCCGAGGCGGGCGGATCACCCAAGGTCAAGAGTTAGAAATCAACCTGGCCAACGTGGTGAAACCCGGTCTCTACTAAAAATGCAAAAATTAGCTGGGCATGGCGGCGGGTGCCTATAATCCCAGCTATTAGGGAGACTGAGGTAGGAGAATTGCTTGAACCCAGGAGATGGAGGCTGCAGTGAGCTGAGATCATGCCACTGCACTCCAGCCTGAGCGACAGAGCAAGACTCTGTCTCAAAAATAAATAAATAAATAATAAACAAATAAATAGAATACATTTATGTTTTTTTAAGTCACTAGGTTTTTGGTCATTTGTTACAGTGGCAACAGAGAATACAGTTAGAAACCCAACAATGAATACAGTTGCAAGGACGTGAGAAGTCTACAGAGGAAAGTAAAAGGAAGAAGGGTGGGGAAGGGAGGGTGAAGAAAAAAACAATAAAAGGAAAGAAAAGAAAGTAGATGGAATGATGGTTCTGATTAATAATTTTATTTTCTTTATTTATTTGAGACAGAGTCTTGCTCTGTCGCCCAGGCTGGAGTGCAGTGGCACAATCTCAGCTCACTGCAACCTCCTCCGCCTCCTGGGTTCAAGCAATTCTCCTCCCTCAGCCTCCCAAGTAGCTGAGATTACAGGCGCCTGCCACCATGCCTGGCTAATTTTTGCATTTTTAGTAGAGATGGGGTTTCACCATGTTGGCCAGGCTGGTCTTGAACTCCTGACCTTAGGTGATCTGCCCGCCTTGGAGGTTGCAGTGAGCTGAGATCATGCCATTGCGTTCCAGCCTGGGCTACAGAGTGAGACTCTGTCTCAAAAAAAAAAAAAAAAAAAAAAAAGAGCAGGGTAACAAGGTTGTTGTCCCCTAAAACATATTTCTACATTCTAAGCCCTGGAACCCGTCAATGAACTAATGAACTATATTTGGAAACAGAGTCTTAAAAAAAAAAAAAAATACAGGCTCTCACACTGTTGTCCAGGCCAGAGTGTAGTGGTGTGATCACAGCTCACAGCAGCCTTGACCTCCCAGACTCAAGGGATCCTCCTCCCTCAGCCTCCCAAGTAGCTGGGACTACAGGTGTGCACCACCATACCCAGCTAATTTTTCTTGTATTTTGTAGAGATGGGGGTCTTCGTATGTTGCCCAGGCTGGCCTTGAACTCCTGGCATCAAGCAATCCTCCTGCCTTGGCCTCCCAAATTGCTGAGATTACAGGTGTGAGCCACCACACTTGGCTGGGAAACAGGATATTTAATGAAAGATCTCAAGATGAGATTACTCTTGATTACCTGGTTGGGTTCTAAATCCAGTGACAAGAGTCCTTCTGAAAGACAGAAGACACAGACACAGAGGACAAAGCCCCGGGAAAAGTTGGAGGCAGAGATTGAAGCGATGTCACCACAAGCCCAGGATTGCCCACGACCACCAGAAGACAGGACTGGAAAGGAAGGATTCTCCTCTAGAGCCTCAGAGGGAGCCTGACCCCGTAGACACCTTGATGGTGCACTTCTGGCCTCTAGAACAAATTTGTCATGTTAAGCCACCCAGTTTGTAGAGATATGTAGGCAGCCCTGGGGCTCTAATACCAATGGAATGCCAAAATGGAATTCAGAAAACGCAAACAGCCGGCCGGGCGCAGTGGCTCACAGCTGTAATCCCAGCACTTTGGGAGGCTGAGGCAGGCGGATCACCTCAGGTTGGAAGTTTGAGACCAGCCTGGCCAACATGGCGAAACTCTGTCTCTGCTAAAAATACAATTAGCTGGGTGTGGTGACAGACACCTGTCACACCTGTTGTGCCAGTGACTCGGGAGCCTGAGGCGGGAGCATCGCTTGAACTGGGGAGGCAGAGGTTGCAGTGAGCCAAGATAGCACCACTGCACTCCAGCCTGGGGGACAGAGTGAGACTCTGCCACAAAAAAAGAAAAGAAAAACAAAAAAACAAGAAAATACAGGGAACAGTTAACACCTATAGAATCTGGGCAGTGGATCACAGTAGGTACCCAAAGAGCATCTGGCACCAGTTGTTGGTCCTAGTGTCCAGGTAACCTTGGGCTGTGGAGGGGTTGACCACATCCTCGAGCTGGTGGCCATCTCTGCCCTCCCTCAGCCTCCATACCGTCCTCCAGTGAAGATGTTCCTCAGGCTCCACGCATTTCCTGAGCGACATGGTACACTCTTGCAGCTCTGTTTTGTTTTTTTTTTTCCAAGACGGAGTCTTGCTGTGTCACCCAGGCTGGAGTGCAGTGGCACAATCTCTGCCTCCTGGGTTCTAGTGATTCTCCTGCCTTAGCCTCCCAAGTAGCTGGGATTACAGGCGCTCGCCACCACACCCAGCTAATTTTTGCATTTTTAGTAGAGACGGGGGTTTCACCATGTTGGCCAGGATGGTCTCGATTTCCTGACCTCGTGATTAGCCCACCTCAGCGTTCCAGAGTGCTGGGAATACAGGCGTGAGCCACCGTGCCCAGCCAACAGCATGCCTTTTCAAAGCTGTTGCAGTTCTTCTGCCCATCCTGGTGCTGAGGGACTCTCCCCTGTATGTAAACCCCAAGAAAACCAAGAAAACCCTGTGTATCATTTGCTGGGTTTGGGTCTCAGCCTTTTTTTTTTTTTTTTTTTTTTTAAAGAGACGGGTCTCACTCTGTTGCCTGGCCTGCTGGAGCGCAGCTCACTGCAGCCTGGAACTACTGGGTTCAAGCGATCCTCCTGCCTCAGCCTCCCAAAGTGCTGGGATGAGAGGCGTGAGCCACTGCACTCCAACTGTATTGATCACACATTCAGCCATCTATCCAACCATCCTTCATATTTGTTGATGCATTTCAAAATAAGTTCCAACATCAGAACAGACCCCTCCTCAGAAGATACCCCTGGCTATCACACGGGTAGGGTGCCCGCTAAAGCTCTTCCCGTCCCTAGAAGCCAGTCCAGCTGTCCCGTTTGCGTTAACGGTCTTTTCCTGTGAGCACTGCGAGGGCAGATCCAGGCTGCTGCAGATCACCCCCGGATCTCAAATGCTGAGTGGCCTGCACGAAGCTCAGGGACCTTAGGATGTTGACAGTAGGTGATCTACTGCCGTCCACTGAGGACAGCTGACGCTGTTTGGAGGTACAAATTGTCCCTCAGTGTCTTCAAGAATGTTACTCTGAGGCCAACTGCTGAGAGAATAGGTCCATGTTTCACACACCCCCCACTCCCGCCCCGCCATCTTCTACCCTCGTTAATTCTCAGGGCAAGGGATGGTCTGGGGCAGCCTGGAGAGACCAGACCCACAAGCTTTTTAAAATAACTGCATCCTTTAATGGCAGTAATACAATTATTGGATTAAGAGACCACAGGAGAAAGGCAAGTGACGTTTCTGGAAGACAGGTATGGAGTATAAAAAGGGTGTGAAATAGTCATGCGGCGATCATTGTAAAAATACAGTTCATTATATACATATTTGCACCACCAACGCTCAACTCTGAAACAGTATTTACACTTTTGTTACAATCCTGGTTAGAGAACAATTTTTCTTTAAAAGCTCGGCCTGATGGCAAATGAGAATTTCAGGTGAATTCATAGTCCCATGAGGTTCTTAGGCTGAATATTCCAAGAGGAGGGCTCCAGCTTCTATTTCATCCACAGATTTCAGTTTAAAAAATATTTAATTATCTTTTACAAAAGAAAATCCTCAAAAGGAGAGGAAAAACAACAACAAAAAAACCAAAACACTGCCACACTGTGTATTCATACTTATTTTACAAACACCAAGGGCTGTGCCCTCTGCTTCAAGGCCAACACTGGTGGCTGAAAACAAATCTCATTAATGATTGTTTAAAAAAAAAAAAAAAAAGAGAGAGACAAAAAGACCAACCAATCTGATCCCAGCACCGACCCCTCAGGGCTATGCAGCCCTGTAGGACACACTGCCTCCTGGCCCCAAACTATGAGTTTTTCATTTTTCTCTTTTTGGGGTGGGGTGGGATAGCAGCCTTGTTCACCCCACCCTGAGAAGGAGGGAAGGGGAATCCCTTGGCAGGTGCCCAGGTCTCCTCCTGGTCAGCAATGAAGAGATTGGCCTGCAGCCACACAGCGGGCCAGGGAGACAGGCAGATGGAGCCACAAGCACACACTTCCTGAGGCCCCTCAAGTGGCCCAGAGGCAGGATAGCAGGCCTCCCCCAGCACCCCTTGTGCCCATCTCCCAGGCTGTGTCCATAGGTGGGCCTCCTCCAGGGCTCTGCAGAGGCGGCTGGCCCTCAGCCAGGGTGGGAGTGTGGGGACAGCAGAGGCTTCCCCTCCCCTGCCCTGGCTGCAGGCTTCCCACTCTCCTTAGCCCCTTTCTGAAGTGTACACAAATCTCAGAGAGAAACACACCTTGGAATCCCTGCATCTGCTGGGTTGGGAGAGGAAACCTGAACACATCAATACCTGACGCCCTGCAGGTCACAGTGTGAAGAGGTGCGAGGAAAACAGAAGAAAACACTTGGCCAGGAGCCACCCTAGGGCCCCTGCTGTTGGGGCCTGGCGGCGCAGCCACTTCACGGATCCTGGAGCTGTCCGGGGCCGAGCTGCAGTGCGGTCATAGCGGGTGCGTGGCTTGAGGACCAGGACAGACCCTGGTGTGGGCAAGGAGGGTGTGGCCCTGATGGGACAGGTCGGGTTAATACTGACAGAAAACTGGTACGTGCTCCAAGGGGCTGCCTCCTGGAGGTGGCTCTTCGGGACTCTGCCCCACACCAGCCCCCACTGCCTTTGGGTCCTGTTCTCACACTGGAGGCTTCTGCTGCAGGCTGGGGGGCATTGGCTTGCTCTGGACGGAGGGTGGCGGGTAGGGCACACATAGTAATGCAGGGACAGGAGCAGGCATGTGCCAGGGAGCCCCAAGTGCCACTGAGGGCTCTTTACTTAATACCTTTTCACTGTCACCATCTCCTGAGTGGGTTGTCACGCCCTGCACTGAAAAGACAGTGATGGTGCACCCTAGGCTTCTAGAAACGCCTGAACCTGCTTCCACACAGGCCCTGCCATGGTCTTGGTTCTGGGTCTCTTTGGACACAGGGTGAGGAGCGTTCAGTGCCTTCCAAGACACCAACTGTTCCCTTTGTCCTGGGGAAAAGGGGCCATGCTTTGCCCAAAAAACCCACTGGGCCTCCAGCGAGGCCCGGCCAGGCAGAGTCCATGGGGTCTGAGTCTGGACACTGGCGACAGTTCACAGGTTTGCGGGCACGAGTCGGTTTGCTCAACAGGAGCTCCTGAGCCCGCCACACTGACTAGAACTTAAGATGGTTATATACAATTTATAAATCTCAAAGAAAGTACTACTTAAAAAAAAAAAAAAAAAGAAGAAAAGCAAAAGAAAAGAAAAGGGAGAAAAGAAAAAAGGAACACCCAGCCTGCCTCCCCTCCCCCACAAGCTCCCCACCCCGGGTGCTGCCCTGAATGCCACCCCAGGAAGGGCGGCTGGAGCCGCGGCTCTGGCTGGACACTACTGGCAAAAGGGGGAGGCCGTGGGGTCGAAGCCTTTAAAAACATCCTTTAGGGACGCCGCATCCTGCTCACCCTCGCGGGCCGGACTGTTCCCAGCAAATGGACTTCCTGAGCCCGTCTTGGGTGCCTGCTTCACCGTCCCGAAGAGGGTGGGAACGGGCAGGTTGTGCACCCCGGGCTGGGGTGGGGCACCCTCAGGGGGTGGGGTGGCGGTGGTGGCGGTGGGGGCTGTAGCGGCCTTGGGCCGGGGCCGGTTGTAGCTGTTGTATCTGTCCGTGGGGGCGCCCCCATCGGCACCAGCCTTCCCTGTCTCTGGCTGTTCCAGGGCAGACTTGCGGACGAACGGGGGCTCCTTCGCCTTGGAGGCCGAGCTCTTGCCATTACCTTCAGCGCCCTTGGGCTGGGCACCTGTGTCAGCGGCCGGCTCTGTGGCTTTGCCCCCCGCGTTGGGAGTCCTCGGGTCGTAGAGGCTGATGCCGCTCAGCACGCTGCTCTGCCCGCTCCCTCCACCCTGGCCCAGCCCACCGGCTGCCAGCACACGAGGGTCATAGGGAGCGGTGGCTGGTGGGGAGGCATCCCCACTCGGGCTGGCAGTGGGAGAGGGTGCCTCAGCGGGGCTGGGCTTGGCAGCCCGGGAGGAGGCCGTAGAGTCTGTGGGTTTCTGCAGCCGAGGGTCGGTGGGGGCCTTCCGCACCCGGGGGTCACTGGGTTTGTCAGTGGAACCAGGAGTAGCTGAGGAGCCGGTGGCATTGACCGTCTTGAGGATGCGAGAGAGAAGTTCAAAGTCGGGGAGGTTGGCGCCCTGTGTGCTGGAGTCCGTGGAGGCACCTGGGCGCTGCCGGGCGTTGGGGGGCCCTGCCGTTGCGGCGCGGTGCAGGCGGGGATCCAGGGTGGGCATGGACTGCAGGGCAGCGGGCACGGGGGGCACTGCGTCCTGCTTGGGGACGGGTAGGGGGATCAGGTCCTCGGGATTCCAGAGCACGGTGCGGGCAAAGCTGGGCTTGCTCAGGGTCACGTCCTTCTTGATGTGGCTGAACTGCTGCAGTTGTGAACGCGGGTCCCGCAGGGGGTGCCCGGGGAGTGGGTCCAGGGGAATGTTCACGGCCTTCTCCCGCAGGGCCCGCTCCCCTTCCTCTTCCTCCGCAGGGAGCGGCCCAGACCCCTTGGAACTGCTGGGGCCCACAGGGCTGGAATGAAGGCTGCCTTCAGGCTTGGAGGTGGGCAGGGCGCGAGCCAGCCGAGGATCGGAGGGTCCGGAATCCCCTGGGCCAGACCCGCCAGAAGCCTCTGCGTGGCGGGTGAGTCTGGGGTCCCGGCTGAGGCGAGGGTCTGCCAGCCGGCTTCCTGTGGGGTGTCCCTTCTGGAGGCGGGGGTCTCCCAGCCCACTGCTGCTCAGCTCTCCAACTGAAGCTGGGGGTCGGCTGGACGTCTGCTGCCTCAAGGTCTTCAGGATGGAGGTTACACTGCTTCCACCCTCATCCTCATCACTTGAGTACCAGTTTCCAGTGTCACCTGGGAAAGAACAGAGGAGCAGGGAAGGGTAAGTGGGCGCATCCACCACCCGTCCTCTTGGACCCCACAGCAGCCCACCGTGAGCAGCTCCTTTGCTCGTGCCTCTCAGATCCTCAGGTCCTCCTCTCTAAGGCTCCCTCCCCACAGCAGGCGGCTGAGGAGACCCAGGGAGCTAAGGCGCTACCGTGTATGTCATGCTCCCCAGCGCTCCTCAGTGGCGGCACTGCACTAAGTAGTTTGTTTTATTTTAAGTAACTCACAACCACCCCAGGAGGTAGTGATACTATCATGCCCATTTGACAGATGTGAAAACAGAGGCACGGTGCCGTTAGTTCGGAGTCAGGGCCAGGACTGGGCTGGGACTCCTAACCCAGAGCTCTGGCATCGCCTCCCGCCCACCTCTGGGCTGGTTCAGCCCCCACTGTGTTAAGTGCAGCTGTGGGCACCTCCTTCTGGAGGTCCTCATAGCAGATACCATTGACTCAGTTCTGGCTGGGCCTAGGGCTCACAGACACTTGCCCCCAAACTGGCTCACGATGTCCCCATGTCCCAGGGAAGGGCGGCTGGACCAACCAGTCACCGGCTAAGAGGCAGGGCCGGCTGGGCAGACTCAGACATGGGCTCAAGCAAAACCTAGGCCAGTACAGCCTGGGCCATCAGGGGAGCCGCCCCTCTTCCTGCTGTCCCACTGGCTCCTGGGATACTGTCAGGGCCACCTGTGGCCTCTAGTTTCAGGATCCAGAAACCACTTGTCATTTTACCCCAAGGCGGACACCACTAAGTCAACCACACAGCAACTGAGATTTGGTGGCTCATGACTATGATTATTACTGGTTAATTTCAATGACTCTCTTGTCTGTTGGCTCCTTGAGAACATGGTAGGAAAACGGGGGCTTTGGGAAGTCTCCCTAAAGCCTCCTCTGGCAGGGCGCAGGCAGCTGATCCTGTTGGCGGCTTTCTCTTCCAGAAACCAGCTCTCCACCCTACTCTATGGGATCAGGGTCTCTCCTGAACCCAACACAGAAAGCCATCCCTGACTGCCAGTTTTCTCAGGGATATACAGCAGCCCCAACCCGGCTTCAGGGCCCTGGACAGGGGTCCTCCCTAGCCATGGGCTCCTTCCCGACAGGAAACCCAACCTGGAACACCCCACCACCTCCGCTCCCCTGCACAGTGGCCCAGGGCCTGTGCCCCGGCCCCTGGGGCGGACACGTGCCTTCCTCATTCTCCCGGTCCTGCTTGCTGCTCTCAGCCAGCCTCCTCGCTCTCTCCTCCTCCTCCTGCTGCTTCTGCTGGATCCTCAGGTACAGGGCCCTCTGGGCTGAGGGCAGGAAGTCAGGGACACCGGCGCCTGGCTTCGGCCGGCCTGGGGGCCCTCCCTCAGAGAAGCTGTCGGGCTCCAGAGGGTGCTCAGGGAAGAGGTGCTCCCCAGGCTCCCCTGGCAGCTCTTCGTAGTGCCCGTAGTCCTCTGTGGCAGGGAAGAACCGAGGGTTCATGTCGGGAAGGGCCTCCAGGTGCCAACTCCAGCCCCACCCTGCCCCTCACTGCAAACCCACCCCGATGGTGATGGAGAAGGACGCACAGCCTGCCCCTGCCTGCCCTCCCCAGGTCTCAGGGGAACGGAGCCGCCCATGGGTAGCCCTGCCTATGTGAAGAATGAGGTTCAGAGAGGGTTGAGTGATGGGGGCAAACGCTTATGAGGTGGAAACAGGATGGAACATCGGATGTACATTTGTAAGACGCAAGGAGAAGGCTTTGAAAAGACAGAAACAGTCCCTCTGGGACGCAGATTCTAGAGAGGCCAGGGATGGATCCTGCACTCTTTCCTGTACTTGTTTAATCATTTTGGATGGACAGGAGTTTCATGGTTTCTTTCTAACAATTAATAAGGAAACACTGTACATCTCATAGTGAACTCAACCATGTTTAACACTAAAAGCCAGGAAAAGAGAATGAAATGAGCCAAAGTGCTGCTCTGGCCAACAGAGGCTCCAGAGCGCCTCCCCTCCTGCTCCACAGCATTAGGGGGTCTCTCAGGAAGCACCGGGCCTCCACCTCCTGCGGTGTGGGCACTGGCACCAACCACCTCACCCCCTGCACTCCCCCAGTGCCTGAGCCAAGAGCTGTGGGCAGCGGCACAGGCTGAGGTGGGGACGCAGCAGGCGTAGAGGGGAGGGCAGGCTCGGCGACACCTCCTGCATGTTGTGTGTGTGCATGACATGTGAGCATGGGAGACAGCGAGTCACCGAGACGGGGGGATGGCTAGAGTCAGTGCTTCCCCACAGAACGCTATGCAGTGATGGAAATGTTCTAGATCTGCAGGGCAACACGTGGCCACCTAAATCTTCCTGGGGCAGCTGAGCATTTAAAACGTGGTGTCTAAAAAAGTGCACCTGTAACTTAGCTTACATTAATTTCAACTTCATCAAGTGAACCTGATGGGCCAGCCTGCTCTGTGACACATTCCAGCGCAGAGCTGGGACCCACTCGACGAACCAGACAGCCAAGGGTCCCCCTTCACACAGTCTGTGCACACACCAGAAACCACAGACCACACATGTTAGAGGGAGAATTTTATGAAACAGGATTACCCTAGAGACACCTACTGCTACCAATGTGACCGACTTCTGGTTTCCCGCCAGCAAAGCTTCTCCCATGCACCTTTCAGATGCTTTTGTTAAAGGGGGTGGAGCTGAGAGAACCCCAGCACCTCACTGTGGCAGCCTGTTTTTCTCATCTTTCTAAAGCACCCACTCTCACCCGAGTACCTGCTCTCCTGGCTCCATGCACCACCTAAAGTCAAAGCCCATGTCTACATTTTGATCTCTAGCCTGGGCCTCTCCCTGATGCCCCTGAAACTACCCCTCAAAATTTCCACATGGCCATCAGAGGGGCAGGCACCCTGGAGTGACTATGCCCCACGTCCAGCGCCCTATCCTCAATGCCGCTCCTACCTGCCTTGCAAAACACACACAGGACTCACACTGCCCTACGGCGCCGCATCCAAACCTCGAAGCCCTGCCTTGCACTCCAGTGGCTGCCCTGCTGCCTCTGCCCAGGGATAGCCCCCAGCAGCTGCCACAGCAGCATCCCCAGCTCAACACAGCGCCGCCCCCGCCCAGAGGTCCCATTGTTCCTCACGTTGCAAGTGCTGCTTCACTTCTCAGAGAGACTTTTGTGACCATCCCCATTGAGGCACTGAGCCTTCTGGCCCACCACCACGGTACCCCACCTTTTCTTCTAACAATGGCCAGTGCTGAAAGGAGCCAACTCCTCTATCTACACGCTTGCCACCTGCTTCGTTCCACCAAGATGCAACTGGGCAAGGACAGTGGGGGCCTACTGTGCCTGGCCCTCCTCCTCCAGAGGGCTGCGCATCGCATCTCCTACAGCTGCAGCAGCGTCATCGAAACCCCTCTGCTCACTGGACACATGTCACCAATGCAAAAGGAAAAAAAGGCAGGAAAACGGCCGGTAAAGGGCACAGAACCCGCAGAGTCCTGGGGTAGACACTGGTTGCTCCAAGCCGAGAATTGCCTGGAAAGAGACAGTTTTGGCCAGGCCACTAACTGACCCCTGATGAGCCCATCAGCCTCTCAGCCTCACACCCTTGCATACTCGTCCCTCTAACTTCCCATGCTTCCGATTCCAGGCACAGCTTGCAAAATTAAAAAGAAATAACCTATAATGATAATAAACAGAATATTCCTTTCTTCCTCCACAGAATAATAAATCCTATGTTACTGAAAACATTCAACCATTAAATGGGACAGAGATGGAGTCATGCTTTCGAAGAGACTCAGACGAAGGAAGAAAAATCACATCTCCCTGACTACTGCACTGTGTAAAGCCCGCAACCCCAGGCAGTCACACCTGGAGCCCCGCATACCTGCATCCCCCAGGAGTCCGGGCTCCATCTCCATGCCCTCCTGCTGCTGGTAGAAGTTTTCATAGAAGTTCTGGGCTGGCGGGATAGGGGGCATCATTCCAGAATGTGGGGAGTCTCCAGGGCCGTAGGGCATCATTGGAGGGCCACCAGGGCCCATGGGTGGGCCAGGATTCATGCCAGGGCCCATCTGCATGTCGGGGTGCATGTCCGGGTGCATGTCGGGGTGCATGTCTGGGTGCATGTCAGGGTGCATGTCAGGATGCATTGGACCGCCCATTGGCCCTGGGGGTCCCATGTTGGGCCCAGGGCCCATTGGCCCTGGGGGTCCACCGGGTCCAGGGAACCTAGAAGGAGGAAAAGGCACCTGTGAGGGAAGCTGCAGACCAGGACTCCCACAGCTGGGGAGAGAGGCAGGACCCTGCACCAGCCAGGCTTACCCTGACAAGAGGAACCTGGCTGGGCCCAGGATAGCATTCCCTGCCTACCACGGGGGCCCAGGGCACTCACCTCACACCCAGCTTCTCAGCCAGCTGTCCCGTGGGCCGTACCACAATCTCAAACAAGGAGGGGATCTTCTTGTTGTACATGTCCTGCTGCTGCAACTGCTGCGGGGACAGCGGCTCATGCACTGGCATGGGCATCTGAGGGGGCCCGGGCGGCGGGGG
>NW_012100321.1:909880-914125 GCF_000951045.1 Mandrillus leucophaeus
GGGTGGGGGTGGGGGGCCACCCTGCATGGGCCTGCCATTGGGAGAGGTTGGAGCCTGCGGGCCAGGGGGCCGAGGAGGAGTGGGCAGGAGGCCCACACCAGGGGGCGGTTTAGGCAGGGGGTTGATGCCCTGCTTCTTCAGTTCCTCCACCTCCTTCTCGTCCTCGGCACCTGCTTCTGCATCATCAGCCAACATCTGCAGGTGAGAAAGAACAAAAGAAGGTGTGGACAGGGTCAGGATGGAAACGGACCTCTCCAGGTCTCAGAGCTGAAGTTTATGAGGAGAAGTTCCACAATACAAGGACCTTGAGGTCTAAAGACATAAAGCTAATGACCACAATGGCTCTGTAACAAAAATCATCAGCCACCTCTCTGCTCCACTCTCCGGGACCAGCTGGTGGGGGGCAGGGGGGCGCCTGTTCTTGCTCTATGGCAAAATACAAGAGGAAGTGTACTGTTCAACCATTAAAAGTGAACGACTCGGCCGGGCGCAGGGGCTCACATCTGTCATCCCAGCACTCTGGGAGAACGAGGTGGGTGGATCACTTGAGGCCAGGAGTTCAAGACCAGTCTGGCCAACATGGAAAAACCCCGTCTCTACTAAAAATACAAAAATTAGCTAGGTGTGGTAGCGCATGCCTATAGTCTCAGCCACTCGGGAGACTGAGGCAGGAGAATCACTCGAACCTGGGAGGCAGAGGCTGCAATGAGCCAAGACTGCGTAACTGCACTCCAGCATGGACAACAGATGAGACACTGTCTCAAAAATAAATACACAAGGCCAGGTGTGGTGGCTCATGCCTGTAATCCCAGCACTTTGGGAGGCCACGCTGGGCAGATCACCTAAGGTCAGGAGTTCAAGGTCAGCCTGGCCAACATGGTGAAACCCCGTCTCTACTAAAAATACAAAAAAATTAGCTGGACATGGTGGTACTAAAAATACAAAAAAATTAGCCGGACATGGTGGTGGCCACCTGTAATTCCAGCTACTTGGGAGGCTGAGGCAGAAGAATCGCTTGAACCCGGGAGGCAGAGGTTCCAGTGAGCCGAGATAACACCACTGCATTCCAGCCTGAGCGGGAGAGCCAGACTCCACCTCAAAATACAAAAATAAAAACAAACTGAATGATTCAGTGGCATTTGGCACATTAACAATGTTATGCAACCACCACCTCTACCTAGTTCTAGGACATTTTCATCACCCCCAAAAGAGACCCTGTACACACTTAGCAATCACTCCCCATCCTCTGCCCCCAGCCCCCGGCAGCCACTCTGCTTCCTGTCTCTGCAGACCTGCCCCTGCTGGACAGCTCCTGCAAACACAGTCATGCGCTGAGTGTGAGGGTCCTTTCACTTAGCAAAGTGCATCTACACTGCTACATCTACCAGTATGTCACTCAGTTTTTTATGGCTGAATCATATTCCACTGTCCTGTTTGGATGTGAAGGGCCTCTGATCTCACCTGTAATAAGACCCAAACTCCTGAATATAACCCTCAGGGTCTAAGAGCAGGGGTGGGTGTGTGGCTATCTGGGGAGGACTGGGAAGCTTCCTGGCAGCTTCATTTCCTCCCACGATCCCAACTCCTCCAGCCCAACCACCCAGCCTCACTTCAGTGCAATGAGCAGTCAAGCTCTCTCCTACAGGGCCAGGACCAAGCTGCCCCCAGGCTTTTATTTTTCCCCGTTATTCCCAAGTGGCTCAACGTCACCCAACTGTTGAGGTCCCTCATTAGATGTCAATTCATAGTGTCTGTCCAGTCTCCTATACTCACTACTGGGGTACCAGGAGTTCTCTGCCAACACTGCCTATGCCTTGTTAGATTATTCAGTCATTCCCGTGTTGATCCTGGCTCACCTCCCTGTCAACTCCATGAGGGCAGGACTGTTTCTTCCCTGCTTTATCCCCAGGGCCCCCACAAGACCTAATACAGGGCAGATGCCCAATGAGTGAATGAGAAATGTCAAAATCTCAATTGGACTAGAATGTTTCATCAGTTAGAATCGCATGCAGAAAAGTGAACACAGGAGGCCTGGCTGCTCTCCTTGGAAGCCCTGCTTGCAAGGCTAGGCCTTGGCTGGTGTCTGGCAAGCTGGATTTTGGGAGGGCTCCCAGCATTCACTGTCTAGTAAGAGGGGCTCACTGCATCTAAACTGTTTCTACAACCAATGCAGTTTGTGCTGAATGCCTGCTTTGCCCCCCAGATCTGGAATTTTGGTCCATGCCAGGCAGAAGCTGCCTAGGTGAACGGCCCTAGTGAAAACCCTGGGCGTTGAGCAAGTCTTCTCACAAACAGAATGCCACTCGTGCTGTCACAACTGGAGGAGGGCAGCATGGCCCCTGCGAGTCCACGGGGAGAGGATGTGCCTGCTTCCTCCGGGTGCCCTCATGTACTCGTTCCCGGGGCTGAGTTTGCCTGTGTCCCTTCACTGCAGTAACATCTTGGCTGTGAGTTCCCCAGCAAGTTGCTCTGGGTCATCTTGGGGACCCCAGCACAGATCCCTTAGTGGGTCCTAACACGGGGTCAGGATGAACTAGTCCTGCCCCTCTGCCCGGGAACAGCAGGGATGACAGAAATAGGACCCCCTGGTGGGGGTTGTGCATTCGCAGTTTTCCCTTCTCCTAGCCATTAGCAGTGGTACCTGAACCCTGGAACCCCAAGGTCCAACAAGAATGTGGCTTCATGGAGGAGGGGTGGAAAACGACACGGTGGAACCCCTCTGTCCTTCTGAGCCCTGCTACTCCAGGTGTGGTCAGCGTGTGAACCAGCAGAGCAGGGGTACCTGTGGAGGCAGAATTCACATTCTGCCCTTGGAGTGTGGGCAACGCCACCTGAGATGAGCCTTGCTGGGAGGGCCCAGAGCCTTGCGTCAGCTCCCAGTACTGCTGCTTTCAGCACTGCTATGGGCTCACTTCCTCCTGGCCCAAGGGCCCTTTCTCAATTGTGTGTGCGGCCATGGGTTGCGCTGCATCTGCCACCCTGCATTTCCCTCCTCCTCTTCAGTCCTAACTGCCGCACATCCTGGGGCCACCACTGGCACCTCCTCACAGAGCCTCCTGAACGTCTGCCTCGTGAATAGAGCCCAGCTGGAGTCCTGGGCTCCCACACTTGTTCTTCACGGCCTGATCCCTGTGTGTGTGTGCACGCACGCACACACATACACACACACACTCACACTCCCCATGTGTCATCAGCATCTGCCCAAGGACCTAACCCTGCCTCCTCACCACCCCCAGTGCCTGCCACAAACAAGGCACACAGATTTATCGAGTGAACGACTAAGCAAGGAACACAAACCAATGCACTCTGCCATTCATTCCCTGGAATCCAGAGGCTGGGTCCAGCGCAGAGAAGAAAGGAGCTCAGGCCCTGCCTGACTCCAACATGGAGTCAACTGCAGAGTCAACCCAAACTGCTCATCGGTTCTGCCAGCACAGACCCTGTGGCCCCTCTGTTCCTGGCCCCTCCACCAGCAAAGACACCAGCTGAGACAACTAGCACCCCACTAGGTGCCAAAGCCTCTCTAGCCAGGACAGACTCTCAGTGATCAGAGGAGTTTCCAAAAGTCAGTCACCTTCTGCAAGCAAGAAGTAACACTTGTAGAAGTGCAGAGGCATGTGGGCTGAGCCCATCAGGCCATGTGAATAAGCACCAGGAAATGGAAACAACGCAAATGTCTTTCAACGGATGACTGGATAAACAAACGTAGATCATCCACTTGGTGGGGCACTACGCAGCAACAAATGGTAATGAACTGCTACTTGCAACAACGGGTGAATCTCAAAGGCTTCATGCCAAGTGCAAGAAGCCAGACTCAACAAATGCACGCATGTGCACTGTGTACACTCACACTCTTAAAGCTTGTTTACCCCACAATTCTATTTATATGATTTGCTTGAAAAAGCAAAACCAAAAGACAGACCCTGACCCATGGTTGCCAGGCACTGGAGATGTGGGGTGGCATTTACTATAAAAGACACAGCTGGCCGGGCGCGGTGGCTCAAGCCTGTAATCCCAGCACTTTGGGAGGCCGAGACGGGTGGATCACGAGGTCACGAGATCGAGACCATCCTGGTTAACACGGTGAAACCCCGTCTCTACTAAAAAATACAAAAAAAACTAACCGGGCGAGGTGGCGGGCGCCTGTTGTCCCAGCTACTCGGGAGGCTGAGGCAGGAGAATGGCATAAACCCGGGAGGCGGAGCTTGCAGTGAGCCGAGATTCGACCACTGCACTCCAGCCTGG
>NW_012100321.1:914875-922104 GCF_000951045.1 Mandrillus leucophaeus
GCGCCACTGCACTCCAGCTTGGGTAACAGAGTGAGACTCCATCTCAAAAAACAAACAATTAAATAAATAAATAAATAAATAAATAAATAGCTGGGCATGGTGGCGGCCCTCTGTAATCCCAGCTATTCAAGAGGCAGAGAATTGCTTGAACCTGGGAGGCGAAGGCTGGAGTGAGCCAACATTGCACCACTGCACTCCAGCCTGGACGACAGAGCGAGATTCCGTCTTGGAAAAAAAAAAAACTCACAGAACTATGTATCAGGCGCAGTGGTTCATGCCTGTAATCCCAGCACTTTGGGAGGCCTAGGTGGGTGGATCACCTGAGGTCAGGAGTTTGAGACCATATGGCTAACATGGTGAAACCCCGTCTCTACTAAAAATACAAAAATTAGCTGGGAGTGGAGGCAGGCACCTGTAATCTCAGCTACTCAGGAGGTTGAGACAGGAGAATCACTTGAACCCAGGAGGCAGAGGCTGCAGTGAGCCGAGATCACACCATTGCGCTCCAGCCTGGGCAAGAAGAGTGAAACTCCATCTCAAAAAAAAAAAAAAATTGGTACCAAAGATGACACACAAAAACATATAATGCTAAGAGCTGGTTAAAGCACTCAGATAAATTTAGAAGGTATGGATTTTCAGCTAGGTCCATGGTGGTTCACATCTGTAATCCCAGCACTGTGGGAAGCCAAGGCGGGCGGATCACCTGAGGTCGGGGGTTCAAGACCAGCCTGACAAACATGGAGAAACCCCACCCCTACTAAAAACACAAAAAATGAGCCAGGAGCAGTGGCACATGCCTGTCATCCCAGCTACTCGGGAGGCTGAGGCAGGAGAATAGCTTGAACCTGGGAGGCAGAGGTTGTGGTGAGCCAAGATCGCGCCACTCCTCCAGCCCGGGCGGCCGACAAGAACAAAACTCCACCTCAAAAGAAAAAAAAAAAGGCGGCATGGATTTTCAGGAAGGGGTCTGTGTGCATACTCCCAAGCAGAAACCTACAACCCTCTAAGCTTTGCAAACATCAAGTTTTGCTCTCAGAAAACATGGCTCTCTATAGAATTTACTTTTAACAGATTCAAGTACCATTATATTTTCTCTCTGCTGGCTTCATAGGTGCCTTCCATGAAACCAAGGGAGATCAAATATAATCCCAATGCCATTTAAAAAATATTTTTTCCAGCCATTGAAACTACACACAAAAAGCTCCCATAAAGTATCTCTATTTTTTCCATTATTTATTATTATTTCCTAAAAGTATGTTTGGAGCTAAATGAGACACCGTGTTAAATAATTTTGTGAGGTGGGTGGATTATTTGAGGTCAGGAGTTTGAAACCATCCTGGCCAACATGGTGAAACCCCATCTCTACTAAAAATACAAAAATTAGCCAGGTGTCGCGGGGCACATCTGTAATCCCAGCACTTTGGGAGGCCAAGGCAGGTGGATCACTTGTCAAGGCAGGTGGATCAGGAGTTCAAGACCAGCCTGGCCAACATGGTAAAACCCTGTCTCTACTAAAAATGCAAAATTCAGCTGGGCGTGGTGGCAGGCGCCTGTAATCCCAGCTACTCAGGAGGCTAAGACAAGAAATCACTTGAACCTGGGAGGCAGAGGTTGCAGTGAGCCGAGATGGTGCCACTGCACTTCAGCCTAGGCAAAAGAGTGAAACTCCGTCTCAAAAATAAACAAACAAAAATTAGCCGGGCGTGGTGGCGGGTGCCTGTAATCCCAGCTACTGTGGAAGCTGAGGCAGGAGAATCGCTTGAACCCGGGAGGCGGAGGTTGCGGTGAGCCAAGATCGCGCCACTGCAATCTACCCTGGGCAACAGAGCGAGACGCCATTTCATTTCTTCTTCTTTTTTTTTCTGAGACGGAGTCTCGCTCTTGTTGCCCAGGCTGGAGTGCAATGGTGCAATCTTGGCTCACCGCAACCTCCGCCTCCAAGGTTCAAGTGATTATCTTGCTTCAGCCTCTCTAGTAGCTGGGATTACAGGCATGCACCACTTTGCCCGGCTAATTTTGTACTTTTAGTAGAGACAAGGTTTCTCCATGTTGGTCAGGCTGGTCTTGAATTCCCAACCTCAGGTGATCCACCCGTCTCGGCCTCCCGGCGGGTGCGGGGTTACAGGAGTGAGCCACAGCGCCTGGCCGAGACTCCAGTTCAAAAAAAAAAATTAATTTCACCTGTTTCTTTTTACTTTTAATTTTACTTTTAATTTACTGGAAAATTTTAAATGAACGAAGTGGTTCTGTGGTGCTCCTATGGGTAGCACTGGCCTAGAGCACAAACTTGGAGCCTCCAGCAGGGGGCAGTCCTCAGTCAGAGACGGGTAAGTCCTCCCAAGGAGACATGAGGCCTCCCTGAATGGCCACTGCTTCCCGTCATCAAACAGCTCAGACTCCAGGAATGTACAGATTACAAAACCCTGGGGCAGGCTGGGCGCCGTGGCCCACATTTGCAATGCCATCGCTTTGGAAAGCCAAAGCGGGCATATCACAAGTCAGTAGTTCGAGACCAGCCTGGCCAACATGGTGAAACGCTGTCTCTACTGAAAATAGCTTGGTGCAGTGGCGTGCGCCTGTAGTCCCAGCTACTCGGGAGGCAGAGCTTGCAGTGAGCTGAGATTGCGCCACTGCACTCCAGCCTGGGCGACAGAGACTCCGTCTCAAAACAAAACAAAAAAACCCTAGGGCAGCAGGCTCCCCAGAGGGACTGACCTTTTCCTACAGGTGCCCTGCCAATGAGGAATGGATGTTCTCCTACGTCTGCTTGCATGGGGCTTCCCCTGCACCCCTCACAGGGGTACCCCTGCCACCAGTTAACAAGACAGTCACTGACACATGGACTCTGGAAGCTGGCAGATGTGCTGATGCCTTGATCCTTTCCATTCTCAAAAAAATACCTAATCTCCTAGAACCTCCTGTGAACTAGAGGGCAGGAAAGCTTCACTTGAAAGGATACCTGTTCCCGTAGCCACTCACTCCCCAGATGAAACTCAGGACTGATATTTGGGCATTTAACCCTAACCCAAAGTCCTCAGCCTAGCTCTTCAGAGAGGACAACTGATGCCAGGATGAGTTTCAAATGTCACCTGGCTAAGTGGAGAAGCCACGACACCTCCCCCAAGGGAGTCTTCCCCTTTAGAGACCCCCAAATTCCCTCTACTTTCTCTAATGCATAATGGGGACCCTGAGAGTTGCAAGAAAACGTTTAACTTTTCCACCAAAATACAATCTTTGTCTCTTCTTTGTATATCTTTGGTTTTTTGTGGGTTTTCTCTGAGGTGGAGTCTTGCTCTGGAGTGCAGTGGCTCACTGCAGCCTCAATCTCCTGGATTCAACAGATCTTCCTGCCTCAGCCTCTCGAGTAGCTGGGACCACAGGCATGTGCCACACCACCTGGCTAATTTTTTTTTTTTTTTTTTTTTTGGAGACACAGTCTCACTCTGTTGCACAGGCTCGATGGAATGCAGGGGTGTGATCTCGGCTCACTGCAACCTCTGCCTCCTGAGTACCTAGGACTACAAGCATGTGCCACTACACCTGGCTAATTTCTGTATTTTTAGTAGTGATGGGGTTTTTGCCATGTTGGCCAGGTTGGTCTTGAGAACCTGGCCTCAGGTGATCTGCCCGCCTCAGCCTCCCAAAGTGCTGGGATAACAAGCGTGAGCCACCACACCCAGTTAAGTTTTTCATCCTTTTTTTTTTTTTTTTTTTAAGAGACGGGGTTTTGCCATGTTGCCCTTAGCTCAAGTGATCTATCTGCCTGCCTTGGCCTCCCAAAGTGCTGGGATTACAGGCACGAGCCACTGCACCCAGCCCAACCAATTTTTTTTTTCTTTTTTTAAGTAGAAACAACGTCTCACTACATGCCTAGGCTGGTCTCAAACTCCTGAGCTCAAGTAATCCTCCCACCTCAGCCTCCCAAAGTGCTGGGGTTACAGGTAATTCGTGTATCCCTGTGTATCGTGGGCTGTCTCTAACTGACACCTAGAGATTAGGATTCATGCTTGGAGGCACATCAGGCAGTATTCCCTTCATTTGGCCATGCCCCCAGGAAACAGCAAAAGCCTGTCCTGGCTTAAGACAAGATACTTGTGACCACCTCAACTCCCTGCAGAAGAGGACACAGTGCCCATGTCCTCCTTAGAACGGCCCAACTCCAGATCAACCCAACTGGGCACTGCAGAGGCTGGACAGGCAGGTTATAGCACTGAGACAATGGACTGCACATGTCCCAGTTCCTGTGAGCCGTGCACCCCGTTAGCCCCTGGACATTACCTTATCCAAGAGCTCCCTCGTCTCTTCCGTCAGAGGGTCGTGGGAAAACATGCAGTCGTCACCATTGATGCAGTTCCCAGTGGTGTGGTACAGCTTACATGGGAAATCACGTTCATGGCAAATTAAGGTAAATGCTTCATCTCACAGAACACACCCCCACCCAGACCCAAGGCAGAATCCAACTCCCTTTGCTTTGGAGATGAGAAATCTGAGCCCAGAGAGGTGAGGCGACGTGCTCAGGGCTGCTCCGTGGGTTGGCAGGAGATCCATGGAGAGACCCCGGCACTCCAGACTGCAGGGCACTTCCCGCCCCACCACACTGGCTGGGGGCTGCTTCCTCAGATGATCAACCAGACTAGGGAAGTTAAACGACTCGTCCAAGGTATAAAACGACCTGGAAGAATCTCAGCCAATGGTATGGGCCAGTCTTGAGAGCCTATATATACAGAACATACGTCATGTGCATCTCAAAGTTTACTCCCTGGAAGGATGGGAAAGGCAGACCCCTCTGAGTGTGGACTGAGTGTTAAATGAGACGGAGATTCACAGAAAGCTCTTGGCACAGAAAGAGAAAGCACAGTGAAGGAAGTCAGTTACTAATGTCAAGGAGCAGAGAAGTTCTGCATCCTCATTCAGACAAGATGCTGGCACTAAAGGATATCATGCATATAGGGGCAGTTCTCGGCTCTGGCGCAAAATCCAGTGATGTAAAACTTGCACAATTCTCGCTTCTTTGGGAGTTCGATGTCATGGCTAAAATTACAGTGGTCTCCCTAGAAGAGAAGCAATAAAAACGTAAGGTAATTGTGTGGGAAGCTCTTGCTTACTTCTCTCTGCAAAGGGAAGAAATACTCTGTCACTGCTGGTGCATGGAGGGGCCAATGACAGAAACGAATCCCCCTTAGGAAAGGATGACAGGTCTAGGAAGGGCATATCTCAAAGACTGTTGCCCAACCTTTCTTATTTGGAGACAGGGTCACACTCTGTTGCCCAGGCTGGAATTCAGTGGCACAATCATGGCTCACTGCAGCCTCGACATGTGGGCTCAGGTGATTCTCTCACAGCCAGGACTACAGGCCCACACCACCAAGCTCGGCTAATTTTTTTGTATTTTTTTGTAGAGACAGGGTCTCACTATGTTGCCCAGGCTAGTCTCAAACTCCTGGGTTCAAGTGTTCCTCCCACTTTGGCCTCCCGAAGTGCTGGGATATATAGCCATCAGCCACCAAGCCTGGGTACTTCCTGAATTTAAAGAAAAGCCGGCCAGGCGCAGTGGCTCACGCCTGTAATCCCAGCACTTTGGGAGGCCGAGGCAGACGGATCACGAGGTCAGGAGATCGAGACCATCCTGGATAACACGGTGAGACCCCGTCTCTACTAAAAATACAAAAAATTAGTCAGGCGTGGTGGCGGGCACCTGTAGTCTCAGCTACTCGGGAGGCTGAGGCAGGAGAATGGCGTGAACCCAAGAGGCGGAGCTTGCAGTGAGCCGAGATCGCGCCACTGCACTCCAGCCTGGGCGACAAGAGTGAGACTCCGTCTCCAAAAAAAAAAAAAAAAACAACAACAAAAAATTAGCTGGGGGTGGTGGTGGGCGCCTGTAGTCCCAGCTACTCGAGAGACTGAGGCAGGAGAATGGCATGAACCCAAGAGGCAGAGCTTGCAGTGAGCCAAGATTGTGCCACTGCACTCCAGTCTGCGTGACAGAGTGAAACTCCTTCCGTCTCAAAAACAAAAAAACAGAAGTAAAGCCTTTTGTCCGTTTTCCGTTTTTTTTCCTCCCAGCCCTTGGATGTGATGCCGGGAGGCACAGCAGGCATCGCCTCAGGCATTGTGTAACCATGAGGACAAAAGCCACGTTTTTTGTTTTTTGTTGTGAGACGGAGTCTCGCTCTGTCGCCCATGCTGGAGTGCAGTGGTACGATCTTGGCTCACTGCAAGCTCCACCTCCCGGGTTCACGCCATTCTCCTGCCTCAGCCTCCCGAGTAGCTGGGACTATAGGCACCCGCCACTATGCCTGGCTAATTTTTTGGATTTTTAGTAGAGACGGTGTTTCACCGTGTTAGCCTGGATGGTCTCAATCTCCTGACCTCGTGATCTGCCTGCCTCGGCCTCCCAAAGTGCTCGGATTACAGGCGTGAGCCACCACACCCGGCCAAAAAAGCCACGTTTAAACATGGCAGAATAGTAAGCAGGAATGAGCATAGGTCCCCCAGGGTGACCCCGACCACTGCGCTGCCAGGTATTGCTTACCCAGCTCCAGACTCCTGGTTCTGAGACACAAATGTCTATGTGTTGAAGCCAATGGAGTTTAGTTTTCCTTTATTTCCAGTTGAACACAATCTCAACAACACAGTATCTAGGTGAAATCCAGAATTGCGTTCTCCATTCCGCATCATTTAGTCCTCAGGAATCACTCACCATAACTGAACTGAAGACAGAAGCTGATCTGTCCCCCTAACTCTTAGGAATGCCTATTTGTCTCATCTTTTTATTTTTTATTTTTATTTTTTGAGACAGAGTCTAGCTCTGCTGGAATGAATGCAGTGGCACGATCTCGGCTCACTGCAACCTCCACCACCCAGGTTCAAGCGATTCTCCTGCCTCAGCCTCCCGAGTTGCTGGGAATAGCCTGTAATAGGCGCCCATCACAAAGCCCAGCTAATTTTTGTATTTTTAGTAGAGTAGGGGTTTCACTGTGTTGGCCAGGATGGTCTCAAATTCATGACCTCGTGATTCGCCTGCCTCGGCATCCCGAAGTGTTGGGATTACAGGCGTAAGCCACCATGTCCGGCGAATTTTTGCATTTTTAGTAGAGATGGGGTTTCACCACGTTGGTCAGGCTGGTCTCAAACTGCTGAACTCAGGTGATCCACATGCCTTGGCCTCCCAAAGGGCAGGGATTACAGGTGTGAGTCACCACACCTGCCCTTTTTTTTTTTTTTTTTTG
>NW_012100321.1:922370-929967 GCF_000951045.1 Mandrillus leucophaeus
CTTGATCTCCCAGGCTCAAGTGATCCTCCCACCTCAGCCTCCTTAGAGGCTGGGACTATAGGCAGACACCATCGCAATGGGTTTTAATTTTTTTTTTTTTTTTTTGCTTACAAGATGGGGTCTATGTTGCCCAGGGTGTATCGTTTGTTTTTGCTTATATGTATTTCAAGTTTCTTAACAGAATATAAGCTGTAACTAAGAAATACTGGCAAGGCGCAGTAGCTCACACTTGTAATCCCAGCACTTTGGGAGGCTAGAATCAGGAGTTTGGGACCAGCCTGGCCAACATGGCGAAACCCCATCTCTACTAAAAATATGAAAATTAACCAGGTGTGGTGGCGTGCGCCTATAGTCCCAGCTACTCGGGAGGCTGAGGCATGAGAATCGCTTGATCCCAGGAGGCAGAGGTTGCAGTGAGCCGAGATTGTGCCACTGCACTCCAGCCTGGTTGACAGTGAGACTTGGTCTCAAAGGAAAAACAAACTATTTTATACATAACATTATTTGTTTAAAGCATCTGTTTCTTCCCAAGACAGATGCAGGGGTGCAGTATGCCCTGAGCACACATCTGCTAGTGTCTGTTGCTGCCTGGGATACTGGGGTAAGAAGTTGCCGGCTGAACTAGCTGGGTTATTACACTTGTTTCCTTCGGTGGAAAGAACTCTGTGGTCATTGGTCCATCTTCTGACATTGAACTTTGCTATGAAGTCCACGGTTAACCTCATCCTCCCCTCCTCTTCTATCTGGATGCTTTAATCATTCCCCATGCAACCCTGAAGCTCAGTAACTTCACCAGGATATGGTGCTTCTCTGCATTCACATCAACCTTCATAATTACATTTCAGGCTATATGGACCGGTTGAAAATTTTGGTCAAAAAATTCCCCTAAAACCCAAAATCCTCATCTTGTTGTGGGTCCTCCTCACTCTGAAAGTCAACCTGAGTCTTTCAGGCCACCCAGGCAGCTCTCAGTACCGGCAAGTGTCCACAAGGACAAAGACCACACAGTCACTCCCACCCAGCGTGACCACGGCTCCAGAACATTCTGGAAGCCGTGTGTCCTCTGGGGGCTGCTGGCCTCCTAGAGGTGCCTGGGAGTTTTCAGTGCTCCTTACCCAGGTGCAGCGCCCTTCCACGAAGTACTTGCAGATGACTTTGCCTTTCTTGTCCGACTGCTGGTGGGGCTTGTCATGGTCACGACTCCGGTAGCTTCCACCACCACCGTCCTGCAATAGACAGGGTGTGGATGTAAAGGGAGATGAAAGGGAAGGGTGGAGATGGGATTGGGGTTAATAAGCAGCACGGGAGAAGGGGATGAGGACTCCCTTAAGAGCTCACAAGAGCACCAATGGGCAGGCTGCATCTAACTCTGAGGCTGCATGCACATTTAAGCCCCATGGTGCAGGGTGCTGGTGCCTGGTGAGGAAAAGCTCTAGCCCTTGGAGTTGTTAGTCACTTACACCTGAAGTTCCACACACCTGTGGAGGAACACATCCACCACACCTAGAGGCAGTGGCATGGGCCTCCCTGCAAAACCTTCCAAGACTAACTGGATAGTTCACCTAGAACCTTCTGAACCTCAGAGACGTGTTAGGTATGGCTGGAGGTGCTGCTAATGACATGGTTTTAAACACAGGGTCTCAGCAGCAGTACATCTATCTCCTCAGGATATCGCTGGTTATGCTGGTCAACGCTGGCCAGCCCTCTGGGGGGTGGCTGATGACAGCAAAGGGGACAGGATCAGCTTACAGAACGACTCATTAAAGGGAAAAAAGGCTAAGAAGGGATCTTGGCCCAAACATCAGATCAGAGTGGAGTCAACTCACGCCCATGTCCTCATCATAGAAGTCTTCGTCATCGTTCATTCCGCCTTTGTTCATCCCTCCTCGGCTGCCACCTCGGCCTCGGCCCCGGCCCATCCCTTTCCCTCGGCCTCGGGAGCCCCTGCCACGGCCTCGACTTAGCCCTGCGGAGGGGAGACGGTGTTAAAACCTGCCGACCACCCCCTCCCCACCCCCCTGGGACTAGATTCCAGCAGCTGCTGGAATCCCTGCCCCACCCAGCGTGTCCCCTCCAGGCCCTGCCTACCTCGGCCTCGGCCGTCCTTGGACCGGCGGTACTGGTTCAGCTCCTTGGAGTACTCGTCATAGTCGTCGTCTCCCATTGGCTCCTCACTCTCTCCATACTGGAATCCGCAGAGGAGAGAGCAGGAGAACGTCAGGTAGGGAACAATGAACACTGTCCCCACCTACACACTGCCCCTTTCTGAAGGATGGTGACCATCCAGGGGACTCATACCATAACCCGTCTCCACAGAGCCTGACGACAGACAGGTGGTCCCAATCCTTCCCACTGCAGTCTTCCCTCTGAAAACCCAACCCAATAGGCAAACCCAGCATGGCGCCTCCCTACATACACATCGCTGTGGGCTCCAAAAGGGCAAGTGGGCAGCGGGCCGTGGACTGGCGTGGAAGGTCTGTGGGTAGGACCAGGATAGCAGGTGCAGTGCGCCTGCCACTCCTTCTCCCGGGTGGGGGCAGGGATGAAGGACCACGTGCCTGGCTGGAAATGTCTCTAGAGGACTTTCAGGAAACTTCTCTCTAGTGACAGGATGTTTTTCACAGCACATCCTGTGATACCTCTTCTTTTTTTTTTTTTTTTTGAGACAGAGTCTCACTCTGTCGCCCAGGATGGAGTGCAGTGGCGCGATCTTGGCTCACTGCAACCCCGCCTCCCGGGTTTAAGTGATTCTCCTGCCTCAGCCTCCTGAATGAATAGCTAGAACTACAGGCACGTGCTAACATACCTGGCTAATTTTTTATATTTTCAGCAGAGACAGGGTTTCACCGTGTTAGCCAGGATAGTCTCCATCTCCTGACTTCGTGATCCATCCGCCTCAGCCACCCAAAGCACTGGGATTACAGGCGTGAGCCACCACGCCTGGCTGATACCTTTTCTACTTTAAACCACATGAAGGTTTTATCTATTCCAAAATGATAAATAAACATTTTTAAACACATACATCTGCCCTCTGAGGCCTCCTTTCCTTCAGAAGGGTCATATGTCTTCCTACCTTAGCCTCACAGCCTCTATGAGCAGTGCTCACGCCCCGGAAAGCCCACCAGCCTCACCCCGACGTCCCCAGGGCCAGAGGAAACCTTACGTCCATCTCTTCCTCGTAGAAATCCTCTTCATCCTCCGGGTGGTCTCCTCCCATAGAGCCTCTGCCCCTGCCTCGGCTGCCCCTGCCCATGCCACGGCCTCGCGATCCTCCACGGCTTCCTCGGCCCCTGTAGCCCCGGCCCCGGCCTCGGCTGCCTGCATGGAGATTCAGACAGTGAGCCTTCAGCGGGAACAGATGCCACCGGCAAGAAAGAAGACAACCCACTTTCTGCTCCTGAAGTCAATCACTTCAGCCTCCTCCTCCTCCTCCTCCAAGAAGCCTTCCTAGATGCCCCAGGTAGGCTAGTGGACCCTCTGGTTCCCTCAGTGGGGGTCCCTCAGCACACTGGACACACAGCTACTGCAGTACTCACTCCCCTTCCTCACAGGGACTTGTCCACTTAGAGCTGCACTGTCCAATATGGCAAACACCAGCCCACGGGCTAATGAGCAACTAACAAGTCTGGCCCAAAATATAAGATGCTAGCCTTGAAGTCTGACAAGACTAGCTAGCCCTGTAGTTTGAACTTGTGATTTAGACAAGAGTCCAAAACACATTCTGGACTTCAAAGACTTAGCTAAAAAAAAAAAAAAAAGGCTGGGTGTGGTGGCTAACGCCTGTAATCCCAACACTTTGGGAGGCTGAGGTGGGCAGATCACCTGAGGTCAGGAGTTTGAGACCAGCCTGGCCAGCATGGTGAAACCTCGTTTCTACTAAAAATAGAAAAATTAGCCAGGTGTGGCGGCACACACCTGTAGTCCCAGTTACTCGGGAGGCTGAGGTGGGAGAATTGCTTGAACCCAGAAGGCAAAGGCTGCAGTGAGCTGAGACTGTGCCACTGCGCTCCAGTTTGAGCAACAGAATGGGATCACGTCTCTCCCTCTCTCTCTCACACACACACACACACAAGTGAGAAAGAATATAAAATATCGCATTTGTCTCATTTGATTACATGCTGAAATAAGATTTTAAACATATTAGGTTGAAAATAGAACATCAAAATTAATTTAATTGGTTTCACTTTTTCCTTCACTTAAAAAAAAAAAGAAAAGAGTGGCCAGGTGCAGTGGCTCAATCCTATAATCTCAGCACTTTGGGAGGCCCAGTTGGGCAGATCACTTGAGAACAGGAGTTCAAGACAAGCTTGGCCAACACAGCGAAACCCCATCTCTACTAAAAATATAAAAACTTAAGTCCAGTCACAGTAGCTCACAACTGTAATCCCAGTACTTTGGGAGGCCAAGGCGGGCGGATTGCCTGAGCTCAGGAGTTCAAGACCAGATTGGGCAACATAGTGAAACCCTATCTCTACTAAAAATAAAAAAGCCAGGCATGGTGGTACGGGCCTGTAATCCCAGCTACTAGGGAGGCGGAGGCACGAGAATTGCTTGAACCTGGGAGGCGGAGGTTGCAGTGAGCCAACATGGTGCCACTGTACTCCAGCATGAGTGACAGAGTGAGACTCTGTCTCAAAAATAAATAGATAGGCCGGGCACAGTGGCTCATGCCTATAATCCCAGCACTTTGTGAGGCTGAGGTGGGCGGATCACCAGGTCAGGAGATCAAGACCATTCTGGCTAACATGGTGAAACCCTGTCTCTACTAAAAATACAAAAAATTAGCTGAGCATGGTGGCAGGTGCCTGTAGTCCTAGCTACTTGGGAGGCTAAGGCAGGAGAATGGCATGAACCCGGGAGGCAGAGCTTGCGGTGAGTCGAGATCGTGCCACTGTACTCCAGCCTGGGCGACAGAGCAAGACTCATCTCAAAAAAATAAATAAAATAAAATAAATAAGTAAGATGGGTGTGGTTGTACATGCCTGTAATCCCAGCTACTTGCAGGAGTGAGGCACAAGAATTGCTTGAACCTGGGAGGCAGAGGGTAGAGGCTGCAGTAAGCCTAAATCGTGCCACTGCACTCCAGAATGGGTGACAGAGCAAGACTCTGTCTCCCAATAAACAAAAAAGAGTGATGGGGTCTCATTGTGTTGCCCAGGCTGGCCTCCAACTCCAGGGCTCAAGTGATTCTCCCGCCTCCACCTCTCAAGTAGCTGGGACTATCCAGTGTCCTTTTCACTTTTTAAATGTGGCTACCAGAAAATGTAAGTGATATGGTGGCTTCCAATCTAATTCTACTGGACAGCACCAGTCTAGGACCTCCGAAAAGCACAGGGGCTGCCCCAGGGAGGTGTCCAAGAAAGACTGCTAGAAGAACGAAGGAGCCGGGTGAGGTGGCTCACGCTTGTAATCCCAGCACTTTAGGAGGCCGAGGCGGGCGGATTACGAGGTCACGAGATTGAGAACAGCCTGACCAACATGGTGAAACTCCGTCTCTACTAAAAATACAAAAATTAGCTGGGCGTAGTGGCATGCGCCTGTAATCCCAGCTACTCAGGAGGCTGAGGCAGGAGAACTGCTTGAACCCGGCAAGTGGAGGTTGCAGGGAGCGAAGATCGCGCCATTGCACTCCAGCCTGGTGACAGAGCGAGACTCAGTCTCAAAAAAAAAAAAAAAAAAAAAAAAAAAAGCAAATGAATGAACAGCTACTCAACAAGCTGGGCCTCAGGCAGGGCTCACAAGTCTGAGAACCCCTGTGCTGGAAGATTCCAGAAGCCACTCTCAGGCTGGGCAGTCTTTCTGGCAGGAGACAGTTCGATGGTTCTTTTTTGTTGCTGTTGTTGGACAGGCTGGTCTCTAACTCCTGACCATAGGTGATCCGCCTGCCTCGGCCTCCCAAATTGCTGGGATTACAGGCATGAGCCACTGTGCTGGCAGAGATGGTTCTAAGAGGCCAGTCAGCGCTACTGTGTCTCTGGTGCTCAAGCTTCCTCCACCTTCCTCTCAAAGGACACAGGTCCAAGGTTCAGAGGTGGGGCAGAGGCAAGGACTGCAGTCACACCTTGTCAGGTGATGGGGCTGGGAGAATGAGGGAGCACTGCTGCGGGGTGGGGCAGCCAGCTGTCAGTGACCCTAGCCCAGGTGAGAGAGAAGCTATCCCCTTCTCCCCCGACAGCCGACCAGGAAGTGACCCTTCAGACACGCTGGCCTTCTCCCTGCCTCACACCAGCCTGGCACCACCCCAACCACAGACCAGCGGGTGATCTCTCTGGTCCCCTGTGCCACGCATGTGCAGATCCCGGCCCTTCTTTGTACACTTATCCCAACCCTAAGTGACCAAAGTTGAGGCTCTGTGAGGCCAGGCCACCCGGGTGGCTCCGATGCCCCGGAGGAGAAATTGCCAAGGCGGGGCTCACCTCGGCCACGACTGCTGCCCTCCTTGGCACGCCGGTACTGGTTCAGCTCTTTGGTGAAGTCGTCGTAGTCCTCCTTGCCCATGTCCTCCTCCTCGTCGCCCTCGTATTCCCCATACTGCTCGTTCTCATAGTCCTCGTACATGCCATAGCTCTTGCTGTCCATCTTGGAGTAAGCCTTCTTGGGCAGGGGCGTGGCATGTGATGGGGGGTACTGCTGGTGGGACTGTGTCCCAGAGATGGGGAGAAGAGGTGAGCCGGATCCCACAGCTGCAGATGCAAACTACCAAGATCCCCAGTGTTCCCTAAATGAATATGTCTGTCTGGGTGCTGCTACTGTCCCAGGGTTGCACTGCTGGTCCCCAGACCCTCTGAGGACAGGTTCTCATACCAGGAAGTGGGGGTAGCAGAGGGCCCAAGTGTTTCTGTTCCTCATAAAGGACCAGAGCTAGAAAGAAAACAGAACCACAGACCCCCAATCCCTGATGAACGAAGGGGAGGAGAAGGGAGCATTTCCCAGGGATGCAGAGCAAGCACACAGGGAGGGGCCTGGGAAGCAGGAGGGGGCTGCTCAGTCACAATTTTGCTAGGGCCCTGGAATTCAATAAATGCCCTGCTTGGCAGCCGGGCTAGAAAGCCGTCTCAAATGATGCTTTCCAAAGTGTGGTAGTGCCAAGTGGTACTAGAAGAAGTTAAAGATACTCATAAAATCAGAAGTAACCAAAACATCCTCCAACAGGTAAATTGAAAACAAACTGGTATATCCAGACAATGGAATAATAGTGAATATGTAACAATAAAGGGTGCATTGGGCAAAACCCAAAGAACTACACAACACTAAGTAATAACAATGTATCAACACTGGCTCATCAATTGTAACAAAGTTACCACAACAATGTAAGACATTGGTAATGGGAAACTGGGGGCAGGCGGAGGGGAGAAGGGAACTCCACTACTACCTGCTCAATTTTCTATAAACCTAAAACAGCTCTAAAAAATAAAGTCAGGGGGCCGGGGGACCAGGGGCCCGGGCGCAGTGGCTCACGCCTGTAGTCCCAGCACTTTGGGAGGCCAAGGCGGGCAGATCACGAGGTCAGGAGATGGAGACCAGCCTGGCCAACATCGTGAAATCAGATCTCTACTAAAAATTCAAAAATGAAAAAAAAAAAAAAAAAAAAAAAAAA
>NW_012100321.1:930497-931400 GCF_000951045.1 Mandrillus leucophaeus
AACCCGTCACTACTAAAAATACAAAAAAAAAAAAAAAATTAGCCAGGTGTGGTGGGGGGCGCCTGTAATCCCAGCTACTTGAGAGGCTCAGGCAGGCGAATCACTTGAAGCTGGGAGGTAGAGGTTGCAGTGAGCCGAGATCGTGCCATTGTACTCCAGCCTGGGCGACAGAGCGAGACTCCATCTCTAAATAAATGAATGAATAAAAAAGTCGGCTGTGCATGGTGGCTCATGTCTCTAATCCCAGCACTTTGGGAGGCCGGGGTGGGCAGATCATTTGACCCCAGGAATTTGAGACAGCCTGGGCAACATTTTGAAACCCCATCTCTACCAAAAGTACAAAAATTAGCCTTGGTATGGCAGCCCATGGTTCCAGCTACTTAGGAGGCTAACGCAGGAAGATCACCTGAGCCCAGGCAGCTCGAGGCTGCAGTGAGGTGAGATCACACCACTGCCCTCCAGCCTGGGCAACAGAATGAGATCCCATCTCAATAAATAAACAAACAAACAAACAAAAAGCCTATTAATTTTTAAAAGTCCATATTACAGAAAAACAGGACAATGCAAAATACAGCTAGATACACAGACACACATACAAGTACTTGAGCAGATTTTTAAAATACCTCCAGCTCTAGTTCATAAAAAGCATGCAATGTTCCATTTCCTGCCTCTCTCAGGTCTGAAGGCCGAACCTACACCAGTAGATCAATCTCAACTATGGTATTGGACAATGAATCATTTGTTGTGATGGATGATGCTGGGTCACGGGATACCCGGGACAGCTTTAAAGACCTACTAACTTTAAAACATTTCTCGGCCGGGCGCGGTGGCTCAAGCCTGTAATCCCAGCACTTTGGGAGGCCGAGACGGGCGGATCACGAGGTCAGGAGATCGAGACCATCC
>NW_012100321.1:931580-936909 GCF_000951045.1 Mandrillus leucophaeus
AAAAAAAAAAAACACATTTCTCAACCGGCCGGGCGCAGTGGCTCATGCATGTAATCCTAGCACTTTGGGAGGCTGAGGTGGGCGAATCACCTGAGGTCAGGAGTTCGAGGCCAGCCTGGCCAACATCGCGACACCCTGTCTCTACTAAAAATACAAAAATCAGTCAGGCATGGTGTCGCATGCCTGTAATCCCAGCTACTCGGGAGACTGAGACAGGAGAATCACTTGAACCTGGGAGGTGGAAGTTGAAATGAGCCGAGATTGCCCCACTGCACTCCAGCCTAGGCAACAGAGCAAGACTCCGTCTCAATAAATAATAAGGTCTGGGCCAGGCACAGTGGCTCAAGCCTGTGATCCCAGCACTTTGGGAGGCCGAGACAGGCGGACCACGAGGTCAGGAGATCGAGACCATCCTGGCTAACACGGTGAAACCCCGTCTCTACTAAAAAAAATACAAAAAACTAGCCAGGTGAGGTGGCGGGCATCTGTAGTCCCAGCTACTCGGGAGGCTGAGGCAGGAGAATGGCGTAAACCCGGGAGACGGAGCTTGCAGTGAGCTGAGATCCGGCCACTGCACTTCAGCCTGGTCAACAGAGCAAGACTCCGTCTCAAAAAATAAAAATAAAAATAAAAATAAAATAATAAGGTCTGAAGATCGAGACCATCCTGCCTAACGCGGTGAAACACTGTCTCTACTAAAAATACAAAAAATTATCCGGGTGTGGTGACAGGTGCCTGTGGTCCCAGCTACTCAGAATGCTGAGGCAGAAGAATGGCGTGAACCCAGGAGGCGGAATTTGCAGTGAGCTGAGATTGCGCCACTGCACTCCAGCCTGGGCGACAGAGCGAGACCCCGCCTCAAAAGAAAAAAAAAAAGATTTGCTTTTCTCTTATGGAATTTTCTGGGGGAAGAAATGGTATACAAAATGAACAAATAATTTAAATTGCTGCTTGAAATGAAAGCGACAGTGGCCGAGTACTGCCTGCCTATGGGCCACTTGAGAACATTTCATTCTCTTGCCATTTTCCCAGAAAGGTCATTTGTGAAGAGTGGAAGCCAGTCAGCCATGACGTGGACCAGTCAGCATCTTTCTCTGAGACATACAGGGCCTTGCTAAGGCCGCACGGAGGAGGCTCAAGAGCATACCTCACGGAGGTCAGCTAGGGCCTGGGTTCAAACCCAGCTCCTCTACTTCAGAACTGGGCAACTTTGTTGAAACTTTCTTTTCCTTTTGAGACAGGGTCTTGCTCTGTCACCCAGGCTGGAGTGCAGTGGCTGATCATAGCTCACTGCAACCTTGAACTTTTGGGCTCAAGGGATCTTCTCACCTCTGCCTCCTGAGTAGCTGCAACTACAGGCATGCCTGGTTAATTTTTTTATTTTTTGTGGAGATGGGGTCTCACTTTGTTATCTAGGCTGCCCTGTTGAAATTGTCTAAGTCTCAGTTTCCTAAGTCATAAAATGGGGATTAAACTAATACCTGATGACCCAGGACTGAAACCCACATAAAATGCCCAGAACACAGCAAGTGCTCAAGAAACACAAGCAGTTGAACTCCTCCCGGCCCCAGAGCTCAGCAGGGCACGCCAGTCACTCACCGGCGCATATGGGGGGCTGTACTCTCTGTACTTGCGGTGCCCTTTCTCACTGGGGCTGAAATCCGAGTCATCTGAGAAGTCAGAGAAGTCATCGCTAGAAGAAGCGTGGCGCTGTAATGACAGGGGAAGAAGACTCAGCAACCCTGCTGCAGGCGGGCCACTCAGGCGCAGTCAGCCTCAGGACAAGCTATGCCGGCATGTGCCGCAGGGCTCTGTGCTTCACCGGAAACACCTCACCTGGGGCACTTAGTGGCAACGGAGCATAAGCTACCAACTCTTAAAAAAGGTCTTTATCCAATTTGAGATAAGCAAAGGCATTAAGAGTGCCCTCTGGGGTGGACAGCAAAAGCTCAGCCCCTGGGGCTCTCAGCCAGGCCCGATGCCAGGCAGTGGCAGTCCCAGTGAATCCTGGACCTACTTTGTGCTTGGATTTCCTCCTCTTCTTCGATCTCCTTTTCTCTTTCTCCCGCTCTTTCTTCCGTTTCCGCTTCAGTCTCCTGTGGGACTTCTCCTCGTCCGAATCACTGTGATGCTTCTCCCCCTTTTCTTTCCGGCTTCTCTCAGGCCCTCCGGAGGTATCCTGGGTCTCCTCTGCCCCATCATCTTCCAATTCGCCTTCTTCCAACTCTCCATCTTCCCTACAAATGAACCCCAAAGCCACCATGAACACAAGGTTTGAGAGGAGGCCTCCTAGGGCTCTGGGCTGGCCAAGGCTGACAAGAACCAAGGGCCTGACTGCTGTGAGCGAGGTGAGACCCTGGGAGGACACGGGGGCCATGGCCTCTTGTTCCATCCCTTATCCTCCCCCTGAAAGAACTGTGCTTGCTCCAGTCTAACCTGGCTGGGGGAGGGGTAGGAGTTTAAGGGCATTACCACTAACACCGGGACACATCTACGTCAGATTTCCCAACAGGACTAGTGTCCTTAGAAGAAGAAACCGACAAGATGCTGTGGTCACATAAGTGGGAAGAGCCCCATCTTGGGGATTCACAATGCTTAACACTGCAGAACTTCCAGGAAGCCCCACAGTCTAGAAACCCACACAGCTCTGCTGTGAAGCACTTAGGGCACTTCTAAACCTCGCTCGACCACAGAAGTGCCTCTCCCAGAGAGCACAGACCCGCATCCCCTCCCTCCCAGGCCGAGGATCGCCTGCTGGGCCCTGGGCCCCAGGGAGCTGGGCATCAGTGCCACCTGAGGCTGAGGGTGGTGGCTGTACACCGTGGAGAGGGCCTTGGTTCTGAACCAGGGGTGGCCCCAAGCTACCTGGGACTCACTCACAGGCAGGCCTGGGCTGTGGCCTGAGAACCCTTCAAAGTACTTTATTACAAAAGCCCCATGAGAACTGCTGGAAACAGGCTCAGAGTCCCAGGTCACCAGGTCTGACCCACCCTCGTCAGTCCCACATCTCTGGGCTGGAGGCAAGCAAACACTGAGCAGCTGGAGGAGGGGGACGGATCCCAGGCCCCTCCTGAGGACCTCACATGATACCGGCCCTGCTTTCTCTCCCTCCTCTGACTCACCTGCAGGTACTGGGAACCCCTTCTGGCTCCCCATCCTATACTCTTCCAATTCCCCCATGTCATCCCAATCCCCAGGACTTTAAAAGTGCTCTCCAAACATGACACTGCCCAGTGGACATTCTGTATATGTAAATATCTACGGGGTGGGGTAGGAGTAAGGGAAGAAATTGGGTTCAGGAGGGGCAGCTGGAAAAAGAATCCAGTTTTTGAGCCAAACCCACAGACACAGTGTTCACAAGTACAGGAGTTGGTAAAGGAAAAAAACAATTTTTTTGAATAATTTTAAAAAGCTCCCAAAGTTCCCCACGAATGACCACAAAAAGGCTTGTGTGAGAGCCTCCAACTCCTTCCGTCTCAATTAACTAGGACACAAAGAGAAGCGATGTAAGGAGGAAACATCACGAGCCCAGGCCCCAAAAGGTTAGCCACAAATGGAGCTACCTCCGCGGAAAGGCCTGCAGCTTCCCAGGCGGGAGCCAGTGCATTAGGCGTGCTTGCCTGAAGTTTCCAGCATATGCGGCAGACTCCTCCCAGGACCCTCCACTGTCCTTTCACTTGTGTCCCTCCCTTTGTCTGCCTCAGGACTGCTACCTAAACATCAAGGAGCTCCTCAAGAGGGGCTTTTTCTATGAACCCTCATTCCCAGTTCAAAGGGGATGGATTCTATTTCAAACCCAAGTGGCCCAGCCCCACAGATACTCCTGGGCAGAGGTCAAGGGCAGTTCTCGAAACAGAATGCAGGACACAAAACTCTTTCTGCTGCTTCAAAGGCAACAACACAGGTGACGTCACCCACGTGTTGCTTCCCTGACTAGCAAACTTGGGATGGGGCGGGGCAGGGGCGCAGGCTGCAGTCCTGACAAGGGAGGTGCCTTCCCGCTGGGGTGCGGCCCACAGAAACCAGGCGTGGAGCAAAGCCCTCACTGGACGCCTCACCCACACTGAAACGGCCACATGACTGGGAAAACTGGTTTTGTCCCAAGGGAGAAGCTGTTACTCAGTGACATGGCAAACTTCCCGCCGCCGGGAGCTGTGCAGACACTGTGAAGTGGCACCCTGATGGGAATATTGGGGGCGGGCCAGGGCCACACCTCAAGAGAAACTCAGGGAGAGAGAGAGACTGGGTGCGAGAAGGCCTGGGACAGACTGGAGGTATACATGCTGGGGTTTCACGAAGAAAAGCTAAGAACAACATTACTCTCGACACTTAAGTCTAGAAGGCATAAAGTTGAGAGGCACATGATCACCATCCAGGTCACTAATATTTAATTTTTTTTTTTTTTTTGAGACAGAGTCTCGCTCTGTCGCCCGCGCTGGAGTGCAGTGGCCAGATCTCGGCTCACTGCAAGCTCCGCCTCCCAGGTTGACGCCATTCTCCTGCCTCAGCCTCCTGAGTAGCTGGGACTACAGGCGCCCGCCACCTCACCTGGCTAGTTTTTTTTTTTTTTTTTTTTTTGTAGAGACGGGGTTTCACCGGGTTAGCCAGGATGGTCTCGATCTCTTGACCTCGTGATCCGCCCGTCTCGGCCTCCCAAAGTGCTGGGATTACAGGCTTGAGCCACCGCGCCCGGCCAGGTCACTAATATTTTAAATGCCAAATCTGTGCCAGGTTGCTTGACTACCTCCTTTTCTGCACTGTCCTTGTAGGAAAAAAGATACAAATGACAACACACTTGGTCCACAAGGCAGGTGCATGATCATCATCAGGGCAGGGTCAGCTGAGCCAGGTGCATGATCATCATCAGGGCAGGGTCAGCTGAGCCAGAGTGGGTGGCAGCCTCAGCACGCCCTCCCTTATGTCCAACACTGCCACACAGCAGGCGACAGTCTTGCCCATGGTCAGCTGAGGCCTCCTTCCCTGTCTCGATGCCACCCGCTGGCTCGGACGAAGGTACAGACTACTCTACATCTAACACCTGAGGGCAGAGGACAAAAGACCATCCAAGGAACTCCAAGAGCCTTAACTATTGTCCAGAATGATTCTAGAAAGGAACACCAAGGTAGAGAAGCACAGCATTCAAATCCACCCTGCAAAGACCTGACCCAAAGAGGGATTCTGCACACTATTGATATCAACAGCTCCAGGCACACCTGGGCTCAAAGAGAATCAACCATACAACTTTTCACAAAACAGGCAGTGGCTACTTGAAACTTTGTTTCCCTAGAGTTGAGAGAGGCAGAGAAATACACAGGATTTTTTGTTAAAT
>NW_012100321.1:936959-941442 GCF_000951045.1 Mandrillus leucophaeus
TTAAATTGCTGCTGGTTGATGAAGGGGCACTGAGACAGCGACAATAAACAGATCGCTGCATTCTCAGGGCCATCCTGCCATGTCATGCCCTCAAAACCCCTCCGAGCCCTGGGCTAACCTCTGCCCACAGTCACCTCAGGGGGTCCCCCTCCCGACACCCACCTCTCAGCTAAATGTCCTGCATGAATATGAGGTCTTGACTGTATTTTTCAGACTCTGTTCAACAGAAAGCAAAAGAAAAGGAAGTCAAGCCAACTGGGAATCCCGTGTGCCACCGGCGCGACAGCACAAAGGCAATCTCCACAAAACAGCAACCAGGTTTCAGCGATGCCACTTAACAGACTGCCGGCAAAATCCGTGTCAGAGTGGGATTAAATACCGAGGGAACATGCTTAATAGACCTCGACATAATCCCCCAAGAAAAGTGGGGGAAGCCCCACCGCGCTAATCATTTCAATCTAGACCTGCCAAACTCTCTTGAGACAAGCGAGCAGAAGAAAAGCCTGCCGCGGCGGCCTGTGCAGGGAGCACTCTATTCCCAGAGCCTGTATTGGCAACGCCTGACATGGCTGCACTCACTCCGCTGCTAGAGCTCTCGGGGACAGGAAAGCAACCACCCTGGGAGACCGACTTGGAACTGGCCCCCACGAGGAAATGGGAAGAGGCCAATGCCTTGCCTTGAGCCAGTCCTGCCCCATACCTCCTGGACAAGGCTCCCGGGCATTTCAGTTTCCATTTTCAGAGCTGGCTGCTCCTCTCCCTGGGCCAAAGAACAGATCTAGATGCCCACTCCAAGGAACAGGCCGACTCCACAGGGTCCACAAGCATGCTGGGTTCAGCACACACCATGGACTTGGCAAAAACAGTGCTTGGTAAAGATACTTCATGTCCAGACCGGGTGTAGTGGCTCATGCCTATAATCTTAGCACTTTGGGAGGCCAAAGCAGGCGGATCACTTGAGGTCAGGAGTTCGAGACCAGCCTGGCCAACACAGCAAAACCCTGTCTCTACCAGTAATACAAAAATTAGCTGGGTGTGATGGTGGGAGCCTGTAATCCCATCTACTCGGGAGGCTGAGGCACAAAAACTTGAACATGGGAGGCGGAGACAGCAGTAAGCTGAGATCGTACCATTGCACTCCAGCTTGGGAGACAGAGTGAAACTGTGTCTCAAAAAAAAAAAAAAAAAAACACAAAACCAAAACTGTAATCCCAGCACTTTGGGAGGCCAAGGCAGGCGGATCACCTGAGGTCAGGAGTTCAAGACTAGCCTTGCCAACATTGTGAAACTCTAGCTCTACTAAGAATGCCACCAGCGAGGTGGCGGATGCCTATAGTTCCAGCTACTCAGGAGGCTGAGGCAGGAGAATCGCTTGAACCTAGGAGGCGGAGGTTGCAATGAGCCAAGATCGTGCCACTGCACTCCAGCCTAGGTGACAGACCTAGAGACTCGGTTTCAAAAAACAAAACAAAAGATATTTCATGTCCAAAGTAGACATGATATTCCAAAGGAGATATTTCATACTGCCTTATCCAGCAGCCTACAGATTTGGGCCTCATGCTCCTTTCTGCAGACCAAGTAACTCAACCAGCTCCACCTCTTCTCTAGAGTATGCTCTTAGTCCATAACCTGAGCCTTGCTTTTCTGATCTACTGAATGGGATAACAGTAGCACTTATCTCAAGGGTTGTGAAGGTTAAATGAGATAATAGGCATAAAGCAATTGACATGAGGGACAGGCACAAAGGAAGGAGCAGCTGTTGGTTGTAAGAACCAGCTAGCATGAGGGCACATCTCCACGGAAAGCCCTAACTGGCTGGAATGCTGACTGCGAAGCATGTTCTCTATAAGAAAGCTACAACTAGGGCCGGGCACGGTGGTTCACGCCTGTAATCCCAGCACTTTGGGAGGCCGTGGTGGACGGATCACCTGAGGTCGGGAGTTCGAGACCAGCCTGACCAACATGGAGAAACCCCATCTCTACTCAAAATACAAAATTAGCTGGCCATTGTAGCAGACACCTGTAACCCCAGCTACTCAGGAGGCTGAGGCAGGAGAATCGCTTGAACCTGGGGAGACGGAGGTTGCAGTGAGCCAAGATCACGCCACTGCACTCCAGCCTGGGGGACAAGAACGAAACTCCATCTCAAAAAAAAAAAGAAAAAAAGAAAGCTACAGCCAGCTCTCCCTGATGGACACTGCTGACTGCTGGTCAACAAGTTCCTTTTACTTGGTCATAACCACGCATACACTGTTCTCCCAACTCATCCTGCTGACAAAACTGACAAAAGCGACGTCTCCCCTTCCTCAGCTCTAATCTAGGCAGTACCAGAAGCCACCAAGTGGCTAATCAAGACAAAAAGACGTAGGGAGAGCTGAGCCCCGGGAAGGAACAAAGGCTTCTTACAGAAATGAAGCTTGGCAACATGGCAGCTCTCTAGACAAGAGGGCTGCACGAAAGCTGAAAGGGGCCCAGGGTTTGTGGATCAACCTGGTTTACAAGAGTAAAAAAAAAAAAAAAAAAAAAAAAAAAATGCAAAGTACAACACAAAAGATGGAAACTCATGGAACAGCGGCTGTTACCTTAAGATCATGAGAGCCCTTGATAAGAGGCGGCTAGGTTAATGTGAAGGTCAGGGTTATGATCATTAACTGCCCAGACTCTCAACAAATTGCCTGGGTAGGCTCTGAATGACCCATTAACTAGGGACAAAATTACAAAAATTACAAGGAGGTGCCGCCTCTTCAAATGTTTAACAACCAGCCTAAACGCAGAAGTCCAGGATCCCCAAGTCCAATTCTGCGGCACAGTTGTTTACTAGGAGTGAAGGCGCAGGGCCTCTGCTTTAGAAATTCAGCTCAGGGCTCATGCCTAAGAAAGGCCCCAGAGACCTTCCCTTGAGTTAGGATGTAATGAAGCAGCCACAGAGGAAACCTCACTGAGGGATTTTCAGAGCCAGGAAATTCTTGAAATAAACCTCTGGGTCTTGCACATGCTTTTCAGTGTCCTTACTACCTAGGTTCATCAACCAGAAACCAAGAACAAATGTGCTCTGTGTCTCCTTTTCCTCAGCATTCTCAGGTGTCATCATAGCGTGCTATGTGACATCATTCCATTTCCATGGTAATGTGCCCACGCCACAGCAACCACCCAAGTGAGGCACAAAACTGGCAAAGAGAAGTCCAGCCATCAGCATCTGTACCCTGCACCCCACACTCTCACTTCAACATAAGACAGTCTACCTATCCACTGCTGGCATCTAGATACGAAGACACCTACTGGCGGATGTGACCGTAGGAGAAACTGGAGCCATGTGAACCCAGCTCCGGTATTTGAGATATTCTTAATTTTGTTAGCAATGAGTTTTGTAGTAGGGTTTTTTGTTTTGTTTAATTTTATTTTCTTTTGAGACAGAGTCTTATTCTGTCACTCAGGCTGGAGTGCACTGGCACGATTTTGGCTCACTGCAACCTCGGCCTCCTGGCTTCCAGTGATTCTTGTTCCTCAGCCCCCCGAGTAGCTGGGATTACAGGACCTGACACCGCGCCCAGCTAATTTGTGTATTTTTAGTAGAAGCCAGGTTTTGCCATGTTGGCCAGGCTAGTCTCGAACTCCTGACCTCAGGTGATCCGCCTGTCTCAGCCTCCCAAAGTGCTAGGATTACAAGTGTGAGCCAACATGCCCAGCCTGTAGTTATGTTTTTAAATGATCATAAAGTTAGAGATTCATACTGAAGAATCTACAGGTATAGGCCAAGCACAGTGGTTCATGCCTATAATCCCGGCATTTTGGGAGGCCAACGCAGGCAGATCACTTGAGCCCAGGAATTTGAGACCAGCCTGGGCAACATGAGGAAACCCCATCTCTACAAAAAAATACAAAAATTAGCCTGGCAGCATGAGCTTGTAGTCCCGACTACTCAGGAGGCTAAGGCAAGAGGATCGATTGAGCCAGGAGGTCGAGGCTGCAGGGAGCTAAGACTGCACCACTGCACTCCAGCCTGGGCAACAGAGTGAGACCCTGTCAGACTGCTTGAGCCCAGGACTTAGAGACCAGCCTGAGCAACATAGTGAGACTCCGTCACTACAAATAATTTAAAGACAGGGTCTCTCTATGTTGCCCAGGCTGGTTTTGAACTCTTGGACTAAAGCCTGCCTTGGCCTTCTCCTGCTTTGGCCTCCCAAAGTTCTGGGATTAGAGGCATAAGCCACTGCACCCAGCCTCTATGAATAATTATTAAAAATTTTTTTTTCTTGGCCGGGCACGGTGGCTCACGCCTGTAATCCCTGCACTTTAGGAGGCCGAGGCGGGCGGATCACGAGGTCAGGAGATTGAGACCTTCCTGGTTAACACGGTGAAACCCCGTCTCTACTAAAATACAAAAAATTAGCCAGGCGTGGTGGCGGGCGCCTGTAGTCCCAGCTACACGGGAGGCTGAGGCAGGAGAATGGCGCGAACCCGGGAGGTGGAGCTTGCAGTGAGC
>NW_012100321.1:944499-952365 GCF_000951045.1 Mandrillus leucophaeus
CGCCACCTCGCCCGGCTAATTTTTTGTATTTTTTAGTAGAGACGGGGTTTCACCGGGTTAGCCAGGATGGTCTCGATCTCCTGACCTCGTGATCCACTCGTCTCAGCCTCCCAAAGTGCTGGGATTACAGGCTTGAGCCACCGCGCCCGGCCGTAATAATAATTTCTTAACTACAATTATATACATACAACCTATTTGTTAATTTCTAGTCACCTGTGGGTTCCTTAAGGGCAGACAAGAATGAGGTTCACAGTAACCCCATGTTTCCAAGGGCCCAGCATAGGGCCAGGTACAGATTGGGTACATGCTCAGTGCATATTCTACATGATGTATCAATCTCAGCTTTCATACCCTTTTGGTCAATTTCATCAATAGAAACAGTAACAAATTTCCAAGAAACCTTTTTCAGCAACCTGTATCACTTAAAACTTTGACACAAACTCATTTGAGTGTTGTATCAAGGGTTTCCAAATAAGCTTGAAAGTGATGGATGCACAGACGGAACAGAGGAGACAGGCCCTGCCTTGGATGCAGCCCGCCTTGTGTGGCACACAGGCTTCAGTTACTGTGATTGCTCTCGTTCCCTGCGGAGTGGCAGGGCCTGCCTGGAATCCCAAGGAAACCTAAGCCCTGGTGTCTGTTAGGAAAATGAGGAGGGCAACAATCCAAGCCACCTGCAACAGACTTTTGGCCAAGTGACACTAGTGTCTGGGCCCAGCTCCCTCAGTTAGGCCATAGCAGGGATGTGATGGCCGTGATCCACTTCCACATGGGGACTCAAGAAGTCTCCAGTTACTTCTAATGAATGAAAATCCCTTCCATTTAAGAGGGTTTAAAAGCCTAGGCTTGGGCCTCTACATTCACTGGAAGGAGTGGAAGATGGAGCCACAGTAGACTGAGGAAGGAGTAACACCCCCACTCTCTCGAGGGCCAACTTTAATGGAATATCTATATTCCCTCCTCAGTCCCTCCCACCACAAAAATAATGACAATGCCTGCCGTACTGGCATACCAGACAGTGCATACCATACCGCGTGGTGGGCAGCAACTTTCTACTCAACTCTGCTGCTGTAGCGTAGAAGCAGCCACTGATGATATAAATGAATGAGTATGGCTGTGTGCCTATAAACTTTACCTACTGGCCAGGCGTGGTGGCTCACACCTGTAATCCCAGAACTTTGGGAGGTCAAGGAGGGTGGATCACTTGAGGTCACGAGTTCAAGACCAGCCTGCCCAACATGGTGAAACCCCGTCTCTCCTAAAAACACAAAAATTAGCCAGGCGTGGTGGTGCGCACCTGTAATCCCAGCCTCAGGAGGCTGAAGCAGGAGAATCCCTTGAACCAGGAGGCAAAGGTTGCAGTGAGCCGAGATTGTGCCACCGCACTCCAGCCTGGGTGACAAAGCAAGACTCTTGTCTCAAAACAACACAAACAAAAAAAACTTTACCTACAAAAACAGGCTGGGTGGGCTGGCTTTGGCCCAAGAATCATAGTTTGCCGACCCCTAGCCTGGATGCAACGGCTTTCACACTTTTTGACACTGAACCACATCTGCTTCTTTGCATTTCTCCCAAACAAAAGAGTCCAGAAGCCACACTTAAATGCATTATGCTTTTCCTTTCCTCTTCCATTTCCTTGCTTTTCCAAGGCAGGAGAAAAAAATCAATAATTGGACTTCATACCCCACTAGTGGCTATACCCTGCAGTCTGAAAAATACCACACCAGATCCACCACAGTATAATGGTATGTATAGTATAGAGATGGGGTCTGAGTACCAGCCGCCCAGGGTTCTAACTCTGCCTGCAGCACGCACTTGCTTCGTGACCTGGGACAACTGACTTCGCCTCTCTGTTTCAGTTTCTCCTCAAAGGGCAGGGGTAAAGGTTAAATGAGCTAACGCATGAGAAGCACTCAGAAGGGCCCTGGCAGGTAATCTTTGACCTTCAGGTCAATTGCGCACAAATGGTACTGTCACCCCTTTGGAAAGACAAAGACACTGACTTAGGAGATGAACTCAAGAATCACATCCAGTTTGCCTGACTTCCCCAACCATAGCTGTCCATCACCCATCACTGTCAGCAGAGGGCCAATCCCGTGTGGAGAGAACACAGCAGCACCCAGGCAGACATGGTGGCTTATACCTGTAATCCCAGCACTCTGGGAGGCTGAGGTGGAAGGATCATTGAAGCTAAGAGTTCCAGGCTGCAGTGAGCTGTTAATACTATGAGGTGCCACTGCATTTCATTTCAGCCTGGGTGACAGCAAAACCCTGTCTCAATAAAAGTGAAAAAACAAAGCTTTTGGCTCTGGACTTCACTCTATCCTTTCTGGGATGACTGACAGGCATGACCGGGAACCTGATGGGCCTGCCTGTGATCTAGCCACTGAGCCTAACCTGCAAATTAATTGTTAAGGCATCTGCTTTGCAAGTGGGTATTAGTGAGCTGCAGCAGCAGCAGCAACCCTTTATTGTGGTCAGAAGCTGTAGAAGGTAGGCCAGACACACGGGAAGGGAATACGAGGTCTGGTAAAGGCAGTAACAACCCTAGCCTGACTTTAAATAAAGTCTTCAGGATAGAAGGGTTCTTTGCACACTCAGAAAACTTTTCTGCTCCAAGAAAAGCCGGGGAGGAGCTTAGTTACTGAATGAACAAAACTTTATCTGACTCAGCCAGATCCCAAAGGAGTGAAAAATCCTGGAGCTAGATGAGACCTTGCTCATTCCTCTCTGGAGAAAGTAAAGGACTTGCGTGGGGAAACTGACTACTTTGCAGTGGTGTGAGATTCTAGATCCCTGGCTTCCCAGTTCTCAGAAGCCCTACCAAGACTGCAGCACTAACTCGGATTCTAATTGCAAAAAGATGAACACAGGAGGTACAGTCAGCATAAGCTCCAGACAGTATGACCATTTGAGCATCTATAAAAAGACACTGAGCAAGCAAGCAATGTCTTAAGATGGCTTCCACTTAGTGTCAACCCCAATCAGCTCCCTGTGATTAAACAAGCTGACCAGAACCCTAAGAGGTGAAAGATAAATGCACTTCCTTCAAAAACAGATGCTCTTACTTCTGTTTACACACTGACTGTAACAGTTCTGTTTCAAATTCTTCTCTAGTAGGGAAAGCAGAAAGATTCACTAAATGCTGGCATTGTGTGGGTGTCCCCAAATGCACCCATTTGACCACAAAGACCCTGAGAAGTGGGCATTTTATCCTTGATGCCTACTGCACACTGCCGGGGAGGAGCCAGGCCTGAACAGTTTTATCTGGCTCCAAAGTCCACAGTCTTCCTCCACATCCTGTTGCCACCTCCGACATTCAAAAAGATGTCACCACTTGCCTGACAAACAGGGCACTGAGTCACCTATTCACACAGATGCGAAATGGCAAAAAAATACACACGAGAAAGATTCTTTATACAGACCAGTTTGGTCAGAAGCAGCAAACCATGCTCTCAGCAAATAATCCTGTGTTCTGTTAAGAAAAACAACAGAAAAAGTGACAGGACATAACTAAATCTAGCACCAACCAAGAGACCATATCTTCATTTTTGTCAACAACTACTAAGAGTCAACCCAACGGGTGATGTGCCAGAAATCTATTTAAAAACTGTCCATCTCACCTCATTACATCACCAGCGAAACCACACACAATGTCTTCAAAACTGCATCTGCATTAACTCCTAAAATCAAAAGTGTCCACGCAGCAAAGACTAGGCCAAGAAACTGGGAAAGTCAAACCCACGAAGTTTGGCTCCCCCTAAACGATTTTTACCTTAACTTATCCCCATGAACTTGACATGCAACCCAGACAAACTGGCAGCTTTTCCATCCTATTAGGTTTTAATTATGAAACTGGCTTCAAACCATGTATTCGGAAAGGAGTCCCTCCCCCAATGAGGCTGCCCCTACAGTCCCTGATCTGCTGAATAAATACCAATTGCCAGAAATCTCAGGAGTCATCCTTTTTTCTCAGCTGTGCTGCCACAGTACAGGTTAAGCGCCTTGCTCAATTCAGCTACTTTGCTTGCTATTCGCTCTGTCACTCAACCTCCTGGTGTGAATCGGACCCAGTTGCTCTGGCACTAGAATTACTGTTTGTGGGGACCAAAATTAGGTTCTCTAGAATCTGGTTTGACTTGATAGCTATCCACGGAGACTTGGAAATAGTTCCATTAGCAATTTTCACCACAGAATATTTACTGTAACTGGATCTGACCTCTATGGAGAGATGTTTCTAGAGGCCTGATAGTCATAAGCCACAAAAACGTTAACAAAAGGAAGTGGACCCTCAGACAGCCATTTCTCTCCCATCATGGAAGAAGGTAAAAGATCTAAGAGCAAAAGGCAGAGGTGGAAGCACCGTTAAATAAATTACTAAGCAAGTCCAACATGCAATAGCTCTACATTCAACTATATAGAAACACAAGAGTCAAAACCGTTCATCTTAAATTTGCCAGGCAGTTGAACAGCCAGGTCCACAGGTACAAAACAATTTTCCCTTGGGAACAGCCTTCCTGGCTGTGGAAAAACCACAGTAGTGGCTAAAATAGCTGGCTCTACTTAGAGAAAACTATGGCTTAAAAAGAAATCAAAAATTTAAACCTTCAGAGCACAACAAAATTGTACCGGGGGGAGAGGACAGGCTGTGAATTACTCCTTTTGGGGAATCACATTATTTTTTTTCTTTTAAAGAGCAAATTTAAGAGGAATTAAAAAAATAAAGGGGCTTTATGACCAGAACATCCATATTTCCATGGTCAAAATCGACTTTTTTTCTACTAGGAGACTTTGATTTGCTTTTAAGTTAAATCTCTCACCCAGAGAAAATAAAAATGTAAAAGGTTGTAAGTGTATAATAAGATTGGTTGTTAAATCAGGGATTCTGAGTGACACCCTTTTCTTTCTTTTTTTTTTTGCAACATCCATTAATTTGATTTTTAACTAATACTGGTACATCAGTTTGGGGGGAAAAAAAGGCAGTACTGTGACATTTCAAAAACAAAGATTAACCAAATAGTTTTTGACTTAATTACTGGGGCTTCTCGGGATGAGATTCCTTTGAGAACAGAAAACAATAAACCCTTGTGTTGATATGCCTGTGAGTTTTTTAAATGCTTGGGGAAATAGTTTCAAATTCACTGAATGATTGCTAAAAATTTCACTTACAAAAAAAATCTCATTTCCTTAACGTTTCTTTTTAAAAGTCAATTTAAATAAGCAACTTAGTAGCCTTTGGAACTTGGGTCATCAGTCATCCAATTTCTGTTCTCAGCTCCTGGAGAAGGAATTTTATAAAGGATGGGAAACTTCAAATAAATGCAATTCATTTCGGGCTGACCCAGTGCCCTGGATAATGTGTTTGTTCGGTTTGTGCTTCAGACATTTTTTGCAGGATACTGTAGAGTTTGGAGATTTCTTCCTCCCATAACTGATTTTACATACTAAGGATCACCACTCCATGGCAGTTGTGAACATATTAAGAGGAAGAAAACAAGTGGCCTACTGAATTGCAGTTTCCTCATCTACATGTGCGTGACCTTTTTTCCTTTTAAGAAGGAAAAAAAGGAAACGGTTCTTTTGGAGAGGGCCAGGGTTCTCTCTCAAAGTATGTCAGGGATCAAAAGTGGGAAAGAGGGAAAATGCAACTTCAACGTGTTTTGTCTTTTAACGGAACTTATGCTTGTAAAACACATCAGAAGTACGGTGTTTGGTTCTGCAAGTCATTTCTGTTTCTGTTTTTTCCTTGTTACGTGTAGGCCGGGGGGACTGGGGGCTGGAGGAGGTGTTCCCTCCAACATGACTGGGCGTGTAACACGTTTGCATCAACTTTTCACAGTCAGACATGTGCTTTCGAACAAAGGAGCAGTGGAGACGGGCAGAGATGGGGGCTTGACACAGTTTACAGATTTTGTGCTTCAACAGTACTTTACAAATGACTTGCTCAATTTTAACGTCCATCACCACAAGAGACATTGGAGTAAAATGAGAAAATTGGAGCTACTTGAACCAATCTTTTCTGGGGGGCAGGGAGGGAGGGAAACCATTAACTTGAATACATGTATCATAAATCAAATTCAGTAAGCTTGTCTCCTACAAATGGACTTGAAGTATCCACTCTTTTCAGAGATGAAGGCTGGAGACAAAGCAATGGATTGAAATGGAAAGAGGGATGCCAAGAGTCCGAAAACATACAGGCCTTTTATATCGATTTTTGTCATGTTACAGTAACACACTTTTTTTTTTTTTTTGGAGAAAACTGTGTACGTAAAATTTAAAAAATTAAACATTGAAAGGATGTGCAAGTCTAAAAGGGCTCAACAGGGTTAGAATCCTGATTCGAACATATCAACTCACTCTCTCAAGCATCACTTTGGTCTAAAGGCGAGGAGGAAGGCAGGCAGGAAAGGGAGAAAAAGAGGGAGATCATTGAATTACTCAATAAAAGAGGCTACTTACCATCCCAACCCATTGTAAGACATACACTTCTGACATAAGAGAACTCCTTAGAGGTCGAATAAAGCGTGTAAGCACCTTTGAGTAATGCACCTGCCCCCGGAGAGGGGGCCCGGAAGCCCAACGAGGGCTTTGCGAACAGACCTTTGCTAATCTGTTTATTTCCTTGGAGTCGGGCTGCGATGGGCTGCGATTCCCAGGACGATACATTTAATTAGAACAAAACAGAAAAAAACAAATGTTGTAAAAAGCTCACCAAACTGCTGCACTTGTGTCTCTGAATGTGGGTGGCATTTCTTTTAAAAGGCAAAGTATGGTCTGTGAAGGAGAAAGGGGAAAGGGGAGGTGGGAGTAGGGAGAAGGGGCCGTAGACCCTGGCAGGGGAAGGCCTGGCTGAGACCCCCGGCTAAGGGAGGGTCCTCAGCGGCTCCCCAGCCAGGGCTGCGGCGGGGTAGCCATCTGTCCAGCGCGTTCTTTTCCCCTCTCCACCCCCACTCCAAGACTCGCTTTCCTGCCGGCTGAAACCCACCGTCCGTGTCCAAACCTACTCTCCAGCCGCCTCTTCTGCCCCACCAGGAAACAGTGGGCGAACCCTGCACCCCAACTCCTTCTGCTCGAGCAGGGGAAGGAAACGGGGCCCCAACCTCGCCCTGAAACGCGCCGGGCTGACCCCATTATCACCCGCCAGCCAGAGAAGGGCGTGGGGGCGGGGGGGCGCCGCGTTTCGCACTTAATAAAGGGAAGGGGGCGCTTCCTTTAACGCCCTGCCAAAGCACAAGGAAATCTCCTTTTCTCTCTCCCGGAAGAGACGGTGCCCCATTTTACCCCGACAGAGGAGGGAACCCCACGAGAAAGCGCGGGACCAACTTCCTCTCCCTACAAGGCAGGGAAGCCAAACCTTACCCCCACAAAACAAGGCTGCTAGTCCTCCCTCACGTCACCTACCTACGAAAAGCGAGAGAACCCCTGCCCTTTAACAAAAACATGGGTAAGAATCTTCTCTAATAGGCAGGGGTTTTCATCAAAAGGGCTGGAGATGCATCTCCCCCACTCCCCAATTCGGCCTTCTAGGGAATAGCTACAAAACACCTCCCGCCAAAAAATAAAAGTGCTATAAAGCACCCACCCAAATGACCCCTCATTACAAGGATGGAGAAGGGACTTGAATGAACCCCCACTTTCTGCCTCCTAAGCTAAGGTACCTATCATCCAAGTAGGGTAGGGTGTGCCTCCCCCAGGAGAAAGGATACTGCCGGGGGCTGGGAGACCCCCAACCCCAAACCCCTAAGAGCGGGGCTGTTGCTCGAGATCCCCCAAAAAGGGTCCGGAGCCCCTCCCCCATCCCCTTCCCCGAAGCCAGGCGACGAGCAGGCGGGCCCGTGGCTGCCAGCTCCGGGCGTAGGGGCAGCC
>NW_012100321.1:953506-963362 GCF_000951045.1 Mandrillus leucophaeus
CCCCCCCCACGCACCCCCGCGGGCCCGGGGGCGGGAGACCCGGGAGACTCGGACACTGGTGGGTGGTTGGGTGTAATTAGCGCGGGCCGCGCGCGATGGAGCAAGCGAAGGGTAAGGGGAGAAGAGGAGAGCCAGCGAAGGGGGTGGAAGGGTTAAAAAGAAAAAAAGGATTGAAGGGAGAGAGGGAACGGGCCGCGGAGACGGGCCGACTGTCTCCCTTGTCTGCCCGCCACTCGTCTCCCGGCTGCCCGGCCCCCGCCGCAATCAGGAATTGACACAAAATGGCGGCTCGGCCCGGACCAGCCTAGAGGCTGAGGCGGGAGGAAGGGTGAGGTGGGAGGGGGAACTGAGAGGCGGAGGCGGAGGCCGCGTCACGTGCGGGAGAAGGGTAGAGACCGCTTGCCTGAGGGCCGGCGGAAAGAACCGAAGGCAAAGCGTGAGTCCGAGGGGAGGCGGAAATAGCCGAAAAGAGCGGAGCAGGAGACAGGAGGTGACGGGGGAGAGCCGAAAAGAGCCGAAGGTGGTGATGGGGTGGGGCTAGAGAGAGCATGAGAAACCTAGGGGAACCAGAAATAGCCTAAGCCGATTGGGACCGGGGAAGGAGGAGAAATTGAGATGGTCCGGAAAGAGCCGAAGGCGGTGTCTGGGTGGGTGGCAGGAGGTGGAAACAGCCGAAAGAAAAGCAGCCAGGGTAATGCGATTAAGAGAATGAGCTGAACGGGCGGGGCTGGAGCGGCGATTAATTAAGAGAATAAACGACTTTCAGGAATTCGCCCGAGAGCAAGAGGGAAGAACCGAAAATTGCTAGTTTGAAGGAAGGCGGGAAGAGCCGATAGTTTTAGGTGGGAGGATGGGAGGGAAGGAATTCAAGCTACGGAGAGAAAAAAAAAAAATAACCGAAAGCTGGAGGCCAGGTGCCGAGAGTCGGAGGTTTCCGGAGAAGCGATGAAGCCCAGCCAGCCCGGAGGTGACGTCACTCGACAACTCAGTCGATGACGTCATCCTTGCAGGAGAGAGGGGCGGGGCTTGGTAGTCCATCAGGGGAGTTTAAGGACCTGGGGTGTAGGAGGACCCAGAGAAGGCTCACAAATAGCGGAGATAGAAACATTGGCCGGTGTCATAGGCTGTGTACAAACAAAATCTTTTGACTCATAACCGTCCTAAGATAAGCTGCTGCAATTCCCATTTGCAGACTGAAGTTCGGTGTTTTAAGTAATTGGTTCAACGTCATAGGATTAGTGCTAAAGAGCACAGCAAGACTTTGTTGTTGTTGTTGTTGTTTTTAAGACACAGTCTCGCTTTGTCGCCCAGACTGGAGTACAGTGGCGCGATCTCGGCTCACTGCAAGCTCCGCCTCTGGGTTCACGCCATTCTCCTGCCTCAGCCTCCCGAGAAGTTGGGACTACAGGCGCCCGCCACCACGGTCGGCTAATTTTGTGTGTGTGTGTGTGTGTGTGTGTGTTTTAGTAGAGACGGGGTTTCACCGTGTTAGCCAGGATGGTTCTCGATTTCTTGACCTCATGACCTTCCCTCCTCGGCCTCCCAAAGTGCTGGGATTACAGGCGAAAGCCACCGCACCCGGCCTTTTTTTTTTTTTAAGAGACAGAGTCTTGCTCTGTCGCCCAGACTGCAGTGCTGTGACACGATCATACGTCCCTGTAACCTCGAATCCAGGGATCTTCCTTAAATACTTTTGTTAGCTCTTTCTACAGTGCCAGTCCCTGTGATGGACTATGGGAACAGTTTCTGTCTTCATGGAACTTAACCGACAATGCCCGAGAGAGAAACAGAGTTAAAGAATAAAGGGGGTGGGTGCAGTGTTAGAGGAGAGTCTTGAAATTGCTCTTTAGGCTGGTATATGAAAAAGAAGAGCTGGTTCCAAGCAGAAGAAATACCTTATTTCAGGCGGGGCGATGTTGCTCACGCCTGTACTCCTAGCATTTTGGGAGGCCGAGGCGGGCGGATCGTTCGCTTGAGCTCGGGAGTTGGAGACTAGCCTGACCAACATAGTAAAATCCCTTCTCTCCTAAAAATACAAAAATTAGCAGTACATGATGGCTCACACCTGTAGTCCCAGCTACTCGGGATGTTGAAAAGGGAGAATCGCCTGAGCCGGGGAGGTCGTGAGGCTGCAGTGAGCTGAGATTATACCACTGTACTCCAGCCCGGACGACAGAGTGAGACTCTCGTTTCAAAAAATAAAAAAAAGAAAAGAAAAAGAAAAGAATACCTTATTTCAGGCCCTGACAAAGCAAAGACCACTTAGATTCCAGGAAGAGAGAAAAACCTCATCAAGATTGATAAAGCTGGAGACAGAGGCACCATGTGACTTCCTGGTATATTGATCCTACTATTTTTTAAATGTTCTAGCTGGCAGCAGGGCGTGGTGGCACATACCCATAATCCTAACACTTTGGGAGGCCGAGGCTGGCAGATCACTTGAGGTCAGGAGTTTGAGACAGCCTGGCCAACGGGACGCAACCCATACAAAAAATTAGCCAGGCATGGTGTGGCGTGCCTGTAATCCCAGCTACTCTGGAGACTGAGGCAGGAGAATTGCTTGAACCTAGGGGGTAAAGGCTGCAGTGAGCCAAGACGGCACCACTGCACTTCAACCTGGGTGACAGCGACACTCCATATCAATAAAAAAATAAATAAATAGAGCCAGGCATGGTGGCTTACGCCTGTAATCCCAGCACTTTGGGAGGCCAAGGTGGGTGCATCACCTGGGGTTGGGAGTTCAAGACCAGCCTGACCAAACCCCGTTTCTACTAAAAAATACAAAATTAGCCCGGCGTGGTGGCGGACGCCTGTAATCCCAGCTAATTGGGAGGCTGAGGCAGGAGAATCGCTTGAACCTGGGAGGCAGAGGTTGTGGTGAGCAGAGATCTCACCATTGCACTCCAGCCTGGGCAACAAAGAGCGAAACTCCATCTCAAAAAAAATAATAGGCTGGGCACGGTGGCTTATGCCTGTAATCCCAGCACTTTGGGGGACCGAGGCGGGCAGATCACAAAGTCAGGAGATCAAGACCATTCTGGCTAACATGGTGAAACTCCGTCTCTACTTAAAATACAAAAAATTAGCCAGGCGTGGTGGCGGGTGCCTGTAGTCCCAGCTACTCAGGAGGCTGAGGCAGGAGAATGGTGTGAACCCAGGAGGCGGAGCTTGCCGTGAGCTGAGCTGGCACCACTGCACTCCAGCCTGGGCGACAGAGCAAGACTCCGTCTCAATAATAATAATAATAATTTTAATAAAGTAGGCTCACAACCGTAATCTCAGTACTTTGGGAGGCAGAGGCGGGTGGATCATGAGGTCAGGAGATCAAGACCTTCCTGGCTAACACGGTGAAACCCTGTCTCTACTAAAAATACAAAAAATTAGCCGAGTGTGGTGGCAGTTACCTGCAGTCGCAGCTACTCAGGAGGCTGAGGCAGGAGAATCGCTTGAACCCAGGAAACAGACATTGCAGTGAGCCAAGATCCTGGTGCCACTACACTAGAGCCTGGGTGACAGAGTGAGACTCCGTCTCAAAAAAAAAAAAAAGAAAAGAAAATTCCTGATAAAATGCTTAAAATAAATTATCAGTGGATGAAACTTGTTTTGAGAAGCTGGTGCTCCCCCTACCATCCCACCTGGTACCCCAGTTGATAGTCAGCTGACTGCCAGCCAAGAACTGTGTTACCTTTACCCTGACTATCATCTTTCTGGATCCAGTCTCAGATCTAATGGTTAGATAATGATTCTCTTCTCCTATAAAATGTCCCTATTAGAGTGAATCTTAATTGGCCTACAAGGGACCTTTTTTCCTTGCATGTAAGATTGTAATAAAGTGTTCACTCATGCTCATAGCTATGTTGTCCAAAAAAGTTTTCTTTAATACACCAAGAACTAATACTGCAGGTTTGTAGGAATGGAAAGGAAGGACACCAAAGTAGCTCACTGTGCGATTGTGGATGGTGCCATTCCTTCCTTTACACCTTGATATTTGGACTTCATGTATTGTGTTATGGACAAAAACCACTGATAGAGAACATAGACCACATCTAAGAGGACCACTATTGTCTTTTCAAGGTACGGTCCTGAAGGGGCCCCATCTCTGAAGTTTCAACAGGGCCATTCTACCATTCTAGATGGCCATCTGCTTTTAAGTAATGGGGAAAACGAAAATCCCACCAAGCAGGAATTCCCTGTACTTCTTCAGTTTTATACTGGAACATTGTGGAACATTGTCTACCAAGCCCTTCTGACACTTCATCTGATTTTTTTATTTTTATTTTTATTTTTATTTATTTTTTTGAGACAGAGTCTCATACTGTCACCCGGGCTGGAGTGCAGTGGTACAATCTCGGCTCACTGCAACCTCTGCCTCCCAGGTTCAAGTGATTCTCCTGCCTCAGCCTCCCGAGTAGCTGGGGTTACAGGCGTATGCCACCATGCCCAACTAATTTTTTATGTTTTTAGTAGAGACAGGGTTTCACCATGTTGGCCAGGCTGGTCTAACACTCATGACCTCATGATTCGCTTGCCTCGGCCTCCCAAAGTGCTGGGATTACAGGTGTGAGCCACCATGCCCTGCCTATTTATTTAGTTTTTGAGATAGAGTCTCACTTGTCTCCCAGGCTGGAGTGCAGTGGCGCAATCTCGGCTCACTGTAACCTCTGCCTTCCAGGTTCAAGCGATTCTGCTGCCTCAGCCTCCCGAGTAGCTGGGACCACAGGCACGCACAACACCTGGCTAATTTTTTTTTTTTTTTTTTTGAGACTGAGTTTTGCTGTTGTTTTCCAGGCTGGGAGTGCAATGGCTCAATCTCAGCTCACTGCAACCTCCGCCTCCCCCGCCAGGTTCAAGTGATTCTCCTGCCTCAGCCTCCCCAGTAACTGGGATTACAGGTGCCCGCCACCAAACCCAGCTAATTTTTTTTAAAATTATTTTTAGTACAGATGAGGTTTCACCATGTTGGCCAGGCTAATTTTGAACTCCTGACCTCAGGTGATCCAACCACCTCGGCCTCCCAAAGTGCCAGGATTACAGGTATGAGCCACCATGCCCGGCCTATTTATTTATTTATTTATTTTGAGACGGAGTCTTGCTGTGTCTCCCAGGCTGGAGTGCAGTGGTGCAATCTCGGCTCACTGCCACCCCTGCCTCCCTGGTTCCAGCGATTCTCCTGCTTCAGCCTCCCATGACTTTTTTTTTGTTTTTTAATTTTATTTATTTATTTTTGAGACAGAGCCTCGCTCTGTCATCCAGGCTGGAGTGCAGTGGTGCAATTGTGGCTCACTACAGCCTTGACCTCCCTGGCTCAAGTGATGCTCCTACCTCAGTCCCCTGAGTAGCTCAGACTACATATGTGGGCAACCAGATCCAGCTAATTTGTGTGTGTGTGTGTTGTCTGTTTTTTTGTTTTTTAAACAGGGTCTCACCATGTTGCCCAGGCTGGTCTTGAACTACTCCTGAGCTCAAGTGATCCTCCCACTTGACCCTCACAAAGTCTTAGGATTACCAGCGTGAGCCACTGTGCCTGGCCCATTGTTTTGACTTTAGCTACTTTCTTTTTTTTTTTTTTTTTTCCTTTTGACACAGAGTCTTGCTCTTGTTGCCCAGGCTAAAATGCAATGGCACGGTCTTGGCTCACTGCAACTTCTGCCTCCCAGATTCAAGCGATTTTCCTGCCTCAGCCTCCTTAGTAGCTAGGATTACAGGCACTTGCCACCACATCCGGCTAATTTTTATACTTTTAGTAGAGACAGAGTTTCACCATGTTGGCCAGGCTGGTCTCGAACTCCTGACCTCAGGTGATCCGCCAACCTTAGCCTCCCAAAGTGCTGGGATTATAGGTGTTAGCCACTGCGCCTGGCAACTTTCGCTACTTTCTGTCAATTTCCTCTTCCTTTCCCTCTCTCCTACTTTTTGGATGCTCTTGTAACTGTTTATTTTCTTTCTTATTTTTTTTTGTTTCCCAAGACTGAGTCTTGCTCTGTGGCCCAGGCTGGAGTGCAGTGGCCGGATCTCACCTCACTGCAAGCTCCGCCTCCTGGGTTTACGCCATTCTCCTGCCTCAGCCTCCCGAGTAGCTGGGACTACAGACGCCCACCACCACACCCGGCTATTTTTTTTTATTTTTAGTAGAGACGGGGTTTCACCATGTTAGCCAGGATGGTCTCCATCTCCTGACCTCGTGATCCACCCGCCTCGGCCTCCCAAAGTGCTGGGATTACAGGTGTGAGCCACCGTGCCCAGCCAACTATTTATTTTCAAGTAGAGTCTTGCTCTGTGCCTCAGGCTATCATGCAGTGGCACTATCATAGCTCACTGCAACCTTGACCTCCTGGGCTCAAACAGTCCTCCTGCCTCAGCTGCCTGAGTAGCTGGGACTACAGGTGTGCACCACCATGCTAATTTTTTTTGCGTTGTAGTAGAGGTGAGGTCTCCCTATATTGCCCAGGTTGGTCTCAAACATCTGACCTCAAGTGATCCTCCCACTTCAGTCTCCCAAAATCTTGGGATTACAAGTGTCAGCCACTGCACCCAGCTAACTTACTATTTAGCTGTTGATTAGTGTCTAGACTCAGTAAAGTTAGATAGTAATTTGCATAAGATTCTCCTTTGGAATAACTGCTCTGGCATAACAGACAAGCCTGAAAGAAATTTACCAGTTTTGTATCCAATTTCCCAACATAATTGCAACATCCTTACTGCCCCCAACACGCTCTAGAATATCCATTGCTCCTTCTTTCAACCATCTCTATTTTTCTGCTGCTTTCATCATTAATGAGTTCAATAACATCTTTGACATCTGCTCACCCTGTTTTTGTATGAGAGTCATGTGTGTGTGTTTGTTCTTTGAGACAGGGTCTCATTCTGTCACCTAGGCTGGAGGACAGTGGCACCATCATGGCTCACTACATCATGGACCTCCTAGGCTCAAGCAGTCCTCCTGCCTCAGCGTCCTGAGTAGCTGAGACCACAGGTCGTGCCACCACGTCCAGCTAATTTTTTGAATTTTTGGTAGAGATGGGGTTTCACTATATTGCCCAGGCTGGTCTTGAACTCCTGAGCTCAAGTGATCTGCCTTCATCAGCCTCTAAAGTGCTGGGATTGCTGGCATGAGCCACCATGCCCAGCCTGGGGACATTTTTTTTTTTTTTTTTTTGAGACAGAGTCTTGTTCTGTCGCCCAGGCTGGAGTGCAGTGGTGGGATCTCGGCTCACTGCAACCTCCGCCTCCCAGGTCCAAGCGATTCTCCTGCCTCAGCCTCCTGAGTAGCTGGGATTACAGGCGCCCATCACCACGCCTGACTAACTTTTGTAATTTAAGTAGAGACAGGGTTTCACCATATTGGCCAGGATGGTCTCAATTTCCTGACCTCCTGATCTGCCTGCCTCGGCCTCCCAAAGTGTTGGGATTATAGGCATGAGCCACTGTGACCGACCAGGGACACATTTTAAAAGTTAAAAACATGACTCTTAGCCAGGTGCGGTGGCTTATGCTTGTAATCCCAGCTATTTGGGAGACTGAGGCACAAGAATCACTTGAACCCTGGAAGTAGAGGTTTCAATGAGCCGAGATGGTACCACTGCACTCCACGCCTGAGTGACAGAGCAAGACTCTGTATCAAAAAACAGAAAATGTATATATATGTAGATAGATAGATAGATACACATACACACACATACACACATATATATCCCTATTTTATTTCATTTTTATTGTGGATTTTTTTTTTTTTTGAGACAGTCTTGCTCTGTGGCCCAGGCTGGAGTGCAGTGACACATCTCGGCTCACTGCAACCTCCACCTCCCAAGTTCAAGTGATTCTCCTACCTCAACCTCCTGAGTAGCTGGGACTATAGGCGCCCGCTGCCACACCCGGCTAATTTTTGTATTTCTAGTAGAGACAGGGTTTCAACATGTTGGCCGGGCTGGTCTTGAACTCCTGACCTCAGGTGATCCGCCCGCATCAGCCTTGGGCTATTTTTTATTGAAGAATAACATATGTACAGAAAAAGTATATAATCACAGGTATGCAGCTTGACACATTTATGCAAAGTGAATGTTCTATATAACCAGCAGCTAAATCAAGAAACAGAAAATTAGAAGGCGAGCAGAGTCCCCATCCTCTTCCCATATAGTCACTACTCCTTCTAAAGCAATCACCATTCTAACTTCTAGCCACATACATAAATATTCTCTTAATTTGTCTTAATTTTCTCATAAAAATTGAATATATAATATGTACTCTTTTGTATCTGGCTTCTTTCATTCCACATTATATTTATAGCATATAGTTATAGTTCATTCATTCTCATTTCTGGATAGTATTCCACGGTGTGACTAAAGCAGGTATTACATGATTATGTGGAATGATTGGAACGCTCTTACACTGCTGTGACTTTAAATAACCATTTTGGGGCCAGGCGCAGTGGCTCACGCCTGTAATCCCAGCACTTTGGGAGGCCGAGGCGGGCGGATCACGAGGTCAGGAGATCGAGACCATCCTGGCTAACACGGTGAAACCCCATCTCTACTAAAAATGCAAAAAATTAGCCAGGCGTGGCGGCGGGTGCCTGTAGTCCCAGCTACTCGGGAGGCTGAGGCAGGAGAATGGTGTGAACCCAGGAGGCGGAGCTTGCAGTGAACTGAGATCCGGCCACTGCACTCCAGCCTGGGCGACAGAGTGAGACTCCATCTAATACAAAAATAAATAAATAAATAAAACAACTAACCACTTTGGGCTGGGTACAGTGGCTCATGCTTGTAACCCCAGCACTTTGGGAGGCCGAGGCAGAAAGATTGCTTGAGCCTAGAGGTTTGAGACCAGTAGGGCAACATACCGAGTCCCTGCCTCTACAAAAAATACAAAAATTAACAAAGCATGGTGGTTTATGCCTGCAGTCACAGCTACTTGGGAGGTTGAAGGAGAAGGATCACTTGAGTCCAGGAGACGGAGGTTGCAGTGAGCCAGAAAACAAAACAAAACAAAAAACAGAAAAGAAAAGAAATAGTCCCTAAATGGCCAGGCATGGTGGCTCTCACCTGTAATCCCAGCACTTTGGGAGGCCTAGGAGGGCAGATCATTTGAGTTCAGGAGTTCGAGACCAGCTTGACCTACATGTGAAACCTTGTCTCTACTAAAATACAAAAATTAGCTGGACATGGTGGTGGGCACCTATAACCCCAGCCAGGAGAATCACTTGAATCCAGGAGGCGGAGGTTGCAGTGAGCCAAGATCATGCCACTGCATTCCTGCCTGGGTGACAGAGCAAGATTCCTTCTCAAAAACAAACAAACAAAAAATGCCCCTAACTGGGAACTGCTTAAATGTCCATAATAGAAGAAAAGACAGGGCCAGGCGAGGTGGCTCGTGCCTGTAATCCCAGCACTTTGGGATTCCAAGGTGGGCAGATCACTTGAGGTCAGGAGTTCGAGACCAGCCTGACCAACATGACGAAACTCCATTTCTACTAAAAATACAAGAAATTCAGCTGGGCGTCATGGCGCACACCTGTAATCCCAGCCACTCGGGAGGCTGAGGCGTGAGAATCACTTGAACCTGGGAGGTGGAGATTGCAGTGAGCTGAAATTGTGCCACTGCACTCCAGCCTGGGTAACAGAGTGAGACTGTGTCTAAAAAAAGAAAAAAAAAGAAAAGAAGAAAGAAAAAGAACAGTGTATTGTACTGCACGCACATATTTTGTGCATCTGCTTGGTTATAAAACCTAAATGGTAGAGTTGATTGCACCACATCCTGGACAGACTAGAGAATCTCCCCTTGCACTGGGCTCCACCAGCCTTACAGTTTTCTTTGCTGAAGAGTGAGAGGAGCAGGTCTCCCGGCCATGATACAAGCTGCC
>NW_012100321.1:968467-969240 GCF_000951045.1 Mandrillus leucophaeus
CCACCGCGCCCGGCCATTTTTTGTATTTTTTAGTAGAGACGGGGTTTCACTGTGTTAGCCAGGATGGTATCGATCTCCTGACCTCGTGATCCGCCCGCCTCGGCCTCCCAGAGTGCTGGGATTACAGGCGTGAGCCACCGCTCCCGGCCCCCAACATTTCAAAGGGCTTTTTCTTACCACCTTTTCCATTAAAGGATGGGTGGGTAGGGGATGAAAGTTTCAGCAGCTTGCCCTGTATTTAGGGAAAAATAAAATTCTAACATAACTCTTCTCCGGGACCTCCAAAATATCTCTGGGCTGGCAGGTCCCTGTAGTTTTTTTTTAATTGAATTTCCTCAAATGCACGTAAGTCAGCTAATACTTCCATGGTACTTGTTTCTTTCTGCTCTTGGTACATCGATATTATTATTATTATTATTATTATTATTATTTAATTATTATGAAACAGGGTCTTGCTCTGTCGTCCAGGCTAAGGTACAGTGGCACAATCACAGATCACTGCAGCCTCCACCTCATTGGCTCAAGTGATCCTCCAGTGTTAGCCTCTCGAGTAGCTGAGACCACAGGTGCACACCACCATGCCTAATAAATTTTTTTTTTTTGAGATGGAGTCTCACTCTGTTGCCCAGGCTGGAGTGCAGTGGCACAATCTCTGCTCACTTCAAGCTCCACCTTCTGGGTTCACGCCATTCTCCTGTCTCAACATCCCAAGTAGCTAGGACTACAGGCGTCTGCCACCATGCCAGGCTAATTTTTTTTTTTTTTTTTTTTTT
>NW_012100321.1:969655-971598 GCF_000951045.1 Mandrillus leucophaeus
GCCCAGGCTGGAGTGCAGTGGCCGGATCTCAGCTCACTGCAAGCTCCGCCTCCCGGGTTCATGCCATTCTCCTGCCTCAGCCTCCGGAGTAGCTGGGACTACAAAAAGACCTGTTTTTTTCTCTAGTTTCTGGGATGGCTGTTGGGAGGGTTATTCACACTGTGAATGAGGAGGCATTCTCACAGAAGTTCCTCCAGAGTGTGGAAGAAGTACTACCATTTGGCACCAACCCCTGGAGACACCTGGAGAACAAAGGAGGAGACCATTGGCCAAAGAGAGGCATTCCATTGTGTTGGAGCCTCCCTACCAGCAAGTTATAGCTTTTTTCCCTTTCTTCCTTGCTAATCCAATGGCAGAGTCTTTGAGGAGATGAGAGGTACTGAGATCCAGGCTGGAAGAGGAGTGATTCATCTACCTGGTTCTGAAGGGATAATGTTGCCCCCTAGAGGACATTTTGGAAATTATTAAGGAAAATTAAGGACTTGTTTTTGGTTGTCGTCTGGTTCTCAAGGGAACAGTGGTGCTTCCTTGGGATCGTTTTGGGAACTTACCTTTTTTCATCATCATAATGGTGAGGGGTTTGTTACTGGGACTAGAGGACAAGGACCAGACATGCCAAGATGTTCTGCAATATAGCATTCCTAGTTAATAATCAACTAATGAATAAAGTTAATGGTAGCTCTTAAAAAGTGGGGAAAAGACAGTTTATACTAAATTATGCTAAGCTGTAACACTGAACTGTACAGTTCTTTTGAAATTGTTTACATAGCAAGGTCATAGTTGACTCCTGGCCATTTGAAAGATTTAAGCCACCACTCTTGGGATTCTGAAATTTTTTTTTTTTGAGATGGAGTCTTGCTCTGTTGCTTCAGGCTGGAGTGCAGTGGTGCGATCTCAGCTCACTGCAAGCTCTGCCTCTCAGGTTCACGCCATTCTCCTGCCTCAGCTTCCCCAGTAGCTGGGACCACAGGCGCCCGCCACCACGCCTAGCTAATTTTTTGCGTTTTTAGTAGAGACAGGGTTTCACCGTGTTAGCCAGGATGGTCTTGATCTCCTGACCTCATGATCTGCCTGCCTTAGCCTCCCAAAGTGCTGGGATTACAGACGTGAGCCACTGCACCCGGCTGAAAGTATTTTGGAACTAGATTGAGGTGGTGGTTGTATAATATGGTGAAAGTACTAAAGGCCACTGAATTGTGCACTTCAAAATGCTGCCTAATTTTATATTATGTGAATTTCACCTCAATAAAAATGTCTCTCTCTTTTTTTTTTTTTTTTTTCTTGAGAAGGATTCTTGACCTGTAGCCAGATTGGAGTGCAGTGGCACAATCTCAGCTCACTACAACCTCTGCCTCCCAGATTCAACCCGTTCTCCTGCCTCAGATTTGCACCACCACGCCCGGCTAAATTTTTTTTTGCTTTTTCTTTTTAGTGGAGACGGGGTTTCACCATGTTAGCCAGGATGGTCGTGATCTCCTGACCTTGTGATCCGCCTGCCTCGGCCTCCCAAAGTGCTGGGATTACAGGCGTGAGCCACTGCGCCTGACCAATAAAAATGTTTTTTTAAAAAAGGATGTATGTTTCCAAACATGAGACTATACCATCACATTTAATTTTTCCCAGAAATTATAAAAGAGTAGAAGTGAGGAGAGGAAAGGGAGACACTTTTAGACCTTTAATGAGTCTACAAGTACAGGAGAAAATAATTTGCGCAGCAATTAGCTTTATTTCCAGGGCTCTTTTTCACAAAGTGATCATTTTACAAGAGTTACGGCATAGGCACGGGTAAGAACCCGGGTCACTCCCTAACCAATTACGAATTACTATATGCCGTAGACCTTCAGGATTACTTTCTTTCTTTCTTTTTTTTCTTTGAGACAGAGTTTTGCTCTTGTTGCCCAGGCTAGAGTGCAATGGCACAATCTTGGCTCACTGCAACCTCC
>NW_012100321.1:972558-975329 GCF_000951045.1 Mandrillus leucophaeus
ACGGGGTTTCACCGTGTTAGCCAGGATGGTCTCGATCTCCTGACCTCGTGATCCGCCCATCTCAGCCTCCCAAAGTGCTGGGATTACAGGCTTGAGCCACCGCGCCCGGCCACCCGGCCTAATTTTTATATATTTTTTTGTAGAGATGGGGTCTGGCTGTGTCTCAAACTGCTGGCCTCAAGTGATCCTCTCAAAGTGTTGGGATAACAGACATGAGCCACTGTGCCTGGCCTGTTGAAAGTTTTTCAACCATTGTAGGTCCTTTGCCCCATACTTGCAGCAAGTCAATAGTGGGAGACACCAGGTTGCAGCAGAGAAAGAGGTTTAATCATAGGGCCACTGAAAACCAAGGGAGGAGATGGAAGGAAACCACGAATCCACCTCCCCAGGGAGTTCAGGGGTTTTTAAGGGTTTTGGAGTGGGTTGAAGTGTGGGGATCGTTGGTTGGTTGAGTGCAGGGTGAAGTAATGAAACAGGGAGTTGAAGAAACTCTATTCTCCTGTCAATTTGGTTCCTCTCTGGGGTCTTCACACTGGTTGGCATCAGCTGTTCTGCTGGAATTCAGGATCTGAAAAACATCTTAGGCACCTTTTGTTTTTTTTTTGAGACAAGGTCTGTTGTCTAGGCTGGAGTGCAGTGGTGCCATCATATCTCATTGCAGCCTCCAATGCCTGGGCTCAAGGATTCTCCCACCTTAGCCTCCCAAGTAGCTGGGACTACAGGCATGCGCCACCACACCCAGCTAATAAAATTTTTTTTTTTTTTTTTGTAGAGACAGGGGTCTTGTCATGTTGCCCAGGCTGGTCTTGAACTCCTGGTCTCAAGTGATTCTCCTACCTCAGTCTTCTAAAGTGCTTAGGTGGGATTACAGGCATGAGCCACCACGCCAGGTGCCAATTCTTAAATAAAAATACATGATTCCGCCAGGTGTGGTGGCTCGCGCCTGTAATCCCAGCACTTTGGGAGGCCAAGGTGGGTGGATCACTTGATGTCAGGAGTTCAAGATCAGCCTGGCCACCATGGTGAAACCCTGTCTCTACTAAAAATACAAAAATTAGGCCCGGTACGGTGGCTCAAGCCTGTAATCCCAGCACTTTGGGAGGCCGAGACAGGCGGATCATGAGGTCAGGAGATTGAGACCATCCTGGCTAACATGGTGAAACCTGGTCTTCACTAAAAAATTAGCCCGGCGTGGTGGCGGGCGCCTGTAGTCCCAGCTACGCAGGAGGCTGAGGCAGGAGAATGGCGTGAACCTGGGAGGTGGAGCTTGCAGTGAGTGGAGATTGCGCCACTGCACTTCAGTGTGGGCAACAGAGACTCTAGTCTCAAAAAAAAAAAAATAGATGGGCGTGGTGGCTTTTTTTTTTTTTTTGAGACGAGAGTCTCTGTCGCCCATAGCAGGATCTTGGTTCACTGCAACCTCTGCCTCCCAGTTCAAATAATTCTCCGGCCTCGGCCTGGCAATTGGCTGAGACTATGGGCATGCCACCACACCCGGCTAATTTTTGTATTGTTAGTAGAGAGGGGGTTTCACCATCTTGGCCAGGCTGGTCTCAAACTCCTGACCTCGTGATCTGCCCTCCTCAGCCTCCGAAAGTGCTGGGATTACAGGCATGAGCCACTGTGCCCTGCTAAAAAACCTATGATTCTAACATCAGAAATCCTCCCACCTCAGCCTCCCACGTGGCTGGGACTATAGGCTCAGTGCCACCACACCAAGCTAATTTTTGCATTTTGAATAGAGATGGCGTTTCACTATATTGTCCACCTGGGGCCATCCGTGTTTTCTTTTCTGTTATTTTTATTTTATTTATTTATTTTTTTGAGACCGAGTCTTGCTCTATCTCAGGCTGGAGTGCAGAGACATGATCTTGGCTCACTACAAGCTCCAACTCCTGGGTTCAAGCGATTCTCCTGCCTCAGCCTCCCAAGTAGCTGGGACTACAGGTGTGAGCCACCATGCTCTGCTGTTTTTTTTTTTATTTATTTTTAGTACAGACGGGATTTCGCCATGTTAGCTAGGCTGCTCTATAACTCCTGATCTCAACTAATCTGCCTGCCTCGGCCCTCCGAAGTGCTGAGATTACAGGCCTGAGTCACCGCGCCTGGCCTATTCCTGTTTTCTTAATACTTCTCTCTCCCACTGGGCCGTGACTGCCTCCAAAGCAGAGATGTGTCCATTTTTATTATTATTGTATGTCCAGGGCTGGGCACAAAGTGCAACGCATAGTAGGGACATGAAAGCCTGGGAACAGTGGCTGGTGCCTGTAATCCCAGCACTTTGGGAGGCAGAGGCGGGAGGATAGCTTGAGACCAGGAGTTCGAGACCAGCCTTGGCAACACAGCGGGACCCCATCTGTATGAAAAAAAAAAAGGAAAATTGACAGTTCAATGTCACCTCTGATAAGCCTTCCCTGACCACCCCTGTTACTCTGTAGCCCCATGTCCTGCTTTATTTTTCTCCAAAGCATTTGTCATCGCTGGGTTTATATTTATTTCTCTTTGGGTTTTTCTCACTGGATCGTAAACTCCATGAGGACAGGGCTTTGTCGATTTTACTCAATACCCTATTTTACAACATCCCTATTGCTGGGATCTCAGTATGCACTCCTTAAATATTTGCAGAATTTAAGCGCCTCATAAGTGACCACGTGGGCAACGCCCTCGGGGCCTTAACCCGCGCCATTTTGGGGGCTAGGATTGGTTGGACCCTCCGTCACGTGACCTGCAGTCGCCGGACCGCCTTTGAGTCTCGTGAGGTACTTTTGGTC
>NW_012100321.1:980928-981991 GCF_000951045.1 Mandrillus leucophaeus
CATCACCTGAGCCCCCAGGAGGCGGAGGTTGCAGTGAGCCGTGGTCGTGCCACTACACCCCAGCCTGGGTGACAGAGTGGGGAGGCCCTGTCTCAAAAAAAAAAAAAAAAAATTCCACAAATGTGTACATATGTGTCAGTCATTAAAGGATGGTGAAGTGGGAGGGTTGTTTTGATAAGTTGGCTGGGAAAGGGCTCTGAAGAGGTAACATTGAGCCTCTTAAGAAGGGAAAAAGCCTTGTGATCATCTAGGAGAACTTTCCTAGCAGAGAGAACAGCAAGTGCAAATTCCCAGAGGCCCAAGCATGATCGTCAAATTAGAGAAATAAGGTGGCAAGAACCAAATGAATTGAGTAGCTTTTATTCTAATTGTGTGGGGAAAACCTGTTGGAGTGTTTTGAGTGTGGGAGTAACATGATCTGTGGGTTTTTTTGTTTTGTTTTGTTTGTTTTTTTTTTGTTTTGAGATGGAGTCTCGCTCTGTCGCCCAGGCTGGAGTGCAATGGCTCAGTCTTGGCTCACTGCAACCACCGCCTGCCAGGTTCAAGCGATTCTCCTGCCTCAACCTCCTGAGTGGCTGGGACTATAGGCACCTGCCACCACACCCGGCTAATCTTGTGTATTTTTAGTAGAGACAGGGTTTCACTGTGTTAGCCAGGATGGTCTCCATCTCCTGACCTCGTGATCCGCCTGCCTTGGCCTCCTAAAGTGCTGGCATTACAGGCGTGAGCCACTGCGCCTGGCCTGGTTTGTGTTTCCATTCCTGGCAGAAATGGAAGTAAAGATTCTGGCTGGACTGTTGCAGTAATCTAGTTGAGACAAAAATATTGGTGGCTTGAAACTCAAGAGAAGAGGTCAAATATATATATATTCTGGATGTATATATGTTTTGAAGGTAGAAGAGGGAACAAGATTTGGGACAGAAATCCAGTATGACACCACTGTTTTTGGCTTGAGCACCTGGAATGATGGAATTGACATTTTGAAAGATATGAGGAGCTGTAGGTTTGGTGGGGTCAGGGAAAAGTCAGTTCTCTTTTAGGTTTCAGATTTTTTTTTTTTTTT
>NW_012100321.1:982041-983677 GCF_000951045.1 Mandrillus leucophaeus
TGAGCTGAGGCAGGAAGAGCCGGCGCCATGGTGGAGAAGGAGGAGGCTGGCGGCGGCATCAGCGAGGAGGAGGCGGCGCAGTATGACCGGCAGATCCGCCTGTGGGGACTGGAGGCCCAGAAACGGTCAGCGCCGGCGCGGCTTGAGGCGCCGAGGGTCTGGAGGGGGCGTCTAGTCTGAGGCGTTTGCAGCCTGGAAGGAGCGGGAAGGTGTAATTTGAAGGGAGGAGGCGGGAATTATGTGCCCCGGGATCGTCTCGCTCCTGAGGGAACTAGAGGAGTTGATTGGGGATGTTTCTGGAAGGTCTGGGAAGTGGTTGGGAGAGCCGTTCCGAAGGATGGGAGCTCTGAAGGGGGCTCTGATTGGGGAGTCCTGAGGGAGCGGGAGAATTCAAACTCAGGAAATCCGAGGCCCGAAAGCGGTGATTGTGGGATTTAGGTCGCGGTTAGGGGATAAGAGGGGCTGGGGTACGTGGAAGGGGTGAGGTGAGGGACATAGTTCATTCATTCGATGGTGTGGGACCCGGTTCCGTGCTGGATACGGGGGAGATTGGACTGGCCAACCGGGCCGACGGGAGCTTACATTCTTGTGGGTGCTCAGGGGCGGGCCAGGCTGAAAGAATGCGGGTTTTGAGGAGTTTTGGAGCAAGTTATGTCAAATGGAACTCTTGAGAGGCTCGGAGAGTCTGGAGGGGGACAGCAGTAGGCTCCCGAAAAGGTTGCTTGTGTCTGGTGTGGGGCTGTGCCTTAGTAAGACAGGAGACATAGTTTGGGCATTGTGGAGTAGCTTAGGGATGGGGTTTTCTTTTCTTTTCTTTTCTTTTTTCGACGGAGTCTCTCCCTGTCGCCCAGGCTGGAGTGCAGTGGCGCGATCTCAGCTCACTGCAAGCTCCGCCTCCCAGATTCAAGCGATTCTCCTGCCTCAGCCTCCCGAGTAGCTGGGATTATAGGGGCCCGCCACCACACCCGGCTAATTTTTGTATTTTTAGTAGACATGGGGTTTCGCCATGTTGACCAGACTGGTCTCGAACTGCTGACCTCAAGTGATCCACCCGCCTCGGCCTCCCGAATGCTGGGATTACAGGCTCACGCCACTACACCCGGCTAATTTTTGTATTTTTAGTAGAGACAGGTTTTCACCATGTTGGCCAGGCTGGTCTGGAACTCCGGACCTCAAGTGATCTGCCCACCACAGCCTCCCAAAGTGATGGGATTACAGACTTGAGCCACTGTGCCCGGCTTTTTTTTCTTTTTTTTTTTTTCTCCTCTTTATCGCCCAGGCTGGAGTGCAGTGATGGGATCACAGTTCACCGTAGCCTTGACCTCCAAGTCTCAAGTGATATTCCCTCTTAAGCCTCCCAAGTAGCTGGGACTACAGGCGCACCCCACCACATCATCCGACTAATATTTATTTATTTATTTATTTATTTTTATTTATTTTTTTTTTGAGACGGAGTCTCGCTCTGTCGCCCAGGCTGGAGTGCAGTGGCCGGATCTCAGCTCACTGCAAGCTCCGCCTCCCGAGTTCACGCCATTCTCCTGCCTCAGCCTTCCGAGTAGCTGGGACTACAGGCACCCGCCACCTCGCCCGGCTAGTTTTTTTTTGTATTTTTTAGTAGAGACGGGGTTTCACCGTG
>NW_012100321.1:986077-987709 GCF_000951045.1 Mandrillus leucophaeus
TTTTTTAGTAGAGACGGGGTTTCACCGTGTTAGCCAGGATGGTCTCGATCTCCCGACCTCATGATCCGCCCGTCTCGGCCTCCCAAAGTGCTGGGATTACAGGCTTGAGCCACCGCGCCCGGCCTTTCAGGAGGTTTTGTAGTGTGCAGTGGTGGGATGGGAATTACCTCAGGCTCATTTCAGATCTGTGGGGTCTTTGATGGGGTCGGGGATGTCATCATGAGGCATTAACATTGGTGGGAAGGTTGAAGCCACCTGGAATAGATTGGGAATTAAGTGATGCGAATATGCCTCTGGACATAGGTGGGCTGCATTGATTTTAGGGACTGCTATTTTCTGGATGGAGTGGAAAGAGGTTTTATGTGAGTTGGAGGAAACTTTGAGGAAGCTTGGGGTGTTATGAGGTCCTAAAGGGTTGAGGAGGGGATTCTAAAGTCCTGGAAGGGTTAATCGAAGGGGTTTGTGGCAGTAGATAGTTTTGTTTGAAGTGGGGCAAAGTTGGTGAGATTTAAACTGGAATGTAGTTAGGGAACTTTCACAGGGATAGGGATGATTTTTCTGAGAAGCAGTGAAGAATGGATGGGGGGCCTCTGAGTGGTAGATGACCTAAGGGACAAGTCAAGGTCAGGGCATGGAATTTGTGGGAGGTGGGAATTATTCTGAGGGAGTGGAGCTGTACTGAATTTGATGGAGAACATGAAAAGGACTGGCTGGGGGTTGTAGGAGGGACGGAAGAGGTTATTTGTAATTTGTACTCTATTTTTAGACAGTCTTAGAGAGTTTATTAAAGTGTTTTTATGTCCATTTTCAGCGAAGTCTTTAAGAAATTAAACATTTTTTGTGTGTGAGTACATAGTAGGTGTATATATTTTGGGGGTATGTGAGATACTTCGATACAGGCATACAGTGGGTAATAGTCACATGAGGGTAAATGGGGTATCCACCACCTTAAGCACTTATCCTTTGTGTTACAAACAATCCAATTATATTATTTTAGTTACTTTGAAATGTACAACAAATTATTGTTAACTAGTCACCCTGTTATGCTATCAAATACCAGATCTTATTCATTGTATTTAATTATATTTTTGTACCCCTCTAACCCCCACTATCCTTCCTAGCCTCTGGTAACCATCAGTCTACTATCTGCATTAGTTCAATTGTTTTAATTTTTTTTTAGTTCCCATAAATAAGTGAGAGCGTGCAAAGTTTGTCTTTCTATGCCTGACTTATTTCACTTAACATGATAACCTCCAGTTCCTTCCATGTCGTTGTAAATGACAGGATCTCATTCCTTTTTTTTTTTTTTTTGTAGGCAGGGTCTCCTTCTGTTGCCCAGACTAGAGTGCAGTGGTGTGATCACAGCTCACTTCAGCCTTGACCACTTGGGCGCAGGTGATCCTCCCACCTCAGCCTCCCAGTAGTTGTGACTACACCATGTGCCACAAGCCCAGCCAATATTTTAGTAGAGGTGGGGTTGCACCAGGCTAGTCTCGGGCTCCTGGGCTCAAATAATCCTCCTGCTCCCTTCAAAGTGCTGGGATTAGAGGTGTGAACCGCCATGCCCAGCCTTTGTACCAGGATTTCTTCTTTCTTTTTTTTTTTTTTTTTTTTTGAGACAGACACTCTGTC
>NW_012100321.1:989247-990939 GCF_000951045.1 Mandrillus leucophaeus
CCTCCCGAGTAGCTGGGACTACAGGCGCCAGCCACCACGCCTGGCCAATTTTTTGTATTTTTAGTAGAGACGGGGTTTCCCTGTGGTCTTGATCTTCTGACCTCGTTATCCGGCCGCCTCGGCCTCCCAAGTGTACCACAATTTATTTATCCATTTGTCTTTTGATAGACACATGGGTTGCTTTCAAATCTTGGCTATTGTGAAGAGTGCTGTAATAAACATGGGAGTGCAGATACCTTTTTTTTTTTTTTACACCAAGTCTCGCTCTGTCGCCCAGGCTAGAGGGCAGTGGCATGATCTCAGCCCAGTACAACCTCCGCCTCCCAGGTTCAAGCGATTTTCCTGCCTCAGCCTCTCGAATAGCTGGGATTACAGGCACCTGCCACCACGCCCAGCTAATTTTTGTATTTTTAGTAGAGATGGGGTTTACTATGTTGGCCAGGCTGGTCTCAAACTCTTGGCCTCAGGTGATTGGCCCTCCTTGGCCTCCCAAAGTGTTGGGATTACAGGCGTGAGCCACCACACCAGGCCTGATTGATTTTCATTTGGGTATATACCTAGCAGTGGGATGGCATTTTCACCTGACTCTTTTCTTTTCTTTTTTTTTTTTTTTTTTTTGAGATGGAGTTTCGCTTTTGTTGCCCAGGCTGGAGTGCAATGGTGCAATCTCAGCTGACCACAACCCCTGCCTCCTGAGTTCAAGCAATTCTCCTGCTTCAGCCTCCCAAGTAGCTGGGATTACAGGCATGTGCCACCACGCCTGGTGTAGAATTTTGTATTTTAGTAGAGACGGAATTCCTCCATGTTGGTCAGGCTGTGAACTCCTGATCTCAGGTGATCCACCCACCTTGGCCTCCCAAACTTCTGGGATTACAGGCGTGAGCCACAGCCCCCAGCCTTCACCTGAGTCTTATAGCAGCTCTCTGGAGTAGGAAGGGCAGTGATTTCCTTCTCTGTTCAGATGAGGAAGGAGGCTCCACAGAGCAAATTGACTTGCCTCTAAGAGGGCTCTAGGTGGGATAGGAGAACTCTGGAGACTGGAGTTCCTTTATGAAATGGAAGCTCTGAAAATATGCAGACTGATAAGATGTACAAATTGTGGGGCATTGTATAAGACAGTTGTCCTAGTTTTCTTCCAGAAGTCAGTTTCATGGGAAAAACAAGTGAAGGGACTGTTGTGGATTAAAAGAGAGTAAAGGCCATCACGGTAACTCAGCCTGTAATCCCAGGACTTTGAAGGGCTGAGGTGGGTGGATCACCTGAGGTCAGGAATTCGAGACTAGCCTGGCCAACATGGTGAAACCCCATCTCTACTAAAAATACAAAAAAAATTAGCCAAGTGTGGTGGTGGGAGCCTGTAACCCCAGTTACTTGGGAGGCAGAGGCAGGAGAATCACTTGAACCCAGGAGGCAGAGGTTGCAGTGAGCTGAGGTCGCGCCATGGCACTCCAGCCTGGGTGACAAGAGCGAAACTCCGTCTCAAAAATAAATAAATAATAAATAAACTAAAATGGAGTAAAGAAGCAGCTTCCTAGAGCAGATTTGGTTGCTTAAATTGAGGCCAAGTTTCTGGAGTTTTTATTGATATTTGACAATTACAACTAAAATTTTTTTTTTTTTTTTGAGACAGAGTCTCGCTCTGTTGCCCAGGCTGGAGTGCAGTGGCCAGATCTCAGCTCACCGCAAGCTCCG
>NW_012100321.1:992464-993167 GCF_000951045.1 Mandrillus leucophaeus
TGTGTGTGTGATGGAGTCTTATGGGAATTAACTGACATAATACATACAAAGAGCCCACAGTGCTTGGCAAATAGTAAATGTTAGATAAATGTTGGCTATTATTATTTTATTATGTACCAGATTTCTATAATTCTGCTGATGGACACAGGTTTGTTTTGGTGTGTATATTAATTCACAGCCATTTGAGTAACAGTATGTCCTAAATGCCAAGGAAGTTATTGGTTCTAGGGATACAGTGGTTTCTGGAGTTTACATTCTAATGGGGGGGGTCAGTAAACATATAAACAAGTAGTGTAGCTTAGCACAGTGATGTGTGCCTGTGATCCCAGCTACTGGGGAGGCTGAGGTTGGATGATCACTTGAGCCAGGAGATTGAGACTAGCTTGGGCAACGTAGTGAGGCCCTATGTCAATCAAAACAATGGGCAACATAGGCCCCATCTCAATAAAAACAAAAACAAATAGCATAATTCGAGATAGAGGATGTGGACCTATTTTAAATTAGGTGGCCAGTATGGACTTCTCTTGAGGAGGTGACAGTTGAGCTGAGACCTAATGTGTCCCTCAAGAAGTTGAGGGAAGAAGCAGCGGGAAGCACTAATGCCAAGGTCCTAACGTGGGAGCAAGGATGATGTTCTCTAGGATCAGCCTCCCGAGTAGCTGGGCCTACAGGCATGTGCCACCATGCCTGGCTGATTTTTTTC
>NW_012100321.1:994522-1011249 GCF_000951045.1 Mandrillus leucophaeus
TGCCCGGCTAATTTTTTGTGTTTTTAGTAGAGACAGGGTTTCACCGTGTTAGCCAGGATGGCCTCAATCTCCTGACCTCGTGATCCGCCTGCCTCGGCCTCCTAAAGTACTGGGATTACAGGTGTGAGCCGCTGTGCCACACCCGACTAATTTTTGTAATTGTAGTAGAGATGGGGTTTCACCGTGTTGGCCAGGCTGGTCTCTAACTCCTGACCGCAGGTGATCTACCCACCTCGGCCTCCCAAAGTGATGGGATTTGTAAACCCAGCACTTTGCGGGAGGCAGAGGCAGGAAGATTGCTTGAGTCCAGGAGTTAGAGATCAGCCTGGGCAACATAGTGAGACCCTGTGTCTACAAGAAAAAAACCAAATCCATAAATTAGCCAGGTGCAGTGGTGTGCACCTGTAGTCCCAGGACTCAGTAGACTGAGGTGGCATGATCACTTGAACCTAGGAGGTTGAGGCTGCAGTGAGCCCATCTTGCCACTGCCCTTCAGTCTGGTTTCACAGAATGAGACCCTGTTTCAATAAAACAAAACAAAACGTAAGCATGATATTTGGTGTCGATGGCAGTTGAGTAATGAATTTTATTTTATTGTATTTTTTTGAGATAGAGTCTGTCACCCAGGATGGAGTGCAGTGGTACAGTCTTGGCTCATTGACACCTCTGCCTCCCGGGTTCAAGTGCTTCTTCTGCCTCAGCCTCCCAAATAGCTGGGATTACAGGTGCCTGCCATTAACACGCCCAGCTAATTTTTTGTTTGTTTTTTTAAAACAGGCTATTTTTTTTTTTTTTAAAAAACAGTCTCGCTGTGTCGCCCAGACTGGCATGATCTCAGCTTACTGCAAAACCGCCTCCCAGGTTCAAGTGATTCTCCTGCCTCAGTGTCCCGAGTAACTGGGATTACAGGCACCCGCCACCACGCCTGGCTAATTTTTGTATTTTCAATAGAGACATAGTTTTGCCATGTTGGCCAGGCTGGTCTCGAACCCCTGTACTCAAGTGATCTATCTGCCCGTCTCGACCTCCCAAAGTGCTTGGATTACAGGTGTGAATCACCACACCTGGCCATAATTTTTTTTTGTATTTTTAGTAGAGAGGGGGTTTCACCAGGTTGGACAGGCTGGTCTCAAACTCCTGACCTCAGGTAATCCACCCATCTCAGCCTCCCAAAATGCTGGGATTACAGGCGTGAGTCACTGGGCCCAGCTGAGTAATGAATTTTAAAAAACTGCAGAGCAGAGTCTGTAGAGCTATGTAGAAATGTAGGTCGTGGAGAGGAGATTTATTGTCAGGACTTTTTATATGTAGCTGTTGCTGAAAGAGTTCGGGGAGGGGGAGTGCTTGCTGGTGTCGACTCAGCCATGATAAAAAAGGCTTTTTTGAGGAAATGGCATTGGAGTTGGGTTTTGAAGAGGAAAGGCTTAGCTAGGCATTGAGAGGAAGAAATGGTGCATTTTGTGAGGGTGGAATGTTGTGATTAAATTTTATTTAGTTTTTAATTAAATTAATAGCAAACTTATTAGCCAGCAGAACTTGAATTGTGTGAAACTATTCTTAGTTATTACTAAATCCTTTTCAGTATGAATAATACATTTGCTGCAGAATTATTAATGAGTTTAGTTACATGATGCAGCCCAAGATCTTGATGAGTTGTTTCATAATATATGATGTAAAGTCTATATTTCCTTTTTGAAATCTGAAAAATTGTGATTCTGAAATACTTCTGGTTCAAGAAATTTCAGATAAGATATAGTGGATCTGTTCTGCTTCTTATTGACCTCAGATAAGCCTTGGGATGGCCTGACCTCTGATTGCCTTTTTTCAGCCTCATCTTCTGTCACTTTACAGATTTAAAAAGCTAAAAACAAGGCCGGGCGCGGTGGCTCATGCCTGTAATCCCAGCACTTTGGGAGGCTGAAGTGGGTGGATCACTTGAGGTCAGGAGTTTGAGACCAGCCTGAACAACATGGTGAAACCCTGTCTCAACCAAAAATACAAAAACTAGCTGGGCATGATGGCAGGTGCCTGTAATCCCAGCTATTCAGGAGGCTGAGGCAGGAGAATTGCTTGAACCTGGGAGGTGGAAGTTGCAGTGAGCTGAGATCAGCCACTGTACTCCAGCCTGGGTGACAGAGCGAGACTCCGTCTTTAAAAAAAAAAAAAAAAAGGGTTAAAACAATTCCCTGTGTACATCCTCTTTTCGTGCCACTGTGTGTTTTGCTTGTGTATTATACTTAACTAGCGCCTCTTCTCAGGACCTCTTCTGCTGTCATACTAGTTTGAGCCACCATCATCCTCCCTCACCTTAACTGTGACATCTTCCTACCCCCATGGCTTTCCATCATGCTTAGAAGAAAATCCAGAATCCTTCTATTGCACGTAAGAGCCTTCATGATGTGGCCCCTGGTTCCAACTTTTCAGCCTGTCTGTCATTCCTATCCCTGGAATATGCCAAGCGCTCCTGCTTCAGGGCTTTTGCATTTGCTGTTTTCTCTATCTGGAATTTTCTGCTCCCAAATATCTGTGTGTTTGTCCTTTATTTCATTTTGATTTTTGCTCATATGGCATTTCCTCAGAAAGGCTTGTATGATTTCTCTGTCTCAAATAGTGTTCTTCATCATTCTTGATTCCTGTCACATTTGATTTTTATCACTTTTTCACATAATATGTATCTATTTGTTTATCTGCTCCTACTTTTTCATGAGGGCAGGGACTGTGTCTTTCTGATTCACTGCCTTATTTCCATACCATAGAAGGATGCCTGGCATAGTAGGTACTCAATAAATATTTGTGGAATGAATTATTATGTGCAGTATGGATTGGAGCCTGTCTCTTTCCTAGATTTGAGGCGTGATGGCTCAATGCAGTTAGAACCAAAATGATTTTTTTTTTTTTGAGACAGAGTCGCAATCTTGTTGCCCAGGCTGGAGAGCAGTGGCGTGATCTTGGCTCACTGCAACCTTCGCTTCATGGTTTCAAGTGATTCTCCTGCCTCAGACTCCCAAGTAGCTGAGATTACAGGCGTCTGCCACTACACCCAGCTAAGTTTTGTATTTTAGTAGAGATGGGGTTTCACCACGTTGGTCAGGCTGGTCTCAAACTGCTGACCTCAGGTGATCCGCCCATCTCAGCCTCACAAAGTGCTGGAATTACAGGTGTGAGCCACCGTGCCTTGCAAACCAAAATAATTTGTGTATTTTTTGTTCTGTGATTCTGCAAGCTTACTGTTCTGTATCATCAGGTTAACAATGTTTGTCTTACAGGCTGCGGGCCTCCCGGGTGCTTCTTGTCGGCATGAAAGGACTTGGGGCTGAAATTGCCAAGAATCTCATCTTGGCAGGAGTGAAAGGACTGACCATGCTGGATCACGAACAGGTGCGCTGTTGTCAGCTCATTCCTCCCCTGCTCTGGCTCCCCTTTCCAGTATGAAGACCTGCAGGTTTTGTGAGTTCCTACTTGTGCCTTAAGGGCTGTGAAAAGAGGGCTAACATTAATGAACCATTGCCTCTGGAGACTGAAGGTGCTATTGTTGGGTTTGAATTCCAGCTCCACCACATCTAGCTGGGTGAGCGGTGGAGACTCACATCCCCTCATTGAGCTTGCCTGTCTGTAAAATGGGGTTAATAATATCTCCCTTGGTGGTTGCTTGTGAGGCATAGAGACGTGTTTTTCCAATTTGTGCCTGAAAATGACCTGAGTGACTAACTGAAAATGCAGAGTGGCCTGGAGGCTTTGTGGTGCCCTAGCTTTCACCTCTAGTGATTCTCATTTAGGTCTGAGATGAGCTCAGGAGTATGTGCATTTAAAAGGTATTTTAGGGCCGGACGCAGTGGCTCATGCCTGTAATCTCAACACTTTGGGAGGCTGAGGCAGGTGGATCATATGAGGTCAGGAGTTTGAGACTAGCCTGGCCAACATGGTGAAACCCTGTCTCTACTAAATATACAAAAATTAGCCAGGCATGTTGGTGTGCACCTGTAATCCCAACTACTCGAGAGGCTGAGGCACAAAAATCACTTGAATTTGGGAGGTGGAGTTTGCAGTGAGTTGAGATGGCACCACTGCACTCCAGCCTGGGCAACAGAGCGAGACTCCACCTTAAAAAAATAAATAAATAAAAGGTGTTTCAGGAGATTGTGATTTAGGTGGTCCACAGTCATCACTTTAAAAAACACTGGATCAGAGAGAATGTGTGCAGACTGCTTTGTATAGTGCTTGAACCTAACAAGTATCCAGTAATTAGGAATAATCATCTGATATGCTGTTTGTTTGTTTGTTTTTGTGAGACGGAGTCTCGCTGTGATGCCCAGACTGGAGTGCAATGGCGTAATCTCGGCACACTGCAACCTCCACTTCCCAGACTCAAGCAATTCTCCTGCCTCAGCCTCCCAAGTAGCTGGGATTATAGGCACGCGCCACCATGCCTGGCTAATTTTTTTTTTTTTTTTGAGACGGAGTTTAGCTCTCGTTGCCCAGGCTGGAGTGCAATGGCACGATCTTGGCTCACTGCAACCTCAGCCTCCCAGGTTCAAGCAATTCTCCTGCCTCAGCCTCCTGAGTAGCTGGGATTACAGGCATGCAACACCATGCCCTCCTAATTTAGCATTTTTAGTAGAGATGAGGTTTCTACATGTTTGTCAAGCTGGTCTTGAACTTCCCAACCTCAGGTGATCTGCCCGCCTCGGTCTTCCAAAGTGCTGGGATTATAGGCGTGAGCCACTGCGCCTGGCCATGCCTGTCTAATTTTTGTATTTTTAGTAGAAACGGTGTTTCACTATGTTGGCCAGGCTGGTCTCGAACTCCTGACCTCAAGTGATCCACTGGCCTCAGCCTCCCAAAGTGCTGGAATTACAGGTGGAGCTACCACGCCCTGCTGACATAATGCTGCTTGATTAATATGATGGTAGAGCCCAACTCCAGTGTAGCTTTCTCTGACCAGGCTCATCTTCTTTTTTTTTTTTTTTGAGACGGAGTCTTGCCCTGTGCCCCAGTCTGGAGTGCAGTGGCGTGATCTCGGCTCACTGCAAGCTCCGCCCCCCCGGGTTCACGCTATTCTCCTGCCTCAGCCTTCCAAGTAGCTGGGACTGCAGGCGCCCGCCACCTCGCCCGGCTAATTTTCTTGTATTTTTAGTAGAGACGGGGTTTCACCGTGTTAGCCAGGATGGTCTCGATCTCCTGACCTCGTGATCCACCCGTCTCGGCCTCCCAAAGTGCTGGGATTACAGGCTTGACCCACCGCGCCCGGCCCAGGCTCATCTTCAAGGTGAAAATAAGTGCTTCTCTCTCTACATTCTCATGCCTCAGTGACATTTTATTTATTTTATTTATTTATTTTGAGACAGAGTCTTACTCTGTTGCCCAGGCTGGAGTACAGTGACGCAACTTCAGCTCACTGCAACCTCTGCCTCCCGGGTTCAAGCACTTCTCATGCCTCAACCTCCCTAGTAGCTGGGATTACATAACTACTTCATCTGGTTGCAAGAATCCAACATTGGAGGCCAATCACAGAACAGTGATTCTGACACCACAGGTGTGAGCCACTGCACCCATCTTAGAACATATTATTTAGTTTATGTTCAAAAAGCGTCTTATAGTACCTACTGGGTGCCCTGAAGTCTGCTAGATGCTGGTGATAGAAAGATGCTCACGGTTTGGTTCCCATTCTCAAGTTGTTTTTTTTCTCCCCCCCAGAAACCAGAGCAGGCTACCTGACTCAGGTTGCGAGACATGAAAGATTTCCTGGAGTCCTGATCTAAGTCTTAAAGAACAAGGAGGATTTGTCAAGATAAAGGCCTATGTTTAGGCAGGGGACATAGCAGTGTTACAAAGGCACCCAACAGTGTGGTAGAAATGGAAGATAAAAGTAGTTTGGTGTTTTTAGAGTGTGAGACCCAAAGTGGTGGGTAGAGACAGGTTGCTGGTGAAGTCCAAGTCAGGAGGGGCTCCTAGGAAGCCCCACTGTAAGCTTTTACTTAATCCTCTGGGTGGTGCAGATTCACTGAAGAGTTTCAAATGACAGGAAGGGTGACATGGTTAGCTTTGGGCTTTATGTGTAGATCACTAATTACTGTATTAACTATGGTTGGCACAAAATACAGGGCAGAAGACCACTTAGACGGCAGTTTTTAGTAGTTTAGGTAAGAGGCGAAAGTGGCCTTGCTGATAGGGATGGCAGGAAGCACACAGATGTGAGAAATAGATTTAGGTGGTAGAATCGGGAGGTCTGTGTATGGGAGCTTAAAGAAAGCCAGGAATAACCAGAGCAGCCGACACTAAAGGGGCTAGGCACTGTTCTCAGAGCTGCAGTTGTATTATCTCATAGAGTCCTCATGACACATCTGAGATCAAGGACCCATTATCATCCCTGTTTTACAGATAGAAAAACAGAGAAAAAGGAAGAAAAGTATTGGCCCATCCAAGGCCCCAGTGGTATGGCCGAGACCCAGGCATCTTGACTCCAGAGCCCATGTTCTCAGCCACCTCACTATGGAACACTCTCGTGGAAATAGCAAGGATATGAAGACCAGGCTTCTGGCTTGAGTGACTGGGTGGGTGGTTGGTGGACTCCGGAGACAGCACACAGAAGCAGACAGACACGTAGGGTCTATGGATATCTGAGAGGAAATGGCTGATGGGCAGTACAGTAGAGAAGACTCAGGTGGATCAGGAAGAAATCTTTACCAGAAAGAATGATTTGAAAAATAACGACAGATTTTGGTAGAAACTAAAGAGGCATTGAGTTGGTTTATGGAGCTATACAGAGTGAAAAGATGACTAGTTCTGAGATGGAATCTTGGGGACAACCACACCTAAGAGGGCCCAAATTGAGACTAGAATGTGTAGCAGGGGAGGAGAGCATAGCAAGGAAGGTGTGATCTGTGGACTGATATTGATGCAGTGATAATTGTATGTGTATTTTTATTTTTTTTGAGACAGTCTCACTGTCACCCTTGCTGGAATGCAGTGGGCATGATCATGGCTCACTGTAGCCTTAACTTCCTGGGCTCAGGGTATTCTCCCACTTAAGCCTCCCAGTAGCTGAGACTACAGGTGCACACCACCACACCTGACTAATTTTTCGTATTTTTTATAGACACTGGGTTTCGTGATGTTGCTCAGGCTGGTCTTGAACTTTCTGGGCTCAACCGTATTTTTGTTGTTGTTGTCTGTCTTTTTGAGATGGAGTCTCACTTGTCACCCAGGCTGGAGTGCAGTGGTGAGATCTTGGCTCACTGCAACCTCCGCCTCCTGGGTTCAAGTGATTCTCCTGCCTCAGCCTCACAAGTAGCTAGTATTACAGGTGTGTGCCACCACACCTGGCTAATTTTTGTATTTTTAGTAGAGATGCGGTTTTACCATGTTGGCCAGGCTGGTCTCGAACTTCTGACCTCAAGTGATCCTCCCACCTCAGCCTCCCACACTGCAGGGATTACAGGCATGAGCCACCGTGCCCGACCTCAACTGTATGTTTTTATCCGTGTCCTCGTTTTATATGGGATTCCCACATTCTTGCTCAAGGTCACACAGTTGTTGAGCCAGGATTTGAATCAAAGATTGAATTCAGCCTGAATTATTTCAGAGCCTTACTGTTAACCATTGTGTGGTGCAGCTTCTCAGCACATAATGAGATCCCTGAAGAAGCAGGATGGGATGGGTCAAGGATACAGGGTTAGCCTGGAATGGGAAGTGGGCCAGCTCATTTTCTTGGAGGAAAAGGTAGTAAGATAGAGAGTGTGCTGTGGATGGTTGGTAGGAGGTGATGAGGGGAGATTACTTTTGTTGAATCTAGTCTTGGTGAAGGTGGCAAGGTTATTTGCAGAGAAAAATGGTTCAATTAGTTGTTTGATTTGTGAAGAAATCCTTTGAGAGCAGTATGGAATCTGTAATCTTACTGGTGGCTGTTAGGGGATTATATTATTCTTTGAGGCTCTGCTCTGCTGATGTTCAGCCTTAGGAGTGAAATAATTCCCCTGTTTCAGTCCCCACTCATCTCTCCTCCTCTCTGAGTTTTTTATTTTATTTTATTTTATTTTTTTGAGACAGAGTCTTCTTACTCTGTTGCCCAGGCTGGAGTGCAGTTACGTGACTTCGGCTCACTGCAGCGTCTGCCTCCCAGGTTCAAGTAATTCTCCTGCCTCAGTTTCCTGAGCAGCTGGGATTATAGGCATGCCCCACCATGCCTGACTAGTTTTTGTATTTTTAGTAGAGACGGGGTTTCACCATGTTGGCCAGGTTGGTCTTGAACTCCTGACTTTGTGATCTGCCCGCCTCGACCTCCCAAAGTGCTGGAATTACAAGCCTGAGCCACCCTGCCCAGCCTCCTCTCTGAGTTGGTTTTCTTTTTTTTTTTTTGAGACGGAGTCTGGCTTGGTCACCCAGGCTGGAGTTCAGTGGCCGGATCTCAGCTCACTGCAAGCTCCGCCTCCCGGGTTTACGCCATTCTCCTGCCTAACCCTGCCGAGTAGCTGGGACTACAGAGTAGCTGGGACTACAGACGTCCGCCACCTCGCACGGCTAGTTTTTTTGTATTTTTAGTAGAGATGGGGTTTCACCGTGTTAGCCAGGATGGTCTCGATCTCCTGACCTCATGATCCGCCCGTCTCAGCCTCCCAAAGTGCTGGGATTACAGGCTTGAGCCACCGCGCCCGGCCTCTCTCTGAGTTTTAATCGAATTTAAGAGTTCATTAAGAAACTGGATGTGAGGCCGAGCGCGGTGGCCTGGGAGACACCAAGACTCCGCCTCAAAAAAAATAAAATAAAATAAACAAGGCCGGGCGCGGTGGCTCATGTCTGTAATCCCAGCACTTTGGAAGGCCGAAGCGGACAGATCACGAGGAGATCAAGACCATACTGGCTAAAACGGTGAAACCCCGTCTCTACTAAAAAAAAACAAAAACAAAAAAACAAAAACAAAAACAAAAAAATTAGTCGGGTGTGGTGGCGGGCACCTGTAGTCTCAGCTACTCGGGAGGGTGAGGCAGGAGAGTGGCGTGAACCCAGGAGGCAGAGCTTGCAGTGAGCGGAGATCGCACCACTGCACTCCAGCCTGGGAGACAGAGCGACTCTGTCTCAAGAAAGAAACTGGATGTGGTGGCTCACACCTGGCAGCCCAGCTAATTGGGAAGCTGAGGTGGGAAGATCACTTGCGCCCAGGAGTTTGAGGCTGCAATGTGCTATGATCGTGCCTGCGAATAGCCACTGCACTCTAGCCTGGATGACATAGCCTGTCTATATATATATATTTATTATTATTATTATTTTGAGACGGAGTTTTGCTCTTGTTGCTCAGGCTGGAGTACAAATGGCACTATCTCGGCTTACTGCAACCTCTGGCTCCCCGGTTCAAGTGATTCTCCTGCCTCAGCCTCTGGAGTAGCTGGGATTACAGGCATGCGCCACCATGCCTGGCTGGTTTTGAGGTTTCACCATGTTGGTCAGACTGGTCTTGAACTCTGAACCTCAGGTGATCCGCCTGCCTCGGCCTTCCAAACTGCTGGGATTACAAGCGTGAGCCACCGCGCCTAGCCTTAGTCTGTCTATATTTTTTAAAAGTTCATTTCAAGCATTGTTAATTTTGTCTGATTTTTGAAGTGGTTTGATTTTTTTTTTTTTTTTTTAATAAGTTTTCTCATGAGGTTGCAGTTTTTTGTTGTTTTTTGAGAGAGGGCCTTTCTGTGTTCTTCAGGCTAGTCTTGAACTCCTGACCTCAAGCAGTGATCCTCCTGCTTTGGCATCCCAAATTGCTGGGATTACAGATGTGAGCCACTGTGCCAGGCCACACTCCACACTGGTTTTTTTCTTTGAGACGGAGTCTTGCTCTGTTGCCCAGGCTGGAGTGCAGTGGTATGATCTCAGCTCACTGCAGCTTCCACCTCCCGAGTTCAAGTGATTCTCCTGCCTCAGCCTCCCAAGTAGCTGGGATTACAGGCACACACCACCATACCTGGCTTATTTTTGAATTTTTAGTAGAGACGGCATTTCACCATGTTGACCAGGTTGGTCTCGAACTCCTGACCTCAGGTATCCACCTTCCTCGGCCTCCCAAAGTGCTGGGATTACAGGCGTGAGCCACCGCACCCTGCCCACACTGGTCTACTTTTAAACCACTGGAAGACAGAGACTTAATCCTGTAAACTACTGGTGTATTTCCCCAAATGCTTATAGTTGGGCACATGCTAAGTATTTAGTCAATTCTTGCCACTGGTCATCAGTCATTTGTTAGCAGTTACAAATTTGCATAGAAGAAGAAAGCATGGATTTTTTTGTTGAGAGTGAATTTTCTTTATAAACACAAGGGGGTGCTCTTTAACCATCAATGACCAGTTTAAAAAAAGTTTAAAGTCATTTTAAAGCCTTGGAAGGAAGCCTGCATAAGGAAAATTGCTACAGGAACAATAATACATTTTAGGGCCGTGCTCTGTGTTTCATGCCTGTAATCTCAGCACTTTGGGAGGCTGAGGTGGACAGATCACAAGGTCAACAGATCAAGACTATCCTGGCAAACGTGGTGAAACCCCGTCTCTACTAAAAATACAAAAATTAGCTGGGCGTGGTGGTGCGCTCCTGCAGTTCCAGCTACTTGGGTGGCCGAGGCAGGAGAAGAATCGTTTCAACCCGGGAGGCGGAGGTTGTAGTGAGCCGAGATCACGCCACTGCACTCCAGCCTGGCGACAGAGCAAGACTCTGTCTCAAAAAAAAAAAAATTTAAGTGGTAGGTATTTTAGCTATGCTTTAAAATTTAAAGATTGTCTTTCAGATTTATTTTCCCTAAAAATTCAATAATTAAAAAAATACATATATTATTCCTAGGTATCTCCCGAAGATCCTGGAGCTCAGTTCTTGATTCGTACTGGGTCTGTTGGCCGAAATAGGGCTGAAGCCTCTTTGGAGCGAGCCCAGAATCTCAACCCCATGGTGGATGTGAAGGTGGACACTGAGGATATAGAGAAGAAACCAGAGTCATTTTTCACTCAATTTGATGCTGTAAGTTTCTTAATGTAAAATCTGCTGTGGGAAGTAAACAAATTAAGGTGCTAGTTGTGTACTTTCAAATCCCAAAGCAATCTGAGAGCATTCAAATATCAAATTCTGAGCTTTTTCCCAATAAAATGTATAAGCTGTTCTGTTGTTTAGGCTTAGTATATTGTGTGAATGTGTTGCTACAGAGGTCCAGTCTGTTGGATCTGCTGTAGTTATTGGTGACTTGCTGTCTGCTGGCTTCTTCTCTGGGCATATGTTCCCTCAGCCAGGTTTCGTCTTTGGTGTTTTGTCTTCCTTCCAGAATCTTTGCACATAACTTTAATCCATGTTATTGCAAATGTTTTCTTCCGAAAACTTAACAAGTTGGTGATTAATTTCTGTGGCAGAGGCATTTTTTTGTTGGAAATATCAAACTACAGCTTGTGTTTTGTCTTAAAGAAAAAGCACACCTGATCTTGGTCTATCTATGTCTGTCTGTCTGTTTCTCACAGTCACGTTGACCATGTTGCCATGGATAACTAGAGAAAAATCACTGTAGTCATAAACTAAATGAGGCATATCCAGCCTCATTTGGTTTCACTGCCAAATCTATGCGGAGGTGAAAGGATAAATTAAATTCTTTGTCAATGTCTGCGACCTTTCAGACATAGTTCCCTGCGTTCTGGAAACGCTTAACAAATCTTGAGAACTGTGAAATAGTCATAGATGAGCTACTAGTTTTTCAAATGAAAGGTCCCAGTATGTTATATGAGAGGTTAGAATTTGGGTTAGGTAGTTTGTTTTTTAACGCTTTTTTTTTTTTTTTGAGATGGAGTTTTGTTCTTGTTGCCTAGACTGGAGTGCAATTGTGCGATCTTGGCTCATTGCAACCTCCGCCTCCTGGGTTCAAGTGATTCTCCTGCCTCAGCCTCCCAAGTAACTGGGATTACAGGCATTGACCACCATGCTTGGCTAATTTGTTGTATTTTTAGTAGAGTTGGGGTTTCACCATGTTGGTCAGGCTAGTCTTGAACTCCTAACCTCAGGTGATCCACCTGCTTCGGCCTCCCAAAGTGATGGGATTACAGGTGTGAGCCACCGCACCCAGCCTGTTTTTTACACTTTTCTTTCTTTTTTTTTGAGATGGAGTCTCACTCTGTCGCCCAGGCTGGAGTGCAGTGGCATGATCTCAGCTCACTGCAACCTCCACCTCCCTGCTTTAAGCAGTTCTCTGCCTTAGCCTCCCGTTTTTACACTTTTCTATTTCATATGTGCATCTGTTCAAATATGGGCTTGGAAAGATGGATCATCTGTGCATTTGTCCTGTTTTCTTTTTCCTAGTCCTTTCTATTTTTTAACTTCAGGTATTGGGACACTTTCCATTTGGGCATAAGTCTTCATTTTCTTATCTGCAGTAACCACATTTATTTTATGCCAGGTGTCCCTCGAACTTGTAGAAGTAGAGAGAGGGTTTGTTAAGACTGAAGTGTGAGGCCAGTTGATTGTGTAATCTGTGTGCATGGGACTATGTTGTCTGCCTTGCAGGCCGTGTTTGGCTGGTCCTTGCAGGTTTGATAGTTACTTTAGACTCTGCAAGGTTCCATTTGATCAATTGGTTGCATGTTCACCTGTGGATTTCTTACCTTTTAGATGGGATTTTTCCTTGGGTGGCTGCATCCTTTGAAACACCAAAGGAACACATTTCTCTGTGAGTGTTATTTCGGTATTCAGGCTGCTAGACAACGGCAAAGAGGGTCTATCAAGTGAAAATGCCCTTTTGTTCAGGAGAAAGCACGTGCAATTTGGAAGTTGTCTTTTGACCATGATCACAAAGCTTCTCCCAGAAAGACGGTATTTTGTGCAGTAGAACTTAGCCAGTTCCAATACCTCAACTTACTGGAATACAACCTGGAGGCCCCAGAGCAACACTGATAATTCCACTGAGTGAATCACCAGTTCATTGTCTAAGCCCGAATGGAAGGTCACTTGGTCTATAACCTTTTCTTTTGTCCTTAAATTCAGATAAAGTTTCACACCGCAATCTGTGGAAAAATGATCTCAACAGGACTTGTTTATCTTCTTTATCTTAACATATCAATCAAAAGGAGGGGGAAAAAAAGTGCTTGTATTTAAACATGACCTTTGGGTCAGTTTAAAAAACTGGTTTTACTTCTCACTGTAGCTTATTTGGATTTTAATAGATTTAACGGTTTAGAAACAACTTGCTAAGTTATTTTTTTTTTCATGAAAACTATGAGATGTGTATATGTTCATGGATTACAGAAAACATTTGTTGAATGGCTTTTACTTTTTAGCTAAACACATTTTATTTTGGCTGCAGAACATGACAGTCTCATAACTTATATTTTCTACACATTGAAACCTGCAACTTTTCTTTTGTCTTCTAGCCATAGGACGCAAAGAACCTGTTGTACCAGTTTGAAACGTGTTTTAAACATGCCCAGAGAGACTGTTCATTAAGATTTATTTAGACATCAGGGCAGTGATTCACAGTATGCAAAACTCACACCCAGCCAATTTCTTTCTTTCTGCAGGTGTGTCTGACTTGCTGCTCCAGGGATGTCATAGTTAAAGTTGACCAGATCTGTCACAAAAATAGCATCAAGTTCTTTACAGGAGATGTTTTTGGCTACCATGGATACACATTTGCCAATCTAGGAGAGCATGAGTTTGTAGAGTAAGTGTTGGGAGAGGCGGGGAGAATGTAACATTTTCTCCTTTTTATACTTTTTTTTAAAAATTATGTATGTATGTATGTATGTATGTATGTATGTATGTATTTATGTGTAGAGACAGGATCTAAGCTATGTTGTTCAAGCTGGTCTTGAACTCCTGGGCTCAAGTGAGCCTCCCACCTTGGCTTCCCAAAGTTCTGGGATTACAGGCATGAGCCATTGCGCCTAGATGACAACATAACACTTTTCAAAATTTAGTCTTATTTACTGATAGAAAACAACCATCTAAGGAAATAATTTGATTATAATACTTAGAACATTCTGAAACCAAGTCATTAACAACTTGCCGCATACAATAGATTGTGGGTTCAGAATTTTAGGAGGTATGCCCCTGCTTTCCAAAATGATGGACTAAATCTGAAGCCTAAAGCAAGCAGAGTTTTACAGCAGTAAAAGTACACCACATGGGTATTTGTTTGATCAGTCTGGGCTTCAGGTGGTAAAGTCACATTTTCTGCATAGGGAAGGCTTGCTCTGATTGTAAACATTTGTTCCCCAGCCTGGGCTTACATGTTTTCTTTTTTTTTTTTTTGAGACAGAGTTTTGCTCTTGTTGCCCAGGCTGGAGTGCAATGGCGCAATCTCGGCTCACCTCAACCTCCATCTCCCACATTCAAGCGATTCTCCTGCCTTAGCCTTCCCAAGTAGCTGGAATTATAGGCATGCACCACCAAGCCTGGCTAATTTTGTATTTTTAGTAGAGATGGGGTTTCTCCGTATGGGTCAGGCTGGTCTCGAACTCCCGACCTCAGGTGATCCGCCCACCTCGGCCTCCCAAAGTGCTGGGATTACAGGCATGAGCCACCGCGCCTGGCCTACTTACATGTTTTCAAGTTGAGAGATAGTAAAATGAGTACAAAATAGTTAGTTGAGTGACTCTGGAGGCACATTCAGCCAAAGTCTACCTTGGAAAAGCTATCCAATATCCAGAGAGACGACTCTGGTAGAACAAACAGACCTCATCCTCTCATGTTGAACATTGAGGCTGCAGAATTTGGTAATTCTCACATGACAGGACTTGTAGTGTTTTGACTTTGTAGTCTCTGGGTGAAAGATGGCAGATGATCTGTTATTGTAAAACTATATGAGTTAGGTATTTTGGCTGCAGTTTCTGACCACCCCCTCCAAAAAGAAAGACAGGCTCTGTGAGGTAGGAGCTTCCTACCAGGAGACTGAGAACTGTTCTCTTGTTCAGCCTCTTAGGCAAATCACTGAAATTTCTCTGGTCTCCAAGTTTCTTGCCTGTAAAATCAAGATGGGGGAAGGACAGTCATGTTACAGACATCTCCTAACTCTAGTGTTTTATAGCTTTAGGATAATCTAGTTCTTTGGGCATATTATTATTATTTATTTATTTTTTAGGGACGGAGTTTTGCTTTTGTTGCCCAGGCTGGAGTGCAGTGGCGCGATCTCGGCTCACAACAACCTCCGCCTCCCAGGTTCAAGCCATTCTCCTGCCTCAGCCTCTGGAGTAGCTGGGATTACAGGCATGTGCCACCATGCCCGGCTAATTTTGTATTTTTAGTAGTGACAGGGTTTCTCCATGTTGGTCAGGCTGGCCTCAAACTCCGGACCTCAGGTGATCCACCCACCTCGGCCTCCCTGAGTGCTGGGATTACAGGCATGAGCCACCGCGCCCGGCTATTATTTTTGAGATGGAGTTTTGCTCTTTTCACCCAGCTGGAGTACAATGGCACGATCTTGACTCACTGCAACCTCCACCTCCCGGATTCAAGTTATTCTCCTACTTCAGCCTCCCGAGCAGCTGGGACTGCAGGCGCCCACCACCATGCCCGGCTAATTTTTGTATTTTTAGTAGAGATGGGATTTCACTATGTTGGCCAGGCTGGTCTCGAACTCCTGACCTCAGGTGATCCACCCACCTCAGCCTCCCAAAGTGCTGGGATTACAAACGTGAGCCACTGTGCCTGGCTTCTTTGGGCGTATTTTAAAGAAGTCATAGTAGTGGAAAGCAGTCCAGATTATTTTAACATAAGATGCCCACAGCAGAGGGGCAGAATTAAGTTTGGCAATTTTTTTTTTTCTGAGACGGAGTTTCACCCAGCTGCCCAGGCTGGAGTGCAGTGGTGTGATCTCAGCTCATTGCAACCTCCGCCTCCTGGGTTCAAGCAATTTTCCCGCCTCAGCCTCGCGAGTAGCTGGGATTACAGGCACACGCCACGACGCCCAGCTAATTTTTTGTACTATTAGTAGATATGGGGTTTTGCCATGTTGGCCAGGCTGGTCTCAAACACTTGACCTCAAGTGATCTGCCCGCCTTGGCCTCCCAAAGTGCTGGGATTACAGGCGTGAGCCACTGCACCCGGCCAAGTTTGGCTATTTATTTCATGATTCAAGTAGTCTTTACAAAGTAATCACTTTGATTTATTGAGAGCAGCTGTGTGCCTGGCAGTGTGCTGAGCAACGTATGCTGCTCTGTTTTTCCCACGGTAATTTCCTGAGTGCCCAACAGTGTGAGTACCAGACTCATCATGTTATCAGTGGCAGAGCTGGGATTTGAACCGAGATCTGACTCCAAAGCTTTTGCCCTTAACCACCATCCCAATCTGTGACCTGGAGAGGCTTTTTTTGATTCCAGTAGCATGATTCCTAGGATAAAATTACATACCCTCCCCTTGTCACCCTCTAGGGAGAAAACTAAAATTGCCAAAGTTAGCCAAGGAGTAGAAGATGGGCCCGATACCAAGAGAGCAAAACTTGATTCTTCTGAGACAACGATGGTCAAAAAGGTATGTGTAATGTGGGAGCAGAGGTCAGAAACCCTAGGGCCTTGGAGGGAACGGGCAGTGATGATTGAAAAGGAGAAGAGAAAGCACTTCTTGAAGGGGTGGGGCGAGTGCTTGTCCTATCTAAAGGGAGACTGCCACAGCTTAGTGTCAGCCAGCTGTTGCTGTGAGGGAATGTGGGCCCAGTGATTCCAGATGGGATTTTTCAAGACAATGAGAAATGCAAACTTTTGTAGGCTCTGTCCCAAACTTTTTTTTTTTTT
>NW_012100321.1:1012335-1016183 GCF_000951045.1 Mandrillus leucophaeus
CCAAACAACCTTTAATAAGAAAAGTCTTTCAATGTTGACAGGTGTTATCAGATTCATGTTTGTTAATGTAGTTTATATTAGGGTGCTCAGCCTCTATTTGGATCAGGTGCAATAATTACATTTATAGAAAGGAGTGGAGAAGGGGTCAGAAGACGATGGTTTCTGTTGCTAGTGCTGGAATCTGAGATGGGAACCATGCGATGGGGAAAGCAAGATGAAGGGGCCAGAATTGGTTTCATTGAACTGAGAGGAAAGACATGACCAAGCCCATATTTACTCTTTGCTTTGTAGATTTAAATGTTGAGAAAGAAAAACAGTTGGTCAGAATGTTGAGTTAAATTACGCTAACGAGGGGATTCTAAAGAGTTCAGAAACCACAAAAGAGACTGCAGAAAACCACAAAAGTGGAACTCTCAGACTCTCCAGCAAGGCGGCGTTGGAGATTTTCTTTCTCTTTTTGTGTTTGTGTTGGAGTAGTTTGGTGCTGTAAGTGTGATACAGAGGAATTAAGCCCTAATTTTAGTGTCTATTCACAGAACCGTAATTATCCAGAGTGAACCTTGGTGTTTTGGCCAAAACTTGGGTCCCTTTCTTTCTGCCTTTCTTTCTTTTTGAGGCCCAGTCAAGATTTATCTGAATAGCTCCATGAATTTGGTGGGGGGGAGATAAATTGTTAACAAACGGAGGAGTACAAAAGCTGCTTTGTGGGTGCTGTCAGTTTATAAATCACACCCTCTTACAAGTGTGACACTTGGCCTTGGTGTGAAGGGTTTTATGGCTTAAGGGCCTTCTCTGATTGAGGCAGGTCTTTCACATTCAAATGGAGAGAGTGCCTAGCTTTGTTAGCCATTCACAGCTGGAAGTTTCCCTGGAGTCAGTTCTGATGGTGCCCACTGGGGTGGATCTGGAAACCTTTTGGGAACCACTTTATGTCGCTATGAGGAGCATGTAGGCAGCCCAGGCCTTTGCCTACCATTACGGAGGGCCCTACAGGCACAGAGGTTTTTGTGCAGCCTCTTCCTATGTGGAGCTGAGCTGGAAGGTATCAAAATATGCCCCAGCTGACATTGTTAGTCAGCTGTTACACTTGAACAATTCAGGCTCAGATTCCAACCCCAAGCCCTTAAGGTTACGAGGCATTCAGTGCATTCCTGCTGACAATCCCCGGGATTCCAAACCTTGCCTTTGTGTGGCCTCCCAAGGGCCCTGCGGACAGAGTGGGCTGGACTGGGTTTTGGCCATGGCTCTGTCACCTTGCAATAACATGCCTCCTTCCGTTTTGGTACAGATGGCCCTGTGATTTCAAGGTTCTCTTCCAACACCAAAGATTCCTTGATTCTGATGCTGCCGTTCTGCCTAATTGTACAGAATAACTAGTTGGGTTGTGCTCTGAGAGTGCAGGGTGGGGGTGGGGAAGCAGCCGCTTCCTGTTTCCTGTGAAAGGTTTTCTGGTTAGGGTTCCCTTCCCCTCCCCCTTTTCCCTAGGTTTAATCAAAGGTTGTAAAGCCACTTTTGCTTCAAGGTACACTTTGTGCTCCTAAATTAGTAACGTTAAAAAACAAAAAGGAAAAACAGCCTGTGGTTTTCACACCCTCTAGGAAGCTGGTGGGCCTTTCTAGCACCTGTGCCATTCTGATAAATAAGGCCTTAAGAAAATGCCTTTTCCAGAAATAGGTGCTCAGTAGTTTGTTTGCTTTCTTTGGTGCCCAGGAGAAGATTTGAGACAGATTTCGTCACAATCAGGTCTCGGGCACAAGCCTCACATGGACACTGACGTTCAGGAGACAGAGGAGAGAGCAAGGAGGTGGTGGTGAGGAAGTGCCCACAAAGGTTTCCCAGAGGAAGAGTTGTTTGTGTTGGCGTGTGAGGGACAAACTTTCCAGGCACCAGAGCCCGGAGCAGTGCTCCGTCCGAGGAAGTAGGATAAACTGAAAGACTGATGTAGGGGCAGAGTTGCTCTGGCTGCCCTCACTGCCACAGCCAGCTCTTTCTGTGAGTTGCAGAATGCCTACTGTGTGCAAGGCAGTGTTGAGCGCAGGGAATCACATCCAGTCTTGTTGTCCACACCTACAGCTGATAAAGAAGCTACGAGAAATTAAGTGACCTGACCAAGGTCACACAGCTGTGGAAGAAGGCGAGAGCGTAGACAGTGGGTACGGGCATAGGCTCACCCTATGATTTACAAAGAAGGATCCCCCCGAAGTTTCTAGGGTAATGTGACATATTAGGAGGATGGTAGGATAAAATGTGTGAACATCGGGATCATTCTGGAAAACCTTTAGGGTAAAAGGCCACTGTCATGCTCCCATGTTTACGTTTCTTTATCGTGAGTTATTTGTGTCAGGTGCTGCCAGAGATGATGAGATGCCTGACAGTGGTTACTCTCTAATAGCTCTTTAAAAATTAAAGACAAAGTAGGATTTGTTCCTGACTGCACCAGAAATACAGATTTAATTTTACTTCTGCTCCTGAAATAGGTGACTAATTTGGAGTACTATTAATACACTTTTCATGAATTAGTTGAGAAATTCCACAGTTGAGGAGTGATTCATTCTTTTGACTCCCTCTTTCTGAGCAATTTGTTGACAACCTTCTCATCCTCTCCCACACCCGTCATTAAAGAAACAGTCGAGTTCTTTTTCTTTCATGTGGTACCTTGGTTACCACTGCTGATGGCCCTTGAGATTGATTGTCTCTGTCTCCCCCCTTTCCATTTGAAGCTCCATAGGGGAAAGGCAGTCTTGTTCACTGCTAGACTCCTAGTCCAGTGTCTAGCACAGTCATATCCAGGGAATATTTGTTCAGTGTACTGGTGGCTGTTAACTGCAGCATAATCCAACCACCTTGGAGGAAATTATTTTCTTCCTTTTTTTTCTTTGAAGCAAGGTCTCACTACTCTGTCACCCAGGCTGAAGTGCAGTGGTTCAAACACTGCTCACTGCAACCTCCCAAGTAGCTGGAATTACAGACATCCACTACACCTGGCTAATTTTTAATTTTTAAAAATTGTTATTATTTCTGCGATGGAGTCTTGCTCTGTTAACCACGCTGGAGTGCACTGGCACAATCTCAGCTGACTGCAGCATGTGCCTCCCGGTATCAAGCAATTCTCCTGTCTCAGCCTCCAGAGTAGCTGAGACTGCAGGTGTGCGCCACCACACTTGGCTAATTTTTGTGTTTTTAGTAGAGACAGTATTTCTCTATATTGGCCAGGCTGGTCTCAAACTCCTGACCTCAAGTGATTCACCCACCTCGGCCTCCCAAAGTACTGGGATGATAGGCATGAGCCACAACTTCCAGCCTGATTATTTCCGTTTTAAAAAAGAGTAATTGAAGTGACCTTCTTTGTTACCTATGAAATGAATTAACCTTCTAGTATATTAATTCTCATGGTTTAGGTTATTTGAGCTAAGCTGAGAGAACAGAATATCAAAGAAGACAATAGACTTGCCCAGAAATATTTAGAAGTCATTCAGTTGCCTGGACTGGAACCCTCGGGCCAGAGAGGTCCAAAATCCTGGCCTTTTGTTTTTTGTTTGTTTGTTTCTTTGTTTCTCTTTTTCTTTTTGAGATGGAGTCTCGCTCTGTCATCAGGCTGGAGTGCAGTGGCATGATCTCAGCTCACTGCAACTTCCGCCTCCCGGGTTTAAGTGATTCTCCTGCCTCAGCCTTCGGAGTAACTGGGACTACAGGTGTGCGCCACCATGCCCAGCTAATTTTTGTATTTTTGTTTTTGTTTTTTGAGGTGGAGTCTCACTCTGTCGCCCAGGCTGGAGTGTAGTGATGCAATCTCGGCTCACTGCAAGCTCCACCTCCTGGGTTCATGCCGTTCTCCTGCCTCAGCCTCC
>NW_012100321.1:1016335-1026860 GCF_000951045.1 Mandrillus leucophaeus
TGGATCTCTGCTTACTGCAAGCTCAGCCTCCCAGGTTTACACCATTCTCCTACCTCAGCCTCCCGAGTAGCTGGGACTACAGGCACCTGCCACCTCACTGGGCTAGTTTTTTGGTGTTTTTTTTAGTAGAGACGGGGTTTCACCGTGTTAGCCAGGATGGTCTCGATCTCCTGACCTCGTAATCTGCCGGCCTCGGCCTCCCAAAGTGCTGGGATTATAAGCGTGAGCCACCACTCCTGGCCAATCCTGCTAATTATTAATCAGAACTACTTGGTTCAAAGGAGTGAAAATAGGGCAATGAGGGTTGTACATTTGCAGTTAGGTGGAATGCTGATAGCAAGTTTTCCAGGTCGGAGAGTTAGTTGGGGTGGGGGATACTAATGTTAGCTTATCTATCTATATTTAATTTCATATATTATTTATTTTTGAGATAGGATGTAACTCTGTAGCCCAGGCTGGAGTGCGGTGGCACGAACACAGCTCACTGCAGCCTTGAAATCCTGGGCTAAAGGATCCTCCCACCCACCTCAAGGTAGCTGGGATTGCAGGCGTGTGCCACCATGCCCTGCTAAGTTTTTTGGGGTTTTTTGTTGTTGTTGTTTTGTTTTTTTAGATGAATTATCTTCCTGTGTTGCCCAGGCTGATCTCAAACTCCTGGCCTCAAGCGATCCTTTTGCCTTGACCTCCCAAAGTGCTGAGATTATAGGCGTGAGTTACCGTACCTGGCCTATATATTTTTTTATTGTGATATTTCATGCACAAAAGAAGATATGCAACATCCATACAGATAACGGAACAAAACAAACACTATCCACTTTAAAAACACAAACATTTTTAGTACTTTTGTACCAATCTGTGTGCTGCTTCTCTATCTTCTATTTCTTCTCCCTGTGCCCTCACCAGGTAAGTAACCCCAGAGCTACTGGTACATTTGTGTGAATTAAAAAAGACACCTGGAAGGGGCAGATACAGCCCTGCTTGACTTCCTGTTTTATCACGTGTTTATAAATCTAAGCAATGACATGGAACTTATTATACAATATTTTAGGCATAAATTAAGAATGATTTAGCTTACCATCATAGACCTGCCACTCAGTTTGAAGCACCAAACATTACTGGTACGGTGAGGCCCTCTGGCTTTCCCTCCAACAGAAGTTACCACCCTCCTCAGTTGGGTTTCTCATTCCCATGCATTTCTTCTTACTACTTTATGTATTTCCAAGCAATACATAGAATTGTTTTGGATGCTTTTTAGCTTCTTAAAAACTGGTTTTATGTTGTATGCATGCTGCCACCTGCTTTTAAGGAGCAGCAACATGTTTATGAGGCCATCTGTTTATATGTTGTTCTAGGGCTTTGCTGTCCATTTTGGTAGCCACTAGCCACAGGTGGCTATTTAAATTAATTAAAATCAAATAAAATAAAAGATTTAGTTCCTCAGTCTCACTGGTCACATTTCAAGTGTCCAGTAAGTACATGTGGCCATTGGCATCTGTATTGCATAGCACAGATTACATTCTGTTCTATCATCACAGCTAGTTCTCTTGGATAGCCCTGCAGGGCATTTCTTTTTGTTTTTTGTTTTGTTTTTATTTTTGTTTTTTGCTAGAGTCTTTGTTGCATGAATGCATTACTATTTATATATCTATTTTTCTATTTATGAGCATTTGAGTGTGCAAGTTTTTGCTGTTACAAATTGTGCTGCATAAGCATTTTGTTTGTGTGTGTATAGATGATCTCCTTGGTCTATTGTGTTAATTTCTCTTGGGTATGTACCTGGGAGTAAAATTAAGATAAGGGCATTTTCAGCTTTACCAGACCCTGTTAAGTTACTCTGAAGTGGTTTTATCAATTTATATTCTAGAACCAAGAGTATGTATCAGTAACATTTGGTAACTTCAGGCGTTTTTTTTCCATTCTGCTGAGTGTGAAAAATGTGTTTTGATTGTGGTTGTCATTTGTTAGAATACTTTTTTAAAGCTTTTTAAAGATTCTTGGCCCCTCTATTCCTCCACCCCCCCCACCCCAGGAATTTTGATTGGGTAGGACCTGGGGATTATATTCATCTTTATATGCAGAATTATATTACCTGTTACTAATGTTCGGCCTGATTTAAGAAGTAAAATAAGGCTGGGTGCAGTGGCTCATGCCTGTAATCCCAGCACTTTGGGAGGTCAAGGTGGGCAGATCACTTGAGCCCAGGAGTTCGAGACTAGCCTGGGCAACATGGTGAAACCCCCGTCTCTACCAAAAATACAAAAATTAGCTGGGCGTGGTAGCACGTGCCAGTAGTCTCAGCTACTGGAGAAGCTGAGGCAGGAGGATTGCTTGAGCCTGGGAAGTGGAGGCAGCAGTGAGCTGAGATTGTGCCACTGTACTACATCCTGGGTGACAGAGCAACAAACACACTGTCTCAAAAAAAAATTTTTTTTTTAAGTAAAATAAGTTCATAATTCCAAATGTGGAAAATACAGAAGAAGTTAACGAAATGTTAATCCTACTACCAAATAACTGTAACCTTCCTTTCAGTATTTTTCTATGTATATACAACAACATTGGGGTACTGTTTAATACATATAATATATAAGATTAGCTCTCCTTATTAATGGGTTTTGCATTCATGGATTCAACCAACTGTGGATCACAAATATTTGGTGTGCTTGGAGTACATCCAAAAAAAATATTAAAATCATATTAATAAAATATTTGGGAAAAAACATTGTGTCTATCTGTTCCAAACATGTACAGACTTTTTTTTTGTCATTCTCCAAGCAATACAATGTAACAACTGTTTATGTAGCAATTACATTAGGTATTATAAGTAATCTAGAGATGATTTAAAGTATATGGGAGGCTGGGCACAGTGCCTCACTCCTGAAATCCCAGCACTTTGGGAGGCCAAGGTGGGTGAATCACTTGAGGTCAGGAGTTGGAGACCAGCCTGGCCAACATGGTGAAACCCCATCTCTAATGGAAATACAAAATTAGCCGGGCATGGTGGGGCACACCCGTAAACCCAGCTACTCAGGAGGCTGAGGCAAGAGAATCACTTGAACTTGGGAGGCAGAGGTTGCAGTGAGCCAGGATCGCCCCATTGCTCTCCAGCCTGGGTGACAGAGCAAGACTCTGTCTCAAAAATAAATAAATAAGCAAATAAAGTATATGGAAGGATGTGCATAAAGTATATGCAAGTACTACACCATTTATTTATTTATTTAGAGACAGAGTCTTGCTTTATTGCCCAGGCTAGAGCGCAGTGGCGCGATCTCCTCCACCGCCGAGGTTCAAGTGATCCCCTGGCCTCAGCCTCCTGAGTAGCTGGGATTACAGGCTCGTGCTACCACACCCGGCTAAGTTTTGTGTTTTTAATAGAGGGCATTCCACCTTGTTTGCCAGGCTGGTCTCAAACTCCTGACCTCAGGTGATCCACCCACATCAGCCTGCCAAAGTTTTGCGATTACAGGCGTGAGCCATTGCGCTTGGCTTGTATATGTGTGTGTGTATATATATGTACATGGTTTTGTCTTTTGCTTTTTTCACTCAATAAGCACTCCCCAAATCTGCTTTGGGGCGCGTGATTTTATTTTATTTTTTTTTGTTTATTTTTTTTTTTTTGGAGACGGAGTCTCGCTCTGTTCCCCTGGCTGGAGTGCAGTGGCGCGATCTCGGCTCACTGCAAGCTCCGCCTCCCGGGTTCCTGCCATTCTTCTGCCTCAGCCTCCCAAGTAGCTGGGACTACAGGCGCCCGCCACCGCGCCCGGCTAATTTTTTGTATTTTTAGTAGAGACGGGGTTTCACCGTGGTCTCGATCTCCTGACCTTGTGATCCACCCGCCTCGGCCTCCCAAAGTGCTGGGATTACAGGCGTGAGCCACCGCGCCCGGCCGGGGTGCGTGATTTTAAATGTCTATGTCATTTTTCCTCTTCTTGCCTAGCTGTAATCTATTTTATCAGTCTCCTATTGTATCGAGGTTATTGAGGTTATTGCCATTTCCTACTATTCTAAATGGCTCCTAACAAGAACGATTTGATGGTTGGTGGGCTATGTGGAGAACTCATCTTTTATTATTTTTTTTGAGACAGAGTCTTTCTCTGTCACCCAGGCTGGAGTGCAGTGCACTGCAACCTCTGCCTCCCAGCTTCAAGCAATTCTGCTTCAGCCTCCCAAGTAGCTGGGACTACAGGTGCCTGCCACCACGCCCGGCTAATTTTTTGTATTTTTAGTAGGGACGGGTTTCACCTTGTTAGCCAGGATGGTCTCGATCTCCTGACCTCGTGATCCTCCCGCTTCAGCCTCCCAAACTGCTGGGATTATAGGCTTGAGCCACCGCATCAGGTGAGAATTCATCTTTTATATTTACTCATAGGTTTTTAGCAAATGAAAAGCAGGTCGGATTCTGTCAGCTCATGCGTATTTATTGAAAGTCTAGTCTGTTCAGTGCTGTGCCTTTTCCTACCTCAGGAAACTGATCCCCATTTGAAGAGAGGAGGTGAGTTAATGCTGTAAGAAGGCTTGTCATTAGTTTTTTTTTTTTTTTGAAATGGATTCTTGATCTGTCGCCCTGACTGGAGTGCAGTGGCGCAATCTAGGCTCACTGCAACCTCCACCTCCCAGGTTCAAGTGATTCTCTTGCATCTGTAGTACCTGAGTAGCTGGTACTACAGATAGTAGGTGGTACCTGCCACCACACCCGGCTGATTTTTGTGGGTTTTTTTTTTGAGACAGAATCTCGCTCTGTCACCCAGGCTGGAGTGCAGTGGTGCGATCTTGGCTTACTGCAAGCCCTGCCTCCCAGGTTCACGCCATTCTCCTGCCTCAGCCTCCCAAGTAGCTAGAACTACAGGTGCCCGCCACAACGCCCAGCTAATTTTTTATATTTTTAGTAGAGATGGGGTTTCACCGTGTTAGCCAGGATGTTCTCGATCTCCTGACCTCGTGATCCGCCCTCCTCAGCCTCCCAAAGTGCTGGGATTACAGGCGTGAGCCACCGTGCCCAGCTAATTTTTGTATTTTTAGTAGAGAAGGGGTTTCACCGTATTGGCCAGGCTGGGCTTGAACTCCTGACCTTGTGATCCACTTGCCTCAACCTCCCAAAGTGCTGGGATTACAGGCATGAGCCAAGTCTTATATATTTATTTATTTATTGATTGATTTATGAGACGGGGTCTTGCTTTGTTGCCCAGGCTGGAGTACAGTGGCATGATCGTGATCTCGACTCACTGTAACCTCTGCCTCCTGGATTCAAGTGATTCTCCTGTCTCAGCCTCCCAAGCATCTGGGACTACAGGCATGTGCCACCATGTCCAGCTAATTTTTATATTTTTAGTGGAGACGGGGTTTCACTATGTTGGCCAGGCCGGTCTCAAACTTCTGACCTCAGGCGATCCACGGCTTTCCTGATGTGCCTGGGCTTCCCAAAGTGCCGGGATTATAGGTGTGAGCCACCGCACCCCACCTTGTTATTAGTCTTAACTAGATTGTTGATTAAAATCCTTAAGCCCAGAATTGTATGTGAAGGATGGTGGAGAGTGGCTCAGGCATTCTAGGCAGAGGCATTCTTGAGCTGAGGAAATGGAGAAGAGGAGGCATGTAAGTTACCTGTTTTCGGGTGTTCATTCCAGTGGATAGTGGATGCCACTCCCTGGCAGACACTGTGGGCGCCTCACCTGAAAGACTCCTGATTCCCTGAAGGCATTGTGAGGTATATTTTTTCTTTATAAACCTAATGCCAGTGGAGTGGGTAAGGCAGGTGTACCGCCTTTTGCATCTGCTGCTACAGGTTAGGCAGCTTGGTTAAGTTTTGTTTTGTTTTTAATTATTATGAGTTAGTTTGAACCAAAAGGGATGTTAAGTAGACTGCAAGAAGCACTGAATATTGTTATCTGAGAGGAGTAATAAAAACCAGGGCCACTGGGGAGTCCCAGAGGCATTAGGAGTTTGTGGCCTTTCCCTTTAGAGCATTGTCATTATGTGTATCTGCATCTCTGCATTCCAACTTTCACATTTTCCGTTCCCAGGAGAGAAAATCTGATTGGCCTGGTTGGGGCCCTGTGCCCACTTCTGGCTGTCACCTGTGGCTTTCTCCCCCAGTTGTAGAGCACAGTATGGATACCTAGGACCCCAGAAATCTCCTGCCCAGACAACCCCAAGCTTCTTGTGAGCTGCTTCCCTGTTTTGCCTGTGCAGTGCAGGCCTTGTCACAATGTCTGAATGCTTAGGCCAGAGGCATGGGGGTTTGGTGAGAAAGGATGAGCTGGGTAGCCACACTCAAGTGCAGACCCACCAGTATTGTGGGACAGAGCCAGGCATGGGAAGAGAAGTGGGCACGGATGGGGGCCAGCTTTCCCGATGTGCCTTATTCTGGCATAGAACTCCTAAGGAGTGTGAAAATTTCAAATTTGATCCAGGCCTTCCAGGTGGTTATGAAGAAGGCGTATTTGTCAAGACAGAATAATACAATATACTTCACTTAATAGTTTGTTAGTGTGATTTATAACTAAATATGTAGACATGATATATGGGTGTTCATTCATACTCTTGCCCAGGCCCTGAAAGTGTTAGCTCACAGGCAAGACCTGCCTGGGACTGAAATTCTAAAACACCACACCCACCCCCTACTCCGTTTCATCATATAGTAGCCTAACATATTAGTTGGTTCATTGCTTATAGTCAGGCAAACAACAGAGAGTCCAAATTGAACTCTTGATAATTTTTGAAACCTGCCTGGTAATACTGTGTTTCCTCATTCTGATGGCATTCCCAGACCATATTGCAAATGACTTGATGTGTATTTCAAACTTGTTGAGAAGGGCCTGGTGGTCTATATAGCAGGCATTAAATGTCACCAGGCCGACTTCATGACTTATTTCTTGAGGTCAAACAGACCCATTGACAAAAAGATTTGAGGGCAGTGAAAACATCTTGTATACTATCTTTAACAATGGATTTAACTCCTGAAGGAAAGCCACCTAAAAATGACTGTTTAATCTTCACTAGCAAATTGAACTTTTTTTTTTTGAGACGGTGTCTCACCCTGTTGCCCAGGCTGGAGTGCAGTGGCATGACTTTGGTTCGCTGCAACCTCCACTTCTCAGGTACAAGTGATTCTCCTGCCTCAGCTTCCCGAGCAGCTGGGATTACAGGCACCTGCCACCATACTAGGCTAATTTTTTTTGTATTTTTAGTAGAGACGGGATTTCACCATGTTGGCCAGGCTGGTCTCGAATTCCTGACCTCTAGTGATCCACCCACCTTGGCCTCCCAAAATACTAGGATTACAGGTGTGAGCAGCTGCGCCCGGTCAACATTTTGAACTTTTAAAAATTTATATATATATATTTTTTGAGACGTAGTCTTGCTCTGTCGCCCGGGCTGGAGTGCAGTGGAACTCAGCTTACTGCAAGCTCTGCCTCCCAGGTTCACACCATTCTTCTGCCTCAGCCTCCCGAGTAGCTGGGACTACAGGCGCCTGCCACCACGCTGGGCTGATTTTTTTGTGTTTTTAGTAGAGACGGGGTTTTACCATGTTAGCCAGGATGGTCTTGATCTCCTGACCTCATGATCCGCCCACCTCAGCTTCCCAAAGTGGCAGGATTACAGGCCCTGCGCCCAGCAACAATTTGAACTTTTATCTGTCAAATCTGTTTGCATCCTTAGCAAGCTTTGTAAATGGCCTGGTAACTGATAGATCTTGGTTCACTTAGCTTCCCAAATTACGCTGTTATCGTCTTGTCTCTCTGTTCTTTAAATATCTGGTTGGGAGGGCATGGAGAGAGAGGGAGGAAGAAAGACACCTCTGTAAGTTTGAAATTATTTGCATCCCCCGCTTGCCATCGCCCACCACCAACCTTTTAAAAATATACAGAGTCTATACCACGCGTGGCCTAAAATAATTTTTTTTAGAGATGGGATCTAACAGTGTTCCCCCAGCTGGGCTATCTTAAACTTCTGAGGAGTAGCTAATTCTAAAAACTGCTTTTTTCTGGCTAGTCACAGTGGCTCACGCCTATAACCCCAACATTTTGGGAGGCCGAGGCAGGCAGATCACCTGAAGTCAGGCGTTCGAGACCAGCCTGGGCAATGTAGTGAAATCCTGTCTCTACTAAAAGTACAAAAATTAGTCGGGCATGGTGGCGTGCATCTGTAGTCCCAGCTACTGGGGAGGCTGAGGCCTGAGAATTACTTGAACCCAGGAGGCAGAGGTTGCAGCGAGCTGAGATCATGCACTGCACTCCAACCTGGGTGACAGAGGGGGAGACTCTGTCTGGAAAAAAAAACAATAAACACAACCAAAACTATTTTTGTGTGTGTGTGTTTATGTGTGAACCATTTGTGAAAGTGGTCCCAGCATGATGCCACATGTGTCATTTCCAAATATTTCAGTCTTTTTTTTTCTTTTTTTTCTGTCACTCAGGCTGGATTGCAGCAGTACAATCTGGCTCACTGCTGCCTCTACCTCCTGTGCTAAAGCAATTCTCTTGCCTCAACCTCCTGTGAAGCTGGGACCACAGGTGCATGCCACTGCACCCAGCTAACTTGTAGAGATCGGGGTCTCACTTTGTTGCCTAGGCTGGTCTTTGACTCCTGGACTCAGGTGATTGTGCCACTTTGGCCTCCCAGGGTGCTGAGATTACAAAAGTGAGCCACCACACTCAACCGTAAATGTGTGGTGGTGGTGGTGGTGGTGGTTGTTTTTGAGACAGAGTTTCGCTCTTGTTGCCCAGGCTGGAGTGCAATGGTGCGATCTCGGCTCACTGCAACCTCCCCCTCCTAGGTTCAAGCTATTCTCCTGCCTCAGCCTCCCAAGTAGCTGGGATTACAGGTGCCCGCCACCACGTCCGACTGATTTTTGTATTTTTAGTAGAGACGGGGTTTCACTATGTTGGTCAGGCTGGTCTTGAACTCCTGACCTCAGGCAGTCCACCCACTTCAGCCTCCCAAAGTGCTGGGATTACAGGTGTGAGCCACCATGCCTGGCCTTGTAAATGGTATTTCAAAGTAAAAATATATGTCATTGCATTTATCAAGATAATTTGAGCTTTATAGGTCCTAGCCATCCTTCTGCCTACCACTGGGCTTTTGCAAATGCTGTTCCTGTTTCCACAACCTGGAGCTTTGTCCCATCTCCTTTATTGTTTATCTTGCTGTTATTTATTACTGTCATGTATCATCATTAAACCATTCCTCTGCCAGGAAACATTTAATTTTTGTTTTTGTTTACTATTACAAAAACGTTTTATAGAATATTGTTAGACTTACATTCTTGCCCCTCATCGTGGAAGTATTCCTGTAGTGTGAATACAGCCAGGGGTTTTTTGTTTTGGTTTGGTTTTTTTTGAGGAGTCTCACTCCTTCATCAAGGCTGGAGTGCAGTGACATGAACTCAGCTTACTGCAAACTCCATCTCCTGGATTCAAGCAATTCTCCTGCCTCAGCCTCCCAAGTATCTGGGAGTACAGGCAGCCGCCACCACACCTAGCTAATTTTTGTATTTTTGTAGAGATGGGGGTTTCACCATGTTGGCCAGGCTGGTCTCCCAACTTCTGACCTCATGTGATCCGCCTGCCTTGGTCTCCCAAAGTGTTGGAATTACAGGCGTGACCCACCGCTCCTGGCCTAGCCAGAGTTAAAGAGCCAGAATGGAAGCAGGTCTTTGGGAGCTTGGCTCTGTCTTCCTTCAGTGCAGGGAGTTTGTGTTGTCCATCCCCAGCCTCAAGGTAAGCACATAGTGAGTGTTCAATAAGCATTTCTTGGATCAAATGGCCCCTGCTTCTTTTAATGTTCAGTAAACTTTAAATAATGAGATTTTTCTACGATAGAGAAGAGCCACTGCCTTGTGATTGAAAGTCAGCGTATGTTATTCCTAAGCAGTTCTGCCTTTTTTCCACAGAAGGTGGTCTTCTGTCCTGTTAAAGAAGCCCTGGAGGTGGACTGGAGCAGTGAGAAAGCAAAGGCTGCTCTGAAGCGCACAACCTCCGACTACTTTCTCCTTCAAGGTGAGGCCTCAAAGCACAACTTACCCAGAGAGGGCTTTTGGCTCAGATTTCTGCAGATGTGGTTGTAAGGTCCAGATGGTTTTGTGATGTTTGCCTTGGGTGACATTCTTCATTGGCTAGTTCTCAGTGATCACTTGAGAAAGGCATGTGAAGGGGATGAGGTCCACCATTGAACTCTGGATTCTGATGACTTTTGCTTTTTTAACTTGTTGAAATGACCTCCATAAGTTGACCCTATGGTAATAGTGTTACAGGTCACAGATTGAGCAGCCTCAGCCTCTTTTTTTTTTTTTTTTTTTAAACAGAGTCTTGCTCTGTCACCCAGGCTGGAGTGCAGTGGGGTGCAATGTCAGCTCACTGCAACCTCCACCTCCTGGGTTGAAGCGATTCTGGTGTCGAAGTGTCGCCAGTAGCTAGGATGACAGGCATGCACCACTGCGCCCGGCTAATTTTTGTATTTTGAGTACAGATGGGGTTTCACCATGATGCCCAGGCCCTGAAGTACTGGATTATAGGCATGAGCCACCATG
>NW_012100321.1:1032020-1032780 GCF_000951045.1 Mandrillus leucophaeus
GCGTGATAATTCTTAAAATAGTATTTTTGTTGTTGTTGTTATTTATGCATTTATTTTTTTGAGACAGTCTCACTCTGTTGCCCAGGCTGGAGTGCAGTGGCGCAATCTTGGCTCACTGCAACCCCCACCTCCTGATTCGAACGGTTCCCCCGCCTCAGCCTCCTGAGTAGCTGGGATTACAGGTGCCCGCCACCACACCCAGCTCATCTTTGTATTTTTAGTAGAGATGGGCTTTCACCATGGTGACCGGGCTGATCTCAAACTCCCAACCTCAGATGATCCACCTGCCTCAGCCTCCCAAAGTGCTGGGATTACAGGTGTGAGCCACCGTGCCCAGCAGGATGAAGTATCTGAAAGTCTCAAATATCCATTTGTATGGAAATAATTAAATGGGTTGAGCAGGAATGAGTCTTGCATGTGAGTGGGCTGCACTCAGAAAATGCCTCCTCTTGATAGTGGGACCAGGTGTGGAAGAGGCGCCAGCAGTCAGAGCAGAGTCTTCTCCAGTCTGGGGTTCCATGTGGGAGCAGCATCTGGGTCCTTTGGGAGAAGCATGTTGCTGACTGCCTCACACATAGAAAGCCCTCAGGGAACAGTGGCTGCTAATTTGCCAAGGTTTGGATCTGACTTGAGCATCTCTAACTGCTGCTTATGAAAGGAGTCAACGGCCGGGCGTGGTGGCTCAAGCCTGTAATCCCAGCACTTTGGGAGGCCGAGACGGGCGGATCACGAGGTCAGGAGATCGAGACCATCCTGGCTA
>NW_012100321.1:1037945-1041273 GCF_000951045.1 Mandrillus leucophaeus
TCTCAGGTGATCCACCCGCCTTGGCCTCCCAAAGTGCTGGGATTCCAGACGTGAGCCACTGCACCCAGCCTGTTTACCCTTAATTCCATCCCTCAGTGGGAATTATGGCAACAGTCTTGTGAGAGCCTATGACACTTTGCCGGATAATATATCCTATCATGTTTACCGCTCTCTCCAAGATGGCATTATCTGTCATTTTCAGTTTTGAGTTCCAGGGCTTTGGATATGGTGATCAAAACATTCAGTTCAGTTGTTAACAGTCAGAAATTTCTTTTTTTTGTTGTTGTTGTGGTAAAAAGCACATAACATAAAATTTATCATTATAACTTAAGTGTATAGGTCAGTAATAATCATACAATGTTTTACTTTATTTTATTTTTTTCTTTTTTTTTTCCTTTTTTTTTTTTTTGAGATAGAGTCTCGCTCTGTGGCCCAGGCTGGAGTGCAGTGGCCCGATCTCAGCTCACTGCAAGCTCCGCTTCCCGGGTTTACGCCATTCTCCTGCCTCAACCTCCCGAGTAGCTGGGACTACAGGCGCCCGCCACCACACTCGGCTAGTTTTTTGTATTTTTTTTTTAGTAAAGACGGGGTTTCACCGTCAGGATGATGGTGGTCTTGATCTCCTGACCTCATGATCTGCCCGTCTCGGCCTCCCAAAGTGTTGGGATTACAGGCTTGAGCCACCGCGCCCGGCCTATTTTTTTTTTTATTTTTTTCTAAGACGGAGTTTCATTCTTGTTGACCAGGCTGGAGTGCAATGGCGCGATCTCGGTTCACCACAACCTCCACCTCCCAGGTTTAAGCAATTCTCCTGCATCAGCCTCCTGAGTAGCTGGGATTACAGGCATGCACCACCACGCTCGCAAATTTTGTATTTTTGGTAGAGACAAATTTTTGTATTTTTGGTTTCTCCATGTTGGCCCGGCTCTCTCAAACTCCTGACCTCAGGTGATCCTCCTGCCTCAGTCTCCCAAAGTGCTGGGATTACAGGCGTGAGCCATCGTGCCCAGTCAATCATACAGTGTTAAAAGGAAGCAACCCCAAGTATCGTCTAGGCCAAGAATGGCAAATACGTATTTCCCATATTTCCCATTCCCTCCATCCCTCACCTATGAAAGACATGGCTAAGGAAGCCCTCCACGTTGGCCAGCACATCTAAACCATCAAGCCACCTTCCCTATAGCTTCAGAATTCTTCATACAGCACTGCTTGCAGTCATTCTCTGTCCTGGCACACAAAATGAACCACTTTTCAATTCTACTTAGTCCAACTCTCTTTTCATGATAAAAATGAGGCCTAGGCCAGGTGAGGTGGCTCATACCTGTAATCCCAGCACTTTGGGAGGCCGAGGCGGGTGAGTCACCTGAGGTCAGGAGTTCGAGACCAGCCTGGCCAACGTGGTAAAACCCCGTCTCTACTAAAAATACAAAAAATTAACTGGGCATGGTGGTGGGCGCCTGTAATTCCCACTACTAGGGAGGCTAAGGCAGAAGAATCACTTGAACCTGGGAGGTGGAGGTTGCAGTAAGCTGAGATAGCACCATTGTGCTCCAGCTTGGGAAACGAGCGAAACTCCGTCTCAAAAAAAAAAAAAAGAAAAAAATAGACTGGGCGTGGTGGCTCACGCCTGTAATCCCAGTACTTCGGGAGGCCGAGACGGGCAGATCACGAGGTCGGGAGATGGAGACCATCCTGGCTAACGCAATGAAACCCCATCTCTACTTAAAATACAGAAAAATTAGCCGAGCGTGGTGGTAGGTACCTGTAGTCCCAGCTACTCGGGAGGCTGAAGCAAGAGAATGGCATGAACTCGGGAGGCGGAGCTTGCAGTGAGCTGATTGCACCACTGCACTCCAGCCTGTACCACAGAGCGAGATTCTGTCTCAGAAAGAAAAAAGAAAAAAAATAGCCAGGCATGGTGGCGCATTCCTGTGGTTCCAGCTACTCAGGAGACTGAGGCTGGAGAATTTCTTGAACCCAGGAGGTAGAGGCTGCAGTGAGCCAAGATCCTGTCATTGCACTCCAGCCTGGGTGACAGAGCAAGACTCTGTCTCAAAAAAACCAAAAAAAATAATGAGGTCTAGAAAGGAAAGGACTCTATGTTCATATGAGCTGTGGTCCGATATTACTATGTCTCAACCCAAGTCTCCCAACTCTTCCAGGGTCCAGTTCTTTTACACCACACACAGTGCCCTTCCCAATATTTTGGATATCCAATATAACCTTTCCTCGGCTTTTCTCTTTGTAGCAGATGACAAGTCCTAACTTTTATTGTATGTATTGTACATTTCTGAAAATGTTTTTATTCCCTCTTGGTCCTCCTGAGCTGTTGTGTCTCTACGGGAGTGCTAAACCTGAAACTATAAGGAGTGTTCGAAATGCAGTGGGCACAAGGATGTGATTTACTTTCTTTTTTCTTTTTCTTTTATTTTTTTGAGAGGAGTCGCCCTCTGTCACCAGGCTGGAGTGCAGTGGCGTGATTTTGGCTCACTGCAAGCTCTGCCTCCCGGGTTCACACCATTCTCCTGTCTCAGCCTCCCGAGTAGCTGGGACTATAGACGCCCGCCTAATTTTATGTATTTTCTTTTTTTAGTAGAGACAGGGTTTCACCAGTTAGCCAGGATGGTCTTGATCTCCTGACCTCGTGATCCATCCGCCTCAGCCTCCCAAAGTGCTGGGATTACAGGCGTGAGCCACCACACCCAGCCCTGACCTCATATTGAGAAATACTTCTTTCAATATTTTGCTTGGTTATTCATAGAAATGAGATTCTCCAGTAATTTGACCTCATTGAATTTTTCCAGGAGAGCATGGCAGCTTCCCCAGGTGAGGTTACCTTCTGCCAAATATACTTCCCATTAAGTGTCTTTATGACCTGGGGCAAACAAGTCAACTTGTATCTTTAGGGTTTTGTTTACTGAATTATAAAATGATAGGATTAAGTTAACCAGCCAATCTCAAGTTTCTACATTCTGAGTAGTCAGTGAGAATGTAATAAAATAAAGTTCCTTCCTGTGTGTTGTCTTTCAGCCTTTTAAAATTTTATACTTTCAACACCATTTGTGTATTTCTTTCTCCCCCCCGCCCCAGTAGGAGTCTCACTTTCTTTGCCCAGGCTGGAGTGCAGTGGTGCGATCTCGGCCCACTGCAACCTCAGCCTCTCAAGTAGCTGGGATTATAGGCATGTGCCACCAAGCCCAGCTAATTTTGTATTTTTAGTAGAGATGAGTTTTCTCCATGTTGGTCAGGCTGGTCTCCAACTCCTGACCTCAGGTGATCCGCCCACCTCGGCCTCCCAAAGTGCTGGGATTACAGGCATGAGCCACCG
>NW_012100321.1:1042158-1043207 GCF_000951045.1 Mandrillus leucophaeus
CTACAGGTGCCCGCCACCTCGCCCGGCTAGTTTTTTTGTATTTTTTAGTAGAGACGGGGTTTCACTGTGTCAGCCAGGATGGCCGGCCATATTTCTTTTAAATTATTATTTAATTAATGTAGTAGACATTATTTCATTAATTTAAATAGAAGATTCTCCAGTTAATCCCAAAGTTTTATTATAGTTAGAATCGTATTTTTGCTGTAGCCTGTTTTGCTTGCCACCCATAGCATTAAAGGTGAAGTCCATATCGAGTGGTAAGCAGTGCTTTGTCAGGGAAAAAGCACAGACTTTGGAGACCAATAGACCTGAGCTCAGCTCACAGCTCCCGCCCCCATCTCAGCTAGGATAAGCTTCAGTGTGTAAATTTTAGATCTCGCCTCCTGACCTGTAAAGTGGGCTGAGGGGGAAAATTCTTCTTTCTCCCAGCTGTAAGGAAGGTAGTGAGATGGTGGATGTGAAAGGTTCCAGGGACACAGCTTTTGTTGTTGTTTTGTGAGATGGAATCTCACTCACTCTGTTTACCAGCCTGGAGTGCAGTGGCATAATCTCTGCTCACTGAAACCTCCTCCTCCCAGGTTCAAGCAATTCTCCTGCCTCAGCCTCCTGGGTAGGTAGGATTACAGCCATGCGCCACCATGCTCGGCTCATTTTTGTACTTTTATCAGAGACAGGATTTTGGCATGTCAGTCAGGCTAGTCTCGAACTACTGACCTCAAGTGATCCAACCACCTTGGCCTCCCAAAGTGCTGGGATTACAAGCATGAGCCACCGTGCTGGGCAACCCAACTTTTATACCATTCTGGTTTTTCTCTTTGGCTCTTATGGGAACATTTTACAATCACATACTGTGTAGCACCAGGAAGGATTTTTTACGATCAAAGTTAGCACATTAGAAGTAGAAATAATTTAAAAGTGGCCTTGATTTTTTTTTTTTTTTTTTTTTTGCATAGAGTAAAGTCTCAGTAACATTCTGACTTCAGAATGTAGGGTGGCTTTGGGGGATATCCAAGTTGAGTGGTAAACTTTGTAAGCACTACTCTTGTTTC
>NW_012100321.1:1048392-1050877 GCF_000951045.1 Mandrillus leucophaeus
AAAAAACTAGCCGGGCGAGGTGGCGGGCGCCTGTAGTCCCAGCTACTGGGGAGGCTGAGGCAGGAGAATGGCATAAACCCGGGAGGCGGAGCTTGCAGTGAGCCGAGATCCAGCCACTGCACTCCAGCCTGGGCGACAGAGCGAGACTCCGTCTCGAAAAAAAAAAAAGGAGTCAACTGGCCTTTGAGTTTACCGTTATCCAGTGGCTCTCAACTGGGGACATTTGGCAGTGATGTCTGGAAACATTTTTTGTTGTTAGAGCTGGGTGGGGAGATGTTACTGGCATCTAGTGAGTAGAGGATAGGGGTGTTACTAAATATCCCACAGTGCACAGGACAGGCCCCCCATGACAGAGAGTTATCCAGCACAGAATGTCAGTAGTGTGTGCTGAGGTGAAGAAATCCTGATTTAACCCTCTGCAGTTTCCAGAATATTTTCTCATTCATCTTAACATCACAGGGGTCATTGAACTGAGGGGACAAAACTGTTATCTACGAGCAAAGTGGATATTCAATGCAGGTGCCACTGGCCATCAGCATCAGAAGTTACGGGACTGGAGGGGTGGGCAGGTGGTTGAGGAAGAAACAGTAGCTTTATGACTTCTGTGGCAGGCAGTGGCGCATGATTGTTCCGAACAAGGCCTTTGGGCCAGGCGCAGTGGTTTACACCTGTAATCCCAGCACTTTGGGAGGCTGAGGCGGGCAGATCACGAGGTCAAGGGTTGGAGACCAGCCTGGCCAACATGGTGAAACCCACCTCTACTAAGAATACAAAAATTACCTAGGCATGGTGGCGCGTGCCTGTAGAATCGCTTGAACCCAGGAGGCGGAGGTTGCAGTGAGCCAAGATCACCCCACTGCACTCCAGCCTGGGTGACAGAGACTCTGTCTCGGGGGAAAAAAAAAGAACAAGACCTCTGGAATCAAAACAGACCTGGCTTCCAGTGGGCCACTACCATGTTCTTTTAGATGGGTGATCTTGAGCCACTGACTTCAAATTCCCTGAGCCTCAGCCTCAGATTTCCCTCTGCAGCTGGTGGTGTTAATAGCAGTTGCCTGAGGGCCTTTGTGAGATTAAGGTGATATACATGCAAAACACCTGGCACAGAGCAAGTCCTAGAGAACTCTGTCATCTGTGAAGATATGTGCTTTTTTTCTTTTCTCTCCTTTTTTTTTTTTTTTTTTTTTTTTTTTTTTTGGAGACGGACTTCAGCTCTGTCACCTAGGCTGGAGTGCTTTGGCACAATCTCGGATTACGGCAACTTCTGCCTCCTAGGTTTAAGTGATTCTGCCTCAGCCTCCCGAGTAGCCGGGATTACAGGCGCACACCACCTCATCCGACTAATTTTTGTATTTTTAGTAGAGATGGGTCATGTTGGCCAGGCTGGTCTTGAACTCCTGATCTCAGGTGATCCACCCGCCTTGGCCTCCCAAAGTGCTGGGATTCCAGACGTGAGCCACTGCACCCAGCCTGTTTACCCTTAATTCCATCCCTCAGTGGGAATTATGGCAACAGTCTTGTGAGAGCCTATGACACTTTGCCGGATAATATATCCTATCATGTTTACCGCTCTCTCCAAGATGGCATTATCTGTCATTTTCAGTTTTGAGTTCCAGGGCTTTGGATATGGTGATCAAAACATTCAGTTCAGTTGTTAACAGTCAGAAATTTCTTTTTTTTGTTGTTGTTGTGGTAAAAAGCACATAACATAAAATTTATCATTATAACTTAAGTGTATAGGTCAGTAATAATCATACAATGTTTTACTTTATTTTATTTTTTTCTTTTTTTTTTCCTTTTTTTTTTTTTTGAGATAGAGTCTCGCTCTGTGGCCCAGGCTGGAGTGCAGTGGCCCGATCTCAGCTCACTGCAAGCTCCGCTTCCCGGGTTTACGCCATTCTCCTGCCTCAACCTCCCGAGTAGCTGGGACTACAGGCGCCCGCCACCACACTCGGCTAGTTTTTTGTATTTTTTTTTTAGTAAAGACGGGGTTTCACCGTCAGGATGATGGTGGTCTTGATCTCCTGACCTCATGATCTGCCCGTCTCGGCCTCCCAAAGTGTTGGGATTACAGGCTTGAGCCACCGCGCCCGGCCTATTTTTTTTTTTATTTTTTTCTAAGACGGAGTTTCATTCTTGTTGACCAGGCTGGAGTGCAATGGCGCGATCTCGGTTCACCACAACCTCCACCTCCCAGGTTTAAGCAATTCTCCTGCATCAGCCTCCTGAGTAGCTGGGATTACAGGCATGCACCACCACGCTCGCAAATTTTGTATTTTTGGTAGAGACAAATTTTTGTATTTTTGGTTTCTCCATGTTGGCCCGGCTCTCTCAAACTCCTGACCTCAGGTGATCCTCCTGCCTCAGTCTCCCAAAGTGCTGGGATTACAGGCGTGAGCCATCGTGCCCAGTCAATCATACAGTGTTAAAAGGAAGCAACCCCAAGTATCGTCTAGGCCAAGAATGGCAAATACGTATTTCCCAT
>NW_012100321.1:1054482-1059033 GCF_000951045.1 Mandrillus leucophaeus
TTTTTTTTTTTTTTTTTTGGCCTACTGTAAAGTCTCAGTAACATTCTGACTTCAGAATGTAGGGTGGCTTTGGGGGATATCCAAGTTGAGTGGTAAACTTTGTAAGCACTACTCTTGTTTCCATGTTCCTGGCACCTAAGTTGATATATTTTCTCACAGTCTTGTGACAATATGAGTATAGTTGTTATCTCATTTTCCTTTAAGGAGACCAAGGTTGAGCATGGTTGTGACTGCTGAAAATCATATCCATGGTTTTATAGACAGTCAGAATTTAGACTTTACCTGTGGAATTTAGGTTGTTTTACCTGTGGACTTAGTTTTCAACATATTTAAGATAGATCTGTAGGTTGGGTGCGATGGCTTATGCCTGTAATCCCAGCATGTTGGAAGGCTGAGGTGGGCGGATCATTTGAGGCTAGGAGTTCGAGGGCAGCCTGACCGAGATGGCGAAATCCCGTCTCTACTAAAAAATACAAAAATTAGCCAGGCTTGGTGGCACACGCCTCTAGTCCTAGCTACTTGGGAGGCTGAGGTGAGAGAATCTCTTGAACCTAGGAGGCGAGGTTGCAGTGAGCCAAAATTGTGCCACTGCACTCCAACCCTGGGCGACAAAACGAGACTATCTCGAAATAAAATAAATTAAATTAAATATCTCTAAACTAATACATCTCATTAAATTTCAAATCTGGAGTTCTGAGTTAGGGAAACAAGATCACCACGATACTAGAAAAAACTGGTGCAGATAGTATTAGACACAAAGATTATCTGAATTTAGGCCCAGATAATTGTCTTCTTTTTCCCCAAGAAACATTTGAATTGTATTTCTGTTAGATAAGCATCATAGTAAAAAGTCTTCAAACTTTTTGAAGGCATAAAAAGTTTTCTTTGTTAAACCCTCCCCATTTTTCTGTCTTCTAAATTTCTAGGGGAACTAGTGTTAAGTTTTTTAGTATCTTGTTTAAAAATGGTTAACAATTATCGTTTGTATTTGTGTAATCAAACTGTGAAACACTGGTTGGGAACTTGCTTGTTTACACTTGATGGTGTAAATTATAGGGAAAGAGCATATATAGAGTGGCTTCTTTTGCTTTCTTGGCAGCATAATGTTGTATCCTTTGGATGTACCATCATCTATGACCAGTCTCACCTTGAAAGGCATGCATGTTTTCCATTTTTCCCAGTGCTTGGAATTTGTTTCCAAAATTGTTTCTAGGAACATGACTAATGTGACTGACGATGCCTTAGGAATTCCTAGTGGGGACAAGGTGCTTGGCTGGGATGCATACCTAAGAATACCTCACAAAGAAACCTGATTTTGTTTCACCATTGCCTAATGGCGCACATAGTAGGTGCTCAATAAATAAATATTTTTTGCATGAGTGGTTTTTGCTTGTCTGGTCATTTGCCCTATAGAGGGAGAGCAGTGTGCCTACTGGGGTCCCCACAGGGTCATTTTGCCTTCATGTCTGCCTCTGTGGCACCAATTAGGCTTTTGATTCCAATGTTGCGCTGGACTCTCACTCACAGGTAGATGTTTTTTATTGCCCCATTCACAATTCAGCCACCCGCTGTCCACATGCATGTGCTTGCCATGTTTAGGTATTGGGTGTTTTTCCAGTTTACTTAATAAGTTAGTGGCCAGACTGAATGCTTCCTGCTGCATTTTTCCACTGTCTTGAGAGTTGGCCTCGCCATCTATGAGCAAAAGGTCTCATCTTTTTATTATTCTCCCATGGCATGTTGCAAAACAATAAGCGTGAGCTGGTTTCCTGTGGCAAAAAGTTGACTTTGATTTGTTCTTTTTGAGGTTACTGTGAGTTTATCATAACAGGAGTGCTAAAAATATCAAGTCTGGTATGGAAACAGCATTCACTTACCAGCATGAACAATAACATACAGGTTTAGCCTAGAGCAGGAAGAAATGGACTTCATCTCAAGAGGAGAATACTTATCAGAGAATTCTTGGCAATCTTAACTTGCTCAGTCTCTGTTCTGATGAGTTATGGAAAAGTACTTAGACCATCTTTGAGCCACAGAATTGAAGCTGAAAATATTCTTAGACCAAACATTTTGTGAGCACCTGCTATGTACCAGATCTCATGGCTGGGACTCGTCAGAGGAAGAGGAATAGAATAAGTCTCCTTGCCGATGTAAAATACAAACAAATAATTCTACTCCTTGTGAGGACAGCCATAACAGAGGGCTATAGAAACTATCATGTGTTGTTCTCGGTTTTTGTTTGTTTGTTTTTCCCCCCAAAACAGGGTCTTGCTCTGCTTTCCAGGCCGGAGTGCAGTGGCACAGTCATAGCTCACTATAACCTTGAACTCCTGGGCTCAGGTTATCCTTTCATCTCGACCTGCAAAGTAGCTGGGACTACAGGCGTGTGCCACCATGCCCAGCTATTTTTAAAAATTTGTTTGTACAGATTGGGACCGGGGGGGGTCTTGCTATGTTGCCCAGGCTGATCTTGAACTCCTGGCCTCAAGAACTCTCTCACCTCAGTTACCCAAAGAGGGGCTATAGGAAAGCACCACCATGCCTGGCTCATTGTTCTGTTTTTAAATACATTTGCATTATTCCATAATAATCAAAAGTATTTTATTTGAGCTTAGGAAACTGAAGGTCTGGTCATCTCTGGGGAGTTGTGAAGTCTTGACAGAGGAGGGGAGATCTGAGCTATATTTTGCAGAACACGTATTTGCCAGGTGGGAAAGAGGGAAGAATATTGCAGAGCAACACATGCCCAGGGCCAGCAGGACAGAGGCTGAGCCTCAGAGGGACTGGAGCTTAGAGAGAGCGGACCAGTGGTTTCCCTATTGATAGAATATCAGAATCTGGCCGGGCGCAGTGGCTCATGCCTGTAATCCCAGCACTTTGGGAGACTGAGGCGGGCAGATCATGAGGACAAGAGATCGAGACCATCCTGGCCAACACAGTGAAACCCCGTCTCTACTAAAAATACAAAAATTAGCTGGGCATGGTGGTGTGCACCTGTAGTCCCAGCTACTTGGCAGGAGGAGGGAGGAGAATCACTTGAACCTGGGAGGCAGAGGTTGCAGTCAGCTGAGGTAGCGCCACTGCACTCCAGCCTGATGACAGGGCAAGACTCCGTCTCCAAAAAAAAAAATCTATCTATCTGCCTGCCTATCTATCTATCTGTCTATCTATCTATCTATCTATGATAATCACCCAGGAAACAGTTGAAAAATGCAGAGTCCCTGCTTCTAGCTCATGTTACTGAATCCAGATAACCAGGAGTGACTTGCATGTCTGCATTTTTTCTATACCACCCAGGTTTCTCAGAAAACAGCCAAGTTAAGGGAAAGTACTACCATAGGAAAGGGAAACCCATTTCCCAGGCCAAAGCCTTTGCTTACTTGTTTATGTTTATGTTTATTTTATTTTATTTTTATTTTATTTTTTATTTTTGAGACGGAGTCTTGCTCTGTCGCCCAGGCTGGAGTGCAGTGGCACGATCTCGGCCACCGCGCCCAGCCTTATTGTATTTTATGTTTGAGACAGAGTCTAGCTTTATTGCCCAGGCTGGAGTTGCAGGTGCAATCTCAACTCATTGCACCCTCCGCCTTTTAGATTCATGTGATTCTTCTGCCTCAGCCTCCAAGTAGCGAGGATCACAGGCACACGCCACCATGCCTGGCTAATTTTTGTATTTTTAGTAGAGATGGAGTTTCACCATGTTGGCCAGGCTGGTCTTGAACTCTTGACCTCAAGTGATCCATGCACCTCGGCTTCGCAAAGTACTAAGTTTATAGGCATGAGCTGTGGCGCCCAGCCTGTGGTTTTCTTTTTCCTTTTTCTTTTTCTTTTTTTTTTGAGACGGAGTCTCGCTCTGTTGCCCAGGCTGAAGTGCAGTGGCACGATCTCGGCTCACTGCAAGCTCCTCCTCCTGAGTTCGCACCGTTCTTCTGCCTCAGCCTCCCAAGTAGCTGGGACTACAGGCACCCGCCACCATGCCCAACTGATTTTTTGTATTTTTAGTAGAGACGGGGTTTCATCGTGTTAGCCAGGATGGTCTCGATCTCCTGACTTCGTGATCTGCCCGCCTCGGCCTCCCAGAGTGCTGGGATTACAGGCGTGAACCACCACGCCCAACGTGTTTTTCTCTTAAAATGTATTAATTACTGTATTTTAAATTACATTTGTGCACTGAAGCAGGGAGGAAAAAGGAGCTAACCCAAGTAGCTGTTGAATATAGTATTTTGACTGTATACCCTCAAAGTAAAGGAAAAAATCTAGCCAATCACAATGGCTCATAACTGTAATCCTAGCACTTTGAGAGGCTGAGGCAGGTGGATTGCCTGAGCTCAGGAGTTTGAGACCAGCCTGGGCAACACGGTGAAACCCCATCTCTACTAAAATACAAAAAAATTAGCCAGGCGTGGTGGCACGCTCCTGTAATCCCAGCTACTGGGGAGGCTGAGGCAGGAGAATTGCTTGAACCCTGTAAGCAGAGGTTGCGGTGAACTGAGGTCCTGCCATTGCACTCCAGCCTGGGCGACAGAGTATCTTAAAAAAAAAAAAAAAAAA
>NW_012100321.1:1059083-1071245 GCF_000951045.1 Mandrillus leucophaeus
AAAAAAAAAAAAAAAAGGCCGGGTGCAGTGGCTCACGCCTGTAATCCCAACACTTTGGGAGGCGGAGATGGGCGGAATACAAAGTCAGGATCGAGACCATCCTGGCTAACATGGTGAAACCCCGTCTCTACTAAAAATACAAAAAATTAGCCGGGCGTGTTGGTGAGCGCCTGTATTCCCAGCTACTCGGGAGGGTGAGGCAGGAGAATGATGTGAACCCAGGAAACGGAGCTTGCAGTGAGCTGAGATCGCACCACTGCACTCCAGCCTGGGGGAAAGAGTGAGACTGTGTCTCAAAAAAAAAGAAAAACTCTAAATAAATATTGAACTCTACTTAGTAGGGTTTTTGTTTTGAGATGAGGTCTTGCTCTGTACCCCAGGCTGGAGTGCAGTGGCATGATCATAACTCATTGCAGCTTCTCCCTCCTAGCTCAAGTGATCCTCACATCACAGCCTCCCAAGTAGCTGGGATTATAGGCAAGTAGTAGGGATTACAGGCATGCAATACCACACCCAGGTGATTTTGGTATTATTTGTAGAGACGGGTCTAACTGTGTTGCCCAGGGATAGTCTCTGTCTCCTGGGCTGAAGTGAGCCTCCTGCCCAAAGTGTTGGGATTACACGTGTGAGCCACTTTGCCTGGCCTAGTAGGTTTTTCACAGTGGTATGGGTTAGCAATTCTGAAACTACTTACTGTTTCTTCTAAGATTGAGCAGATAGATAAATGTAGTGTTGATAATGAGAATCAAGTTTTCTTATTGTCAGAAAGGAATGTTCCTATGAATATGGACAGTGAGAAAGGCTAGAAGGAAACATGTGGTATTGGATTGGAATTGAAGTTATCTAGATGAACTCATGGTTTCTTATATGTAGATGTAGCAATATGTATGTGTGTATGCATATCCACTTTTACACGTGTTTATTTCCTAGAACTATTTGTTGAGAGGGTTTATGCCCAGAGACATCCCAGAAGCACTGAATGCACTCATGCCAAGATGTTAATACCTTTCCCCACTAAACAGAAACCAGGGTTCCTTGGAGAAATGGCTGATTCCAGTGCTGGGGTAGGAAAATTACAGGTGATTTCTGCTATGCCAGAAAGTAAGGAAGTGCTCTAAGAATGATAAGGGGCTGGGCGCGGTGGCTCAAGCCTGTAATCCTAGCACTTTGGGAGGCCGAGACAGGCGGATCACGAGGTCAGGAGATCGAGACCATCCTGGCTAACACGGTGAAACCCCGTCTCTACTAAAAATACAAAAAAACTAGCCGGGCGAAGTGGCGGACGTCTGTAGTCCCAGCTACTCGGGAGGGTGAGGCAGGAGAATGGTGTAAACCCGGGAGGCGGAGCTTGCAGTGAGCTGAGATCCGGCCACTGCACTCCAGCCCAAGTGACAGAGCGAGACTCCATCTCAAAAAAAAAAAAAAAAAAAAGGGTGAAGAGAAATTGGTCGATCAGGCTTGGCATGGTGGCTCATGCCTATAATCCAGTACTTCAGGGCCTGGGCATCATGGTGAAACCCCATCTGTACTCAAAATACAAAAATTAGCCGGGTGTGGTAGCATGTCAGAAGAACAAGAAAAATAATCAATTAATATAAACAAGGAATTATGAAGATAACAAAATCTATCTTTGACTATCACCATAGTAGTGACAATTCTTTCAAGAATCAAGATGCTAAAATCAATGGGGAACAGTTTGTGGTGAAACAGTGGAGATGTTTCCTTATCACATGCTTTTATGCTATGCCTGGTGGTGCACCCCTATAAATGCCATTATTTTGGGAGGCTGAGGCAAATTGATCACTTGCGCCCAGGAGTTTCAAGACCAGCCTGGAAAACAAAGCGAGACCGCATCTCTACAAAAAATACAAAAGTTAGCCAGATACGGTGGTGCATGCCTATAGTCCTAGCTACTCGAGAGGATGAGATGGGAGGATCCATTGAGCCCAGGAGGTTGAAGCTGCAGTGAGTTGTGATTGCACAGCTGCACAACTGCCGAGGCGGGCAGATTACCTGAGGCCAGGAGTTTCAAACTGGCCTGGCCAACAGGGTGAAACCCCCTCTCTACTAAAATACAAAAGTTATCTGGGCGTGGTGGCGTGTGCCTGTAATCCCAGCTACTTTGGAGCCTGAGGCGGAAGAATTGGTTGAACCCAGGAGGCAGAGGTTGTAGTGAACCAAGATCACGCCACTGCACTGTCACCTAGGTGACAAAGCCAGACACCGTCCCAAAAAAAGAACGTGGGAGATGATGATAACCTTTTACTCTCAGTGATCATGTATAGGAGAGCTTTAGAAATAGTTCTGTTTTCTCCTTTTTAATTTATTTTTATTTTTGAGACAGTCTCACTCTGGCACCCAGGCTGGAGTGCAGTGGTGCGATCTCGGCTCACTGCAACCTCTGAGTCCCGGGTTCCAGCAATTCGCTCACCTCAGCCTCCTGAGTAGCTGGGATTATAGGGGTGCGCCACCACGCCTGGCTTATTTTTGTATTTTAAGTAGAGATGGGGTTTCGCAGGCTGGTCTCGAACTACTAGCCTCAGGTGATCCTCCCACCTCAGCATCCCAAAGTGCTGGGATTATAAGTGTGAGCCACTGCGCCTGGCCACTTTTTAATTTTACATAATTTTTTTTTAAAGACAGAGTCTTGCTCTAAGGCTATAGTGTAGTGGTATGATCACAGCTCATTGCAGCCTCAACTTCCTGGACTCAGGTGATCCTCCCACATCACCCTTCTGAGTAGTTGGGATTCTTGTAGGCAAATTTTTAAATTTTTTTTGTAAAGAGGCCTCACTTCGTGTCCTAGGCTGGTCTTGAACTCCTGGGCTCAAGTGATCCTCTCACTTCTGCCTCCCAAAGCATTGGGATTACAGACGTGAGCCACTGCACCCAGCCTGTTAGATAATTTAGAAAACTTTCTTTCCTCATTCTTCAATTTCCCCTCATTCACACTCCCAACTTTCCTGTTTTGTGATTTTTAAATGACTTTGTCTTTGGATGCTGGCTTGATTTGGTGATTAGTTCTCTTCAGAAGAAACTTCTTATTTTAGAACTTGTAACCTTTGCAAAGCAGGCCATAGGCAGCCATCGCTATTTGGGTATGACGTTTCTCCAGTGGGTTTTTGGTGTCCAGTAATGACAAAAACTGCTGAGAAGGAGACAGCCACAGGGAAATGGGTTCCGATAATGGGGCAGCAGCTGAGTGCTTGTTGATTTGCTGTTGTCATGACCACAGATGTTTAAAAATAATTTGTAAGGAAAAAGAAAAAAAAGCATAGTTGTGTGTGTGTGTGTGGTGTGTGCGTGTGTGCACACCACTGTCTTATCAGTGGTAGAGAATGCAGACCACAGTCATTCAGAAAGGAAGAAGGCACCACCCTGCAAACAGGAGAGGTGAGGGGAAGGGCAGAGGTGACCCACAAATGCGACTCCATGCCTTACAGCAGAGAGCTCATGAGAGAACAGAACTGGTTAGTCACCGACTCTGCTCCTCAGTCTGCAAGAGAGGTTCAGCAGCAAGTCTATGCCACACAGTACTGGAAGGATTAGATGAAGGCCTGGCACACATTATAAATTAATAGCTCTTGGTTACAGGTGGGGTGCCGTGGCTCATGCTTATAATCCCAGCCCTTTGGGAGGCCAAAGTGGGAGGATTGCTTGAGGCCAGTAGTCCAAGACCAACATGGGCAACACAGCAATACCCTGTCTCTCTTTTTTTTGGTGGGAGGGAAACAGTCTCATTCTGTCACCCAGGCTGGAGTGCAGTGGTGCGATCTTGGCTCACTGCAAGCTCCGCCTCCCAGGTTCAAGCAATTCTCCTGCCTCAGCCTCCTGAGTAGCTGGGATTACAGGTGCCCACCACCATGTCTGGCTAATTTTTGTATTTTAGTAAAGATGGGGTTTCACCATGTTTGGCCAGGCTGGTCTCGAACTCTTGACCTCAGGTGATCTACCCACCTTGGCCTCCCAAAGTGCTGGGATTACAGGCGTGAGCCACTGTGCCTGGCCGGTTCATGTACTTTACATGCATTGTGATCATATTAAATCTTCATTACATCCTTACTAGATCAGGTCTTGTCCTGTTTTGACATGAGGAAATTGAATCTTGGAAGGGCTAAGTCATTTGTCCAGGGTCACCACACTCCATAAGTGTTAGAGTCTAGACTTGAGCCAGAGCTGTCACACTGTCATCCCCAGGGCCTTGTGTTTAAGCATTGCCTGACAAAATGCTCAGATTTTAATTATTAGCATTAGTAATAATACCATTACGATGATTATTTTGTCTGAACTTCACAGACGCCTCGTGACATTTTCTTATTCCACTTTTGCAGATGGGAAACTGAGGTCCACCAAGATCAGATTACAATAATGGGCAACATTGTCAGCAACCTGCCTTGCTGTTTTTCTTTGCAGGCCCACATCTCCCCCACTCCCCCACCCCCTTGGCAGTAGCCTGTGTTTGAGCTGCTCACAGGCCCCAAGGCCCAGCTGCAATTCTTGTTTAAAGCCTCACATCTTTTCTGTGACTGTCAGACAACAGTCACGGGAATGTCCTGTGCCATGTTCCCTCGGCAAGAGGGGTTGGCAGAGAGCAGCAGATGCCTAGAGTCAAGGTCATGTGCTGCTCAAGTGCTGGGCTGGAGACAAGACCCTCTCTCCCTGCTGCTTGTGACCAGGCAGGGTGGCTCTGAATGTAGAGGGCTCTGTCAGAACAGTTCTGTGACCAGAGGGTGTGGTTGGCAAAGCAATGCATTAGGGGCCCATGGAAGTTTATACTTGTTTTCCACATTATTTCCCTGTGACTTTTAGATTTTTTTTTCCTTTTTCTTTTTGTAAACTAGTTTTTTCGTACTAGTTAGAATGTTTCAGTTTAAAGGTGAGAGTCAAGCTCTGGAATCACCTGACTTTTTTTTTTTTTTTTGAGACGGAGCCTCGCTCTGCCGCCCAGGCTGGAGTGCAGTGGCCGGATCTCAGCTCACTGCAAGCTCCGCCTCCCGGGTTCACGCCATTCTCCTGCCTCAGCCTCCTGAGTAGCTGGGACTACAGGCGCCCGCCACCGCGCCCGGCTAGTTTTTTGTATTTTTTAGTAGAGACGGGGTTTCACCATGTTAGCCAGGATGGTCTCGATATCCTGACCTCGTGATCCGCCCGTCTCGGCCTCCCAAAGTGCTGGGATTACAGGCTTGAGCCACCGCGCCCGGCCATTTTTTTTTTTTGAGACGGAGTCTCGCTCTGTCACCCAGCAATCTCAGCTCACTGCAAGCTCCGCCTCCCAGGTTCATGCCATTCTCCTGCCTCAGCCTCCCGAGTAGCTGGGACTAACTACAGGCGCCCGCCACCACGCCTGGCTAATTTTTTTTGTATTTTAGTAGAGACGGGGTTTCACCGTGTTAGCCAGGATGGTCTTGATCTCCTGACCTCATGATCCGCCCGTCTCGGCCTCCCAAAGTGCTTACAGGTGTGAACCACCACGCCCAGCAGAATTGCCTGACATTTTTAAGGAAAGGAATCGAATATTGGGCTGGGGCTAATCTGAAATGGTGGTTTACATTATTCTAAATTGATGGACTCTAGGTTAGGGGCACCAAATCCATTTTCAAGTGATTTTTGTAAAAATTGGCATGTCTTCTATTTTGTCTCTGTTCCAGAGGTGACACTATAACATAGAGGTTAAGAATGTGGTGACTTTTAAATCCGTCATGACCATAAACCTCTCCTAAGCCTCAGTTTTCCTACCACTAAAATGGGGGTGGTAACAGTTGTACCTACCTTGTTCAGTCTTCTTTGTTTCTGCTTTTTTGTTTTTCAGACAGAGTCTTGCTCTTGTCGCCCAAGCTGGAGTGCAATGGCGTGATTTCGGCTCACTGCAGCCTCCACCTCCTGGGTTCAAGCGATTCTCCTGCCTCAGCTTCCCAAGTAGCTGGGATTACAGGTGCCCGCCACCATGCCCATATAGTTTTTGTATTTTTAGTAGAGGCGGGGTTTCACCACGTTGGTCAGGCTGCTCTTGAATTCCTGACCGCAGTTGATCCACTCGCCTCGGCCTCCCAAAGTGCTGAGATTACAGGCATGAGCCACCGCATCCCGCCGCCAAAATCTGAAATGTTTTGAGTGCTGACATAACACTCAAAAAAATGCTTATTGGCCCCGGGCGCGGTGGCTCATGCCTGTAATCCCAGCACTTTGGGAGGCCGAGGTGGGTGGATCACCAGACGTCAGGAGTTCAAGACGAGCCTGACCAACATGGTGAAACCCTGTCTCTATTAAAAATACAAAAATTGACCAGGTGTAGTGGTGGGTGCCTGTAGTCCCAGCTACTAGGGAGGCTGAAGCAGGAGAATCACTTGAACCCAGGAGGTGGAGCTTGCGGTGAACTGAGATCCTGCCACTGCACTCCAGCCTGGGCAACAGAGTGAGACTCTGTCTCAAAAAAAAAAAAAAAAAAAGGCTCATTGGAGCATTTTGGTTTTGGGATTCTTAGATTTGGGGTGCTCTATCAGTAAGCACATTGCAAATATTTCAAAGTCTGAAAATACCCAAAATTCAAACACTTCTGCTCCCTGTCATTTTGGATAAGGGGGGCTCATCCTGTGTAAACAACACTGCAGTGAACATTTATAGGTAATTCATTCAGTGGGTAAAGGTCAGGACCTTTTATAGGGATCCTTAATACCACATTTTTACATGGTTCACTGAGTGTTCGTGCTCCCCTCCGCTCGAGGTCCCTCAGCCTTGCTTGGGTTGAGTCATCTTGGTCTTTAATTTGGTAGGCAAAAAATGGCATCTTGTTTTTGAGCTTGTTTCTGAGAAAGTGCACGCTCCTTTTCCCCATCAACAACTTTCATCCGGCACCTCGGAATCTCTTCAGTAGAGTGAGATGCAAATAACGAGGCACAGCTTCTTTCCCTTTTCTGAGCTGATGCCTGGTGAGGCCATAGACTGGGTTTCACTGCAAAGACGAAAGCGTGGGCAGGACTTGGAGCACAAAAAGGGGGCATTTCAGAGTGAGTCTTCAGGGGTGGCTGCTCCGGAGGTGAAGTTTTCTAGAGAAAGAGATGAAAGCACCATGTGGCTGTGGCAACAGACAGAGGCTTATGAGCCTGCCCTCTGGAGATTGTGAGCTCCACGTGTGAGGGCAAGGCCTGGGGCTGTCTGGGTCGCTTCTGGGTCCCCAGCACAGCTAGCATAGGGTAGCAGTGGAGAGCAGGTGCTCAGGAAGTGATTTTTGAAGAATGGATGAATGAATATACATGCACACACATACTTTTAAGTTTCTGGGTTGAAGAGAAAAACAGAATGAGGTAAACAAAGGAAAGTAATGTGGAGGTAAACTGAGCAGATGGCAAGATGCCATGAATGGTAAGAGGCCAGGAGATCCAGAATCAGGGTGGCTTCTATGAAGTATCCCTGCCTCCTCCCCCAGCCCAGCTATGTCCCTCCTCTGAGCTTCACACCTATAGACTGTTCTGCACCCTAGCCCTCAGATGCAGTGGTGAAAGTGGGACTCCTATTGTGTTTCCCTGTTAAGGGCAGACATGGTGCCCTGTGTATCTGCTGCTGCTGTTTCCTTTTTTTCTTGCTGAGTATTCCGTGTGTAGCATGTTTGTAACACTTGCTAAGAGACAGAACCATCCCAGATAGCTCGAACACTTTTCAATTCAGTCAGTAACAGACCAGGTCTGCTTTGGATTTCCAGGAGCTCTTGTCACTTTATTTTTTTTCTGAGCCAGGATCTCGCTTTGTCACCCAGCTGGAGTGCAGTGGCACAATCTCAGCTCACCGTAGCCTCTGCCTCCAGGGTTCAAGCAGTTGTTGTACCTCAGCCTCCCAAGTAGCTGGGACTACAGGTGCTTGCCACAATACCCGGCTCGTTTTTGTGTTTTTAGCAGAGACAGGGTTTCACCATGTTGTCCAGGCTGATCTCAAACTCCTGACCTCAGTTGATCTGCTTGCCTTGGCCTCTCAAAGTGCTGGGATTACAGGCGTGAGCCACCGCGCCTGGCCTCTGGATTGCCCGGCCTGTGTCACTTTGTCATGAGCCCTTCTCCCCTAGTTATCCTTTATTCTTCAAACAGGCTTCCTGTGTAACATATTTTTTCAGTGCCAGCTATGGAGCAAGCCCTGTGCCAGGTGTCAAGTATATAGTAGTAGTGAACAAACAGACATGGCCTCTGCCCCACAGAGCATAAAAATCTAATGGAGGAGACAAGCCAATCCTTGTACTAATTCATTTCCACAGGTGAATATAAAACCACAGACTGGGCTGGGTGTGGTGGCTCATGCTTGTAATCCCAGCACTTTCAGAGACTAAGGCAGGTAGACAACTTGAGCTCAGGAGTTTGAGACCAGCCTGGGCAACATGGTGAGACCCCGTCTCTACAAAAAATAAAAAACGAGCCAGGTGTGGTGGTGCATGCCTGTAGTCCCAGCTATTTGGGAGGCTGAGGCAGGAGGATCACTTGAGTTCAGGAGGTCCAGGCTGCAATTAGCTGAGATTGTGCCGCTCACTCTAGCCTGGGTGACAGACTGAAGCCGTGTCTCAAAAAAAAAAAAAAGAAAAAAAAATCACAAACTGTGCGTAAGAGTGTCTGAGGGAAAAACAGGGTGCTGGGAGTGAATGTCAGGAGACAGGGAGGTCTGAGGCAGTGTTGTGTCCAGAGCTCACAGCTGAATTAATGGTAATGCAGCTAAATGAGCCACTATGTGGCACAGGTCACCACAGCAAGTGTCAGCTTTTCTAGGGCGAGTGTGAGCTGGGTTTCTGCACTTTGCTTAAGAGCAGTGACAGACCTGGAAGGTATTGCCCCAGGCACTCTTGGGTGCTTTACATGTATTGGTTCATTTAATCTTCAAACCCCATAAGTGCCCTTGGGATTCCCATTTTGCAGAGGAGGCTCAGGGTCCTTGTCACTTGCCCAAGGTCACAGTAAGTGAAAGAATAGGGAGTCTAGAGCTGTGCTCTTCCCTGCTGCCCTCCAGTTGGAAAGCTCTCCAGGCCAGGGACAGGCTTTGCAGAGAGAAGGTGCAGAGGACAGGACAGACAGATATTCAGGGACTGTGAGGACCGAGGTGGTTCTGCCAACTGTGGCCTGGTCACTTGACAAGGCACCTCTTTGCACCCCCCTGAGGCTCTCTCAAAGCCCCTTTTCCAGTTAGGACATTTTGTTATCTCCTGTGTAGTTTTTGTTGATTGCCCTCTGAAATGCTGTGAGAGGACAGATCATTCTGCCCTTGCCTGCCCAGCCCAGCACCTGGCACAGTCATTGCTCAGTGTATATTTATTGAATGAACAATCGACTGAATGTCAGGCCCAGGGCTTTGCCTTAGGAAGTAGGCTGTTGGATAAGAGGACTACCATACTTTGCATTTTTTTCTGGAAATTTATGTCACCTGGGAGTGGAGCAGATTACCAGGCTGTTTCCAGAGATAGCAACTCTCCATAAAGTGAGCCAACCCTGGAGCCGGGCACAGTGGCTCACGCCTGTAATCCCAGCACTTTGGGAGGCTGAGAAAGGTAGATCACGAGGTCAGGAGTTTGAGACCAGCCTGGCCAACATGGTGAAACCCCATCTCTAGTAAAAAATATATATATATACAAAAATTAGCCGGGCGTGGTGGTGGGCGCCTGTAATCCCAGCTACTTAGGAGGCTGAGGCAGTAGAATCGCTTGGACCCGGGAGGCAGAGGTTGCAGTGAGCAAAGATTGCGCCACTGCACTCCAGCCTGGGTGACAGAGCAAGAGACTCTGTCTAAAAAAAAAAAAAAAAAAGCCAACCCTGAGGAGGAGTCTATGTTCAGCCGCAGGGAGCCAGAGAATTGGGGCTGAGGTATCTGGCACCGAAAAACTTTAGGCCTTTCTCAGGTAAATGAAGTTTTGATATAGATTCAGCTCCCCTACCCCCCACAATTGAAACTGTGTTGGGGGCCAGCAATTAGGGGCTAATTTGTGACAGTGACTTCATTTTCTTCCTATTAAAATAGTGGTTTATTCAGTAGCCTTGGTGAATAAATTTAGGCATAATAGTTAAATGTAATAGTTTATGTAACAAACAGTGATTAATAATGTTGCTGTCCAGATTCCTGTTATAGCTGTAACCTGATGTTATGAACTGAGATTAAATTTGAATTTGAGTGCTTACATTATTTTGTAAAGGTGGTAGTATATCCACATATCCACAGTTTTTTCTTTTAAATATGTGAAACTGTGCTTGGTTTCTCTTTTCCAAAGTTGGCCTTTTCCATTACATGGGCAAGTCCTGAACCTAAGCCCAGACACTAGCCCGTCATCTCCAGTGATGAATGTCATCCCCCCAGACTTCAGCAACCTGAGTTAATTAAAAGGTTCAGATGAAGTTAATCAAGTTTGGAACTCTAATTTTGTGCAGTGTTTTGATACGATTTGATGAGTCATCTTTTGGTGAAGCAGCTCTCTATCCCTGACAGTGTTTGATCTTAACGGAACAGTTTTATAATGTGTAAACTGGTGGGAGGTGCTCTTCAGAAATGCAGAGTCAACAGTGGTATGTGTGTGCGCTGGCTCTTCGGGCGGGGCATAAAGCAGAACAAAGAGGAGAATTTAATAAGCAAGAACTTGTCAGAGGCTAGGGTCAGTTCTGAGGCTGCTGCCTGTCAAAAACAAGGGTTTCTTCCTGCCCCCCTCCACTGCTGCTAACTGGAGTCTGACCTTCGAGAAAGAGTGAAAAAAGACAGCTTCTGTTTGTTTTGCTGCAAATAAGTGGCTGGACTGATTGGCCCCCTTCCCAGAGGCCCTGCAAGGACTTCAGATGTGGTCAGCGAGGTATGTGGACGGTGCCAGCCTGCCGGCCCTCGTCCAGCCGAACTGCACCAGGAACAGGCAAGGGGCCCAGAGAAACAGCAGGGCCAGCTGCCGCTGCCTTTGCTCCTGCTCTTAATGCCATCCTATTTATTCCTGGTCTTACTCTCTCAAGATTGATGGGCAAGGTTTTGTATGACCTCCATCCCCACTTCTCACCCACTGAACTTACAGCTTGAAATTAACAGACGCAAGGCCCATCTGGAAAAATGCATTTGACAAAAACATGATCAAATGGGGGATCCCCTGAGGTGGGTAGCAAAGAACCAGACCACTTGGAATCCTAGGTGCTGTGTCCCCGTATGGACCTGCAGTTTCTTTTGGATTCCATTAGGGTTAAGAAGTACAATTTCTGAAGCTAGATTTGAGTTTACATTTCTGCTCCAGTACTTGGGAGTTACAGTGACCAAGTCGTTTAATGTTTCTGAACTTCAGTTTCCTGATCTGCAAAGTAGGAAGGGTAGGCCGGGCGTAGTGGGTCATGCCTATAATCCTAGCACTTTGGGAGGCTGAGGCAGAAGGATCACTTAAAGTCAGAAGTTTAACATAGTGAAGCCTTGTCACTACTAAAAATACAGAAGTTATCTGGCCGTAGCTGTGGGTGCCTATAGTCCCAGCTACTGGGGAGCCCGAGGCAGGAGAGTCACTCGAACCCAGGAGACAGAGGTTGCAGTGAGCTGAGATCATGCCACTGCAATCTAGCCTAGGCGACAGAGCGAGACTCTGTCTCAAAACAACAACAGTAAAAACCAGTAGGAAGGGTGATAATAATTACCCCAGGTTATTGTGAAGATTCCATGAGTGCTAATGCATGTGAAATGTTTAGTATGGTGTCTGGCACATAGTAGGCACTATAACGCTTTGGGCTTTGGTACTGCCACAGCTATGTTTTCAAACCAAAAGATGAAAAGCTTTGTGGTAACAGCTGAAAAAAAATCACCTCTTGTTGGTCCCATGTGACAGTTGGTGCTTCTGTCCCAGTGACACAGAAATAAGAAGAGCCATCTAGCACAGGACTCCTGCCACTGTCCACCACCTTGCACCTGGAAAGCAGGCAGCCTCAGTTGCCACGTGACTGCTGCAGGGCCTCAGACTATGCCCTATGAGCAGCCCGTGCTCAGCATCGCCTCCATCTGCTTAGGCAGTGTTGATACCCATTCTGGGTCTTGTTGCCCTGTTCTCTCAGGAGTGATTGACAGGACTAGCATTCGACGTTTGATGTAATATCCTCTGCTTTGGCTATACTAACAGATGGCTGGATTCTTTATTTTTATTCATTTATTTACTTAATTTGGTTTTTTTTGTTTGTTTTTTTTTTTTTTTTTTTT
>NW_012100321.1:1072680-1076328 GCF_000951045.1 Mandrillus leucophaeus
AGATCGTGCCATTGCACTCCAGTCTGGGCAACAGACTGGAGTGCAACAGACAATGAGACTGTCTCAAAAAAAAAAAAAGAAATTACTTCTGCTCTGATGTGCAGAGCCCCATCTATACTGGACACCTGAAAGTTACCAGAGAAATACAGGCCAGGGGCCTTTGACATTGGCACTGAGAAAAGCATAGTGCAGAAGCAGGGTGTGTCTTTTTTTTTTAACCTGGGCATCTGTGATTTGAGGTCTTCTTGGAACACTTTATAACCCATTTCTGAACTTCTCCCAGGCTTCAGTGGAGCCACCTGTTGTAGCTTCTAAAACTCTGTCCTCCTCAGTTGTTCTCCCACCCATTGCCTTCACAGTTGCAGAGACCAAGATTCACTCACTCGACATTGGACCTTTAGCACCCAGGTCTCTCTGGCACAAAGTAAATGTTCGGCCAGGCTGGTGGAGTGACTTCTACTTAGAGAATGGTCCTCAACATAGGCTGCTCATTATCAAAACTATTTGGTCTTTAAAAAGTGTGACTCTGATGCTTCAGTCTGAGGTGGGTACCAAATACTTGCTTTTTTTTTATTTTTTATTTTTATTTTTTTTGAGACAGCGTCTCGCTCTGTCACCCAGTTGATCTCGGCTCACTGCAAGCTCCGCCATTCTCCTGCCTCAGCCTCCGGAGTAGCTGGGACTACAGGCGCCCGCCACCACGCCTGGCTAATTTTTTTGTGTTTTCAGTAGGGACGGGGTTTCACCGTGTTAGCCAGGATGGTCTCAATCTCCGACCTCGTGATCTGCCTGTCTCGGCCTCCCAAAGTGCTGGGATTACGGGTGTGAGCCACCGTGCCTGGCCCAAATACTTGCATTTTTAAAGAGCCTCACAGCAACTCCTGGTAGTTTTCAATTTACCTTAACTTTTATGTAGGAACCGCTTGTCCTGGTAGAGAGTATAATTTGTTGAATAAGTCTACTTTTTCAGTCAACATATACGGAAGAGACATCAATGAAAGAACTGGCAAACTGTAAAGCCCCGTCTCCAGGTGTGAAATATGGTCCCAGCGCACTCAGGGCGTGGGCCTAGAAGCTGATCCATGTCTCTATGTCTGTTCTGAAATATCCTGTGTGATGTGGGAGAAGGAGTATTGTCCTTAGAGATAAGGCTTGAGACTGGCTGTGCCCTTTCCTTGGGCAGCATGTAGGGAGAAAGAATGCCTGCCCACCCACAGGTACGTTACCTATGGACAAGGTGTAGTGGGCAGTTAGAAGGTGTTGGTATGTTAATCAGTCTTTTTTTGTCTTTTTTTTTTTTTTTTGAGATGGAGTTTTGCTCTATCACACAGGCAGAGTGCAGTGGCACGATCTTGGCTCATTGCAACCTCCTCCCAGGTTCAAGTGATTTTACTGCCTCAGCCTCCCAAGTACCTGGGACTATAGGTGTGCGCCACCATGCCCGGCTAATTTATGTATTTTTTTAGTAGAGACAGTATTTCACCATGTTGGCCAGGCTGGTCTCGAACCTCTGACCTCATGATCTGCCCGCCTCAGCCTCCGAAAGTGCTGGGATTACAGGCATGAGCCACTGTCCCTGGCCAATTGTCATAGCTTTCAGTTGGCTACCAAGTGTTGAGGTAGCATTGAGGGTTGCAGAAGCTGTGCTCTTGAAAAAGAGAAGAGAGTAACATTCTCAGAAAGCAAACAGTATTCAGAGTCCATGGGTTTTCTGGAGCTTTTTTCGTTTCTTTCCCAGGATGAAGTGCAGTGGTGCAATCTTGGCTCACTGCAAGCTTCGCCTCCTGGATTCACGCCATTCTCCTGCCTCAGCCTCCCAAGTAGCTGGGATTACAGGTGCCTGGCTAATTTTTGTATTTTTGGTAGAGACAGGGTTTCACCATGTTGACTAGGCTGGTCTTGAACTCCTGATCTCAGGTAATCCTCCCACCTCGGCCTCCCAAAGTGCTGGGATTGCAGGCGTGAGCCACCGCGCCCAGCTTTTTTTTTTTTTAATTTTACTTTTTTGAGACAGAGTCTTACTCTCACCGGGCTGGAGTGCAGTGGCACAATCTTGGTTCACAGCAACTTCTGCCTCCTGGGTTCAAGTGATTCTCTTGCCTCAGTCTCCCGAGTAGCTGGGAGTACAGGTCTGTGCCACCACGCCTGGCTAATTTTTGTATTTTTAGTAGAGATGGAGTTTCACTATGTTGACCAGGCTGGTCTCGAACTCCTGACCTCGTGATCCACCTGCCTCAGCCTCCCAGAGTGCTGGGATTACAGCTGTGAGCCACCGCACCTGGCTCTTCCAGGTGTTAATAGAGCCTTTTTCCTCTACTGGAAGCTTCCACTGCTTTCTGCCCCTTTCAAACTCATACATCATTGAATTGTTGTTTCCTCAGGGAAGCCTTCCTAATACCACTCTACAGAGGGTGTCAGACCCCCTATTATACTATCACAGCACTTTTCACAGTAAGGTAAATTACGTTTACAATTGTTGGATTGCCTCTCTGACTATGTTTGTTGAATAAATAAAAAAGGTGGCCAGGTGCAGTGGCTCACGCCTATAATCCCAGCACTTTGGGAGGCTGAGGCGGGCAGATCACGAGGTCAGGAGTTTGAGACCAGCCTGACCAACATGGTGAAACCCCATCTCTGCTAAATATACAAAAATTAGCGGAGCATGGTGGTATGTGCCTGTAGTCCCAGCTACTCAGGAGGCTGAGGCAGAAGAATCACTTGAACCCGGGAGGCAGAGGTTGCAGTGAGCCAAGATCGTGCTATTGCACTCCAGCCTGGGCGACAGTGTGAGCCTCCATCTCAAAAAAAAAAAAGAAAGAGCGACTTTATAACCTGCCTTCTTTTTCTTTTTCCCAGTGCTCCTAAAGTTCCGTACAGATAAAGGAAGAGATCCCAGTTCTGATACATATGAGGAAGATTCCGAGTTGTTGCTCCAGATACGAAATGATGTGCTTGACTCACTGGGTATTAGTCCTGACCTGCTTCCTGAGGACTTTGTCAGGTTGGTCTCAGTATTTATCACTGTTTAGTCTGGACAGATGAAGTTTGTTTTCAGGATTTGCCTTAATTTGAGGAGCTCTTTTATTAGACCCAAAGCCCTGCAGAGAGCCCCCTGCCACATTCTGCTAGCTCCTGTCGACTTCTGCCTCTTCACTAGAATAGCAATATATAAAAAATAAAGAGGGGGCAGATTCTGATTTTTACAATAAGTATCTTATATGCACATTCAAAATTCAAGGCAATATAAGATCTGTAAACACTATTCTCTACCTTTTTTCACTTTACGTGATCTTGTTATTTCTTGATGACATCTCCAGATCAGTATATAGTTTGCTCCCTCCTTTCCACAGCTCCTCAGTATTCCAGTGTGTGAAGCGATGGAGTTTATTAAACCAGTTGCCTGCTCACTCAAGTTGTGTTTTGGCTTTTCTGTTTTGTTTTGTTTTGTTTTGAGACAGAGTCTTGCTCTGTCGCCCAGGCTGGAGTACAGTGGCGCAGTCTCCGTTCACTGCAAGCTCTGCCTCCCAGGTTCACACCATTCTCCTGCCTCAGCCTCCCGAGTAGCTGGGACTACAGGAGCCCGCCACCACGCCCGGCTAATATTTTGTATTTTTAGTAGAGATGGGGTTTCACCATGTTAGCCAGGAT
>NW_012100321.1:1077998-1086068 GCF_000951045.1 Mandrillus leucophaeus
GCTCTGTCACCAGGCTGGAGTGTAGTTGTGCAATCTCAGCTCACTGCAACCTATGCCTCCCAGGTTCAAGCGATTCCCCTGCCTCAACCTCCTGAGTAGCTGGGACTACAGGCGCACCCCACCATGTCAACATAATTTTTGTATTTTTATTAGAGACGGGGTTTCACCATGTGGGCCAGGATGGTCTCGATCTCTTGACCTTGTGATCCACCTGCCTCGACCTCCCAAAGTGCTGGGATTACAGGCATCAGCCACCAAGCCTGGCCTAATTATATCCATTTAGATTGTGCACTTTTTAAAACATCTAGAAGGGGCTGGGTGTGGTGGCTCACACCTGTCATCCCAGCACTTTGGGAGGCTGAGGCAGGCGGATCATGAGGTCAAGAGATCGAGACCAGCCTGGCCAACATGGTGAAACCCCGTCTCTACTAAAAATACAAAAATTAGCCGGGTGTGGTAGCAGGCGCCTGTAGTCCCAGCTACTCGGGAGGCTGAGTCTGCAGAGTGGCATGAACCCGGGAGGCGGTGCTTGCAGTGAGCTGAGATTGCACCACTGCACTCCAGCCTGCGTGACAGAGCGAGACTCCGTCTCCAAAAAAAAAATGTCTAGAAGGATGTGCACCAAACTGGGGAGACTGGAGGTAGTGTTCTGTAGGGAGGCTTTCCCTTTCACTTGTCTGTGTTCCAGTTTGCTTGGTGAGCACACGCCATTGTGTTCAGGAGTAGGAGCTGGCAGAGCACACTTCCTTTGGGGAAGTGGTGGAATAAAGTGATTTGCTCACTAGGATGGGTGACTTGGAGGGGCAGGTGACTGTGTCATCTAAAATTTGTCCTCTGGATGCCCCATCCTGGCCCAGAAGAGCTGGTTTCTATGTGGGTTGTGAAGACTCTTTCTGCCCTCATACTTTAATTTCAGGCCTCAAATTTCCCTTGCCTCCTACATGTTAACACAGGCCTGCTCCCTGACATTTGTCTGGGAATAGCATATAGAACCCACTGCCCATTATGGGTAAGAAGAGAATTGCGAGAATGTGACCAGGGCGCTGAAACATCTGATATCTCTAGGACAGATATAGGAAGCACAGATATAGTCTTTCCTTTAACTTATAAAGGTAAAAATAAAAGTATTGTGAAAGAATTTCTGGTTGCCAAAGTTCAAAGGTCTTTTCCAACCACTTATGAACCCCTGGCTCAGATTTCGTTTTCATGCCTAGATGCCAGCATTAACACTGCTGTCTGAATCTGGCCCTCCTGCTAGAAGTTGTTTTTATTCAGGAGAGTTGTTTTTATTCTCCAGATGTCATGGTCACAGTTCTGTTCCCAGTGCTCCATTTTCCTTATCTTCCTTCTCTTTTAGTTACTGCTTCTCCGAGATGGCCCCAGTGTGTGCGGTGGTTGGAGGGATTTTGGCACAGGAAATTGTGAAGGTAAAACATCACTATGGAGCAGAAAATAGTTAACCATGACTTTGTATATGTGCTGACAGAGAGAATGGAAACTGTCTTAGACAGCTGCCTGCTTTCTCTTACCCCATTCATCTTTGTTTCATGCCCTACCCATTTCCACCTCATCCCATTTTCTCTGGCCCATCCAGGTGGCCGTTCAGCAAATGACCTTGGAGTGCCAGCTCTGTGCTCAGCGCACAGTTGGCCATAGTGCCTCGAAGGTGTGATCTGCTCTCCCCTAACTGTGTTAGTTATCCAGTGCCTGTTGTTTTGGTCAGGGATTCTGCTTCTCATGGCTCTTATAGTGAGTACTATCATGATCCCCACTTATGAGGAAGACATTGGGGCCCATGAAAGGGGCTCCAGAACCTGTGCTTTTTTTTTTTTTTTTTTTTGAAACGGAGTCTCGCTCTGTCGCCCAGACTGGAGTGCAGTGGCCGGATCTCAGCTCACTGCAAGCTCCACCTCCCGGGTTCACGCCATTCTCCTGCCTCAGCCTCCCGAGTAGCTGGGACCACAGGTGCCCGCCACTTCGCCCGGCTAGTTTTTTGTATTTTTTAGTAGAGATGGGGTTTCACCATGTTAGCCAGGATAGTCTCGATCTCCTGACCTCGTGATCTGCCCGCCTCGGCCTCCAAAGTGCTGGGATTACAGGCTTGAGCCACCGCACCCGGCCTAGTTCCTCTTTTATAAACCAGGGATCACAGGATTTCCTACCTCATAGGGCCAGTGGGAGATGAAATGAGTACCCACGTAAAAAACACTGTCTTTGTGTGGCAGACAGTGGGCTTTCAGTAAGTCTTGTCTATTATTATTGGTGGCGTCATCACTTTAGGCTACAAAAATATGTACATTCCCATTCACCACTTAGAACGTTCCCATTGCTGTACTCTTTCCTGCAGTTTGTCTACAGGGAGCCTCAGAATACTGCTCAAATAGTTCTCTGGGTGGCCATTACCCTCTTCTCAGATTGGGCATATAAACTGTAATTTTCACATCACTCTGGGTTACGTATAAAACTGAGCAAGGAAAGAGGTATGGCCATTGCACACTTTTCTTCCCCCTTCAAATATCTCCTCAGTGCCCATCATAGAAGAAAGTTAGATTGATCAAAGGAAGAATTTAGACCAGAGAGAAGGATCAGAAAAGAATAGACCAAAAAAAAAAAAAAAAAAAAGAGGAACTAAAGTGCAGGAAAGAAGTTGCTTGCCCAGGCTAGTGTGGTGCCAGGATTTGGGCCCAGGCACTCTGGTTGCTGAGCCTGTCCTCTTCACCACGTGGCAGTCATGTGTCAGGTGTTGCCTTCAATGGCACCGTCATGTAGAGACTGCATGGACCCCTGGGCAGCTGCCCTCGCACCATCAGCCTCACTTCTGTACATCCCGTTGGGGGGCTCCCCCTAAATTTTTCATGTGGGATGGAGACTGGAGGTTGGGGCAGGTAGCCTTGACCCCATTGTTGGTGGTAGCTTCTCACATCCCCATCCTCACACAGCCCCCTCCTTCCTGCCTGCTGGAGACAGCTGGTGCCCAGCATCTTGTTTCTGTTTATCCCAGATAGCCAGAGTACTCTGCATTCTTGGTTGCTGGGTGTGTTTGGAATCTCCTCCTACCCCATCTTGCTTGGGAAGCACTTTACCTTTTGCCCCATGTTCACCCCATACCCTGCTCTCATCCCCACTACTCCTTCATACTTATCACAGGTCAGCCTTCAGCCACCTGGCAGGCAGGGCCTACAGTCCAAGGGCCTCAGACTCGCCTTTCTCTCCTGAGACACTGTCTGAGCACCTATGGAAAGCTTACACTAGGAGATGGGGGCAAGCGCAAGTCTACTCCCTTGGAATCATCTTTTGCGTCTTTCCTTTCTTATATCCTTCTAGATACCCTATTTTATATCCATGTCTACTTCCTTAGCTTTATAGCAGTTTTCCTTTCTCTCCATCCCCACCGTCCACGGCAGGTCTCCCTGTCTATGGTAAGAGAGGTGATAGTGAAAGCAGCAGCCATCCCAGGCTCCTGGTAAAACACATACCATCTCCTGTATCTTGGGTTTGAGGGTCTAAGAGTTCCAGCTGTGGACTGTTGGACCCTTCCACCTGGCTGGGTTGGTGGCATGCCCAGTATTGGTAAAGGACTCCTGGCCTCTACTAATAGCAGCTCCTGCTTACTGAGAATTTACTATATGCTAGGCACTTTACAAGCCTGGTCACATTTCATTCTCACCAAAAGCTCTAGCAGGCAGGTGCTTTTTATTTGCCTATTTTATACGTGAGCCCAGAGAAGCAAACTTCTTTCTGATCCAAGCTCCATGTGGACAGAGACCTTCTCAGAATCCTTAATGTCTAGCCAAATACCTGGCATAAAGTAGATGCTGAATAAATTTTCCCTTGACTGGGTGCAATAGCTCAAGCCTGTAATTCCAGGACTTTGGGAGGATTACTTGAACCTAGGAGTTCAAGACCAGCTTGGGCAACATGGGGCGACCTCATGTCTACAAAAGTCCCAGCTACTTGGGAGGTGGTAGGAGGGTCTGTGTGGGAGCTGGGGAGATGGAGGTTGCAGTAAGCCGAGAATGTGCCTCCCACCTGGGCAGCAGAACAAGATCCTGTCTCAAAAAATTAAAAACATTTTTAAATAAATAAAATTTCCCTGGAAAAATGGCTGGATAACACTATTTGTATATAGTAGATGTGATTGTCCCCATTTTATGGATGAGGAAATGAAAAGGGTTTGGTGCTGAGTTTGAGGAGGAGCAGTTCAGGATGTGTAGCGCCACCTTCCTCATGAATGATGGGACGGTGCTCCTGGCAGCTTGCCTAGGTGATGTCCTTCTCTTTAAATGGTGGCTTGTGGTGAAATTTCAATCCTTTCCAGATAAGCACCTGTTTGAAAATTTGTGGACAATTGTAAACCCTTTCTCATAAGAGTCAATATGTTGTTTCAGGGGCTGACCCTACCTCAAAAGAGAGGTCTTTTGTAGATACGGGGTTTTGCCATGTTGCCCAGGCTGGTCTCGAACTCCTGGGCTCAAGTGATTCTCCCGCCTCGGCCTCCCAAAGTGCTGGGAATACAGGTGTGAGCCACCACACCCGGCCAAGCCTCCCTCTTTTTAACCCACACACTGTAGGTATTTGCAGAGAAATCGATGTCTGTGTCCCCATGAACACACCAGGAGCCTCTCAAGGCTCTGTACAGGATGACCCGTGACCCTGTTAGGTAGGTGTTAGTGTCTCTCTCAGAAGGGAAGCATTTCATACAGGGTCACATAGCCAGTAACTAGCACAGCCTTTTGAGGGTCTTCTGGAACATTTGGGTGCTAAAACTATCCCATACCCCCAAACATATTGTACATTCTTTGCGGACTTTCCTAGTTGCCCAAAGATGTTAAGTTTGCCTTCTGCAGGTTCTTGGCTGCCTTAGTGGACTCCAGTGAGGCTTTTTCCTTCTTTCTTGTGGAGCAGAGTCATGCCTGGTTAAATAATTGGCCATGTCCATGTACATGTCAAGTTTGAACTTAGGAGGACAATTTGGAGACCCAGCCCTTAACACTTTGTCGTGGGGTCTGTAAATTCTGGAGACATTTGACTCAATTTGTTAGTCACACCATTTTCCTATGGCTTTTTTTTTTTTTTTTTTTTGGTCTATTCTTTTCTGATCCTTCTCTCTGGTCTAAATTCTTCCTTTGATCAATCTAACTTTCTTCTATGATGGGCACTGAGGAGATATTTGAAGGGGGAAGAAAAGTGTGCAATGGCCATACCTCTTTCCTTGCTCAGTTTTATACGTAACCCAGAGTGATGTGAAAATTACAGTTTATATGCCCAATCTGAGAAGAGGGTAATGGCCACCCAGAGAACTATTTGAGCAGTATTCTGAGGCTCCCTGTAGACAAACTGCAGGAAAGAGTACAGCAATGGGAACGTTCTAAGTGGTGAATGGGAATGTACATATTTTTGTAGCCTAAAGTGATGACGCCACCAATAATAATAGACAAGACTTACTGAAAGCCCACTGTCTGCCACACAAAGACAGTGTTTTTTACGTGGGTACTCATTTCATCTCCCACTGGCCCTATGAGGTAGGAAATCCTGTGATCCCTGGTTTATAAAAGAGGAACTAGGCCGGGTGCGGTGGCTCAAGCCTGTAATCCCAGCACTTTGGGAGGCTGAGACTGGCGGATCACGAGGTCAGGAGATCGAGACCATCCTGGCTAACACGGTGACTGTCTCTTATACACATCTAGATGTGTATAAGAGACAGATGTTAGCCAGGATGGTCTCGATCTCCTGACCTCGTGATCTGCCCGCCTCGGCCTCCAAAGTGCTGGGATTACAGGCGTGAGCCACCGCGCCTGGCCCGTGGCAAACATTACAGGCTTTTCTAACTGTGTAACACTGTAGTGTGTGACCTTGTGTTGTACGTGTGCAGGTATAACTGCAGGATAATTAGGAGGAAGGGAGTTGATGGGTCAGAAGGATGTAATTTATCATTTGGTCGGCATTGCCACTTTGCCCCCATTGGTATCCTATCAATTTATACCCCCAGCAGCACAACCACCCATGTTCCCAGCATCCTCTCACTTGGACACTGCATGCTTTCACCTTATGTGACCGCCTCTTTGCTCTCATAAACAGGCTTAGGATTTGATTGGAGAAGACCAGATGGTGACTAGGTCACAATCTCCTTTTTTTTTTTTTCTTCGAGACAGTTTGACTCTTGTCACCCAGGCTGGCGTGCAATGACACAATCTCGGCTCACTGCAACCTCTGCCTCTCAGGTCCAAGCAATTTTCCTGACTCAGCCTTTTGAGTAGCTGGGATTACAGGTGCCCGCCACCATGCCCAGCTAATTTTTTTTGTATTTTTAGTAGAGATGGGGTTTTCCATGTTGGCCATGCAGGTCTCGAACTCCTGACCTCAGATGATCCGCCCACCTTGGTGTCCCAAAGTGCTGAGATTACAGGCGTGAGCCACCACACGCTCCATCCATAATCTCCTTCAAGCAGCTCTGGGATCATGCATTCACCCTAATTCCCTTTCCATGTCTTGAGGGGCTTCCTAAACTCGGCTTTGCAGTGCCTCCAGCTTGTAGCAGTAATGATGGCTACAGTTTACTGAGCAGCTATTATGTACTAGGCATCAGGTAGTAAGTAGCCAACCCACATCCCACCCCAGGTATCATCACAGTGCTTGCTCTAGCAACAACATGCTACCTTGATTTCTTATCAACAGTAAGGTCTGCCAGAGTCCCTAGTTCCTCCTTTCTTCCCTTCCTGCTGGGAACTTCAGGTAGGCAATAGCAAACCCCACTCCATTTAGGGCCAGCAGTGGTCTTTGAAGCATCTGCGGTTCCCTGACCCAATAAGCCATGATTGTCCTGGTGCAGTGGCTCAAACCTATAATCCCAGCATTTTGGGAGGCTGAGGCTGGCAGATTGCTTTGAGCTTAGGAGTTTGAGGCCAACCTTGACGATGTGGTGAAACCCTGTCTTTACAAAAAATAGAAAAATTAACTGGGTATTGATGACTGGTGCTTGTAGTCTATATATATATATACACACACACATACATATACACACACATATTTAGAAATTTGCCTTAAGGAATTATTTCAACACCTGTGTCTTTGTCAAGACGTATGATTACAGTGTTGAACAGCTTAAATGTCCCTCAATAGGTTATGGAACAGAACAAGTAATAGTTGATAATATTTGGGTTTAAAATTATACCTATTTATTTATTTTTTGAGACAGTCTTGCTCTGTCACCAGGCTGGAGTGTAGTTGTGCAATCTCAGCTCACTGCAACCTATGCCTCCCAGGTTCAAGCGATTCCCCTGCCTCAACCTCCTGAGTAGCTGGGACTACAGGCGCACCCCACCATGTCAACATAATTTTTGTATTTTTATTAGAGACGGGGTTTCACCATGTGGGCCAGGATGGTCTCGATCTCTTGACCTTGTGATCCACCTGCCTCGACCTCCCAAAGTGCTGGGATTACAGGCATCAGCCACCAAGCCTGGCCTAATTATATCCATTTAGATTGTGCACTTTTTAAAACATCTAGAAGGGGCTGGGTGTGGTGGCTCACACCTGTCATCCCAGCACTTTGGGAGGCTGAGGCAGGCGGATCATGAGGTCAAGAGATCGAGACCAGCCTGGCCAACATGGTGAAACCCCGTCTCTACTAAAAATACAAAAATTAGCCGGGTGTGGTAGCAGGCGCCTGTAGTCCCAGCTACTCGGGAGGCTGAGTCTGCAGAGTGGCATGAACCCGGGAGGCGGTGCTTGCAGTGAGCTGAGATTGCACCACTGCACTCCAGCCTGCGTGACAGAGCGAGACTCCGTCTCCAAAAAAAAAATGTCTAGAAGGATGTGCACCAAACTGGGGAGACTGGAGGTAGTGTTCTGTAGGGAGGCTTTCCCTTTCACTTGTCTGTGTTCCAGTTTGCTTGGTGAGCACACGCCATTGTGTTCAGGAGTAGGAGCTGGCAGAGCACACTTCCTTTGGGGAAGTGGTGGAATAAAGTGATTTGCTCACTAGGATGGGTGACTTGGAGGGGCAGGTGACTGTGTCATCTAAAATTTGTCCTCTGGATGCCCCATCCTGGCCCAGAAGAGCTGGTTTCT
>NW_012100321.1:1089008-1095688 GCF_000951045.1 Mandrillus leucophaeus
AGAATGGCGTGAACCCGGGAGGCGGAGCTTGCAGTGAGCTGAGATCCGGCCACCGCACTCCAGCCTGGGCGACAGAGCCAGACTCAGTCTCAAAAAAAAAAAAAAAAAAAAAGAGGAACTAAAGTGCAGGAAAGAAGTTGCTTGCCCAGGCTAGTATGGTGCCAGGATTTGGGCCCAGGCACTCTGGTTGCTGAGCCTGTCCTCTTCACCACGTGGCAGTCATGTGTCAGGTGTTGCCTTCAATGGCACCGTCATGTAGAGACTGCATGGACCCCTGGGCAGCTGCCCTCGCACCATCAGCCTCACTTCTGTACATCCCGTTGGGGGGCTCCCCCTAAATTTTTCATGTGGGATGGAGACTGGAGGTTGGGGCAGGTAGCCTTGACCCCATTGTTGGTGGTAGCTTCTCACATCCCCATCCTCACACAGCCCCCTCCTTCCTGCCTGCTGGAGACAGCTGGTGCCCAGCATCTTGTTTCTGTTTATCCCAGATAGCCAGAGTACTCTGCATTCTTGGTTGCTGGGTGTGTTTGGAATCTCCTCCTACCCCATCTTGCTTGGGAAGCACTTTACCTTTTGCCCCATGTTCACCCCATACCCTGCTCTCATCCCCACTACTCCTTCATACTTATCACAGGTCAGCCTTCAGCCACCTGGCAGGCAGGGCCTACAGTCCAAGGGCCTCAGACTCGCCTTTCTCTCCTGAGACACTGTCTGAGCACCTATGGAAAGCTTACACTAGGAGATGGGGGCAAGCGCAAGTCTACTCCCTTGGAATCATCTTTTGCGTCTTTCCTTTCTTATATCCTTCTAGATACCCTATTTTATATCCATGTCTACTTCCTTAGCTTTATAGCAGTTTTCCTTTCTCTCCATCCCCACCGTCCACGGCAGGTCTCCCTGTCTATGGTAAGAGAGGTGATAGTGAAAGCAGCAGCCATCCCAGGCTCCTGGTAAAACACATACCATCTCCTGTATCTTGGGTTTGAGGGTCTAAGAGTTCCAGCTGTGGACTGTTGGACCCTTCCACCTGGCTGGGTTGGTGGCATGCCCAGTATTGGTAAAGGACTCCTGGCCTCTACTAATAGCAGCTCCTGCTTACTGAGAATTTACTATATGCTAGGCACTTTACAAGCCTGGTCACATTTCATTCTCACCAAAAGCTCTAGCAGGCAGGTGCTTTTTATTTGCCTATTTTATACGTGAGCCCAGAGAAGCAAACTTCTTTCTGATCCAAGCTCCATGTGGACAGAGACCTTCTCAGAATCCTTAATGTCTAGCCAAATACCTGGCATAAAGTAGATGCTGAATAAATTTTCCCTTGACTGGGTGCAATAGCTCAAGCCTGTAATTCCAGGACTTTGGGAGGATTACTTGAACCTAGGAGTTCAAGACCAGCTTGGGCAACATGGGGCGACCTCATGTCTACAAAAGTCCCAGCTACTTGGGAGGTGGTAGGAGGGTCTGTGTGGGAGCTGGGGAGATGGAGGTTGCAGTAAGCCGAGAATGTGCCTCCCACCTGGGCAGCAGAACAAGATCCTGTCTCAAAAAATTAAAAACATTTTTAAATAAATAAAATTTCCCTGGAAAAATGGCTGGATAACACTATTTGTATATAGTAGATGTGATTGTCCCCATTTTATGGATGAGGAAATGAAAAGGGTTTGGTGCTGAGTTTGAGGAGGAGCAGTTCAGGATGTGTAGCGCCACCTTCCTCATGAATGATGGGACGGTGCTCCTGGCAGCTTGCCTAGGTGATGTCCTTCTCTTTAAATGGTGGCTTGTGGTGAAATTTCAATCCTTTCCAGATAAGCACCTGTTTGAAAATTTGTGGACAATTGTAAACCCTTTCTCATAAGAGTCAATATGTTGTTTCAGGGGCTGACCCTACCTCAAAAGAGAGGTCTTTTGTAGATACGGGGTTTTGCCATGTTGCCCAGGCTGGTCTCGAACTCCTGGGCTCAAGTGATTCTCCCGCCTCGGCCTCCCAAAGTGCTGGGATTACAGGTGTGAGCCATTAAGCCCAGCCCTGTTCTTGTCTTTTAAAGTGCTCTGTCTGGTAACCCCACAAGATAATCACCATTCTAAATAGCATTGTCCAGACCCTCTGGATCCCAGCCCTGACCCCCTTTGGAAGCCTAGCGATTTTATGTCCTCATGGAAGATCCTCCTTCTGGATCAGTGTGCTCCTTGATTAAATGTGTCCCCTTAGGTGATCAAGGCCACAGCCTAAGAACTGCCACCTTTCTGAGTTGAATAGTCATGAATAATTATTTCTGCTGTTGCCCAGTGGTGGTACAACACAGTGTTAGTCATTGCTTTAGTCTTAAGGTGTTTTGTGTGTGTGTGTGTGGTTTTTTTTTTTTTTTTTGGAGACAGGGTCTCACTCTGTTACCTAGGCTGGAGTATAGTGACTCTATTACAGTTCACTGCAGCCTCAATCTCCCAGGCTCAAGCGATCCTCCCACCTCAGCCTCCCGAATAGCTGGCACCTTGGGCACGCATCATCATACCTGGCTAATTTATTTCAGTTTTCTTTTCCTTTTTCTTTTTGAGACAGAGTCTTATTCTGTTGCCCTGGCTGAGTGCAGTGACGCAATCTCAGTTTACTGCAACCTCTGCCTCCCGGGTTCGAGCGATTCTCCTACCTCAGCCTCCCAAGTAGCGCGCCACCACACCCGGCTAATTTTTGCATTTTTAGTAGAGACAAGTTTCACCATGTTGGCCAGGGTGGTCTTGAACTCCCAACCTCAGGTGATCTGCCCACTTCAGCCTCCCAGAGTGCTGGGATTACAGGCGTGAGCCACCGCACCCAACCTATTTCAGTTTTCATGTAGACGGGGTCTTACCATGTTGCACAGGGTGGTCTTGAATTCCTGGGCTCAAGTGATTCTCCCACCTCGGCCTCCCAAAGTGCTGGGATTACAGGTGTGAGTGTGCCTGGCCCTGGCCTGCTTTAAATTTTTGAGATACATAGTTTAACCCAAGCTAATACATTTCTTATTCTCATGTTAGGTAGAGAAGGTAATGTTTGGAGGTTAAATAATCTCCTCATGGACACAGCTTATAAGGGACAGAGCAGAGATAGGACAATCAAAATTGTCTCCAGACATTGCCAAATAGCCCTTTGGGATCTAAATCAACCCCAGTTGAGAACCACTGCCCTAGACTGGTTTTAGAATTTTTTTCCCTCTATTCCTCTTAAAGCACTTGAGATAAACCCTCTTTTCATTTTTCTCCCTAGGCCCTGTCTCAGCGGGACCCTCCTCACAACAACTTCTTCTTCTTCGATGGCATGAAGGGGAATGGGATTGTAGAGTGCCTTGGCCCCAAGTGAACTCAAGACTTGGCAAGCCCCGGAGATGCCAATTGCAGCATTCCCGCCTGTATTCGCTGTCCCCTTCCTTCAGAAGGCATCTCCAGGCAAGGAAAACTGAAGTCATTGGCCCAGTACAAAACATTTCCTGCGACGAAGGAGGTGGTGCCGACGTGCTGCTTCCCATCACAAGCAGCTGCTCGACAAGGGGCGCAGGGTGGCTGTCTTTGTTCCAGCACTGTTCAGGCTGCCTGTCATCCCAGGCCTGCCAGCTCCCCTGAGTGATGAGCACTTCCAAGCACCCCTCTGCCCTTTGTCTGTCCTTATGCAGTCACAGCCTCGCCAGCCCTCTGGGGCGTTGTGGGAGATGCCTGCCAGGAACGAGCATGCTCTGTTGCTTGGGAGCCTCTTGCCACCTTCTTGGACTTACTTCCCACCTGATGTCTTACAGAGAAAAGTGTGACTTCAGGTTGAGAGTAGGCCCAGGCCCCATGAGGCACCAGTGGAAGCACAGCTCCAAGTTCAGACAGGTGCCCTTAGAGAGGAAAACCATGACAGGCAAATGCATTTCCTCTGGAGTTTGAGACCCTGACAAACAACAGGTGGCATCTGGTGTGCTGTTCTTGAGTTTTCATTTAGGATTAGTTGAGTTCCAGCTGGGTGTTGGGAGAAAGGAGATGTTACCAAGTCTTGGATGTTAGGGCAAGACCCTGCAATTTGAGTATTAGTAGGAGAGCTTGTCTTTCAATGCAGGTTCCTGGGGCTTCAGGGCTGGGAGGGAGGAGCCTGCCCTTTTAACAGAACCCCAGTCACATGCGGCCCAAGCCACTCAGAGGCTGTTGCATTTCAGGGTTGTGTTGGTCCTTTGTTTACCTCCTAAACCACAGCTGTTTGTGTTTCACATATGTTGTGAATTTTCCTTGGTTCTTTTTAAAGGAATGATAATAAAGTTACTTGCTTTAGGATTTGCTTGTTTTTCTTCCACTTCAGAAGCTTCTGAGAGAGAATGGGATGATCCTACCAGTTGCTTTTTCAGACCTGAAGAAATCTCCCTTGAGACTCTTAACTCAGAGATTCCTCCTCTCTCTCACCATTCCTGCCACCATTTTTTCTGGGTGATGCAGCAAGAGTTAAATTGTTCACATTCTAGAGTGTGTAGAAGCTTCTGGCTCCAGTTGTCTAATGGGTAATTCAGCTAAATAGTGGCTATTTTCAGTGACAAGAATTATAATAATAAAAGGAAGTCAAAAGTGATGCTTAATATGCCCCAAGTCCCACAGCCGCTACGGGTCAGAGCTTTTATTGGAAGACCAGGTTTGCCTTGATGCAGCCAAAGCACGTTCCAGTTCACCCCACTCTTGCTCCTGTTTCTTCTTTATGTAAATTGTGTGATGTTTCAATAAATCAGTCTCTCCTATTCCAATCCCACAGCAGTCAGTTGGGGAGAAAACTGGTCTCCACTATAGCAGGGCTTCCGTTCCTCAACCCTGCATCACCTGCTCCCACCAGAGGTGAGTCGGGCTGCATTTCGGAAGGGATCCATGTCTGGCCACCTTTAGTGCAATCAGTGGTGTCAGGGTCAGCAGTTACATTGCTGCATGAATTTCACATGGTCTTTAAATTTTGAGCTAATTACACTCTTGACTGTAATGTGCAGCCTGGGTCACAAGGGGGAGCAGGTGGGTCTGGATTGATAAAAACAATGTAGAATCCCCAGAAGCTTCAAACTTTTCTGCCCTGTACCTCTAATGGCAGAGACTAAGTCACCCAGAGGACCCCTCAGGAATCGAGGGGAAGGCTGCCAGCCCCAGGCAAGAAATACCTAGTTTCTACAAATTTCATAAACTCCCACATGATGTTTGTATTGATCATTAAAAAAAAAAAAAGGCCAGGCGTGGTAGCTCACACCTATAATCCCAGGATTTTGGGAGGCTGAGATGGGCAGATCATGAGGTCAGAAGTTCGAGACCAGCCTGGCCAACATAGTGAAACCCCATTTCTACTAAAAATACAAAAAAATTAGCCAGGCATGGTGGCGGGTGCCTGTAATCTCAGCTACTGGGGAGGCTGAGGCTGAGAGGAAAATCACTGGAACCCGGGAGGTGGAGGTTACAATGAGCCGAGATCACATCACTGCACTCCAGCCCAGATGACAGTGCAATCCTCCATCTCAAAAAAAAAAATCTTCAGTTGGTCAGGCGTGGTAGGAGGCTGAGGTGGGAGAATCATTTCAGCCCAAGAGTTCGAGACTAACTTGGGAAACAAAGCAAGACCCCATCTCCACAAAAAAAGAAATAGCTGAGTATGGTGGCTTGTGCCTATGGTCACAGCTGCTTGGGAGACTGGGGTAGGAGGATCACTTGAGCCCAAGAGTTTGAGGCTGAAATGACCTGCATTTCGCCACTGCACTGAAGCCTAGGTGACAATGCGAGATACTGTCTCAAAAAAGAAAAAAAATCTCAGCACTTTGGGAGCCCGAGGCAGGCGGATCACAAGGGCAGGAGTCCAACACCAGCCTGACCAACACAGTGATACCCCATCTCTACTAAAAAAAATACAAAAATTAGCTAGGCATGGTGGTGTGCGACTATAATCCAGCTACTCAGGAGGCTGAGGCAGGAGAATTGCTTGAGCCCGATGGGAGGTGGAGGTTGCAGTGAGCTGAGACTGCGCCACTGCACTCCAGCCTGGGCAACAGAGCGAGACTCTATCTCAAAAAAAAAAAGTTATCTTGGCATATGTTCTATTAGCTTGTTACAGGTGTGGAAGAGATGGCTTAGGTTGCAGGTGACAAGTTTAATGATAACAGTTAACGGTCATTATACCCATGCAACCTGCCTGGTACTTTTCAGAGTCCTTGTTCTTTGAGTTGGAATCCCCACAGCAACCCCATGGGGGTAGATGCTGTTCTCCGCCTGTGCTGGAGATAAGAAAACAGCCTCACGTCACAAGCAAGGGAGAGATGGAAATGGCATTGATTGGGAAGGCCATGATGCGGGGTACTCAGTAGAGATTCATGTAGTGGCACGGCTTGTTCGCTCAGTGGGAATAAGATTTTGGACTTTCCCTTCACAAGTCCCTGAGACCCAGTAGTCACTGAAAAGCATCATGTCGGCCTTCATGAAAGAGAGCCTTCAACTAGGTCCAGAAGGGTGGGTGGATTTGGTTTCTAAGCTTGTAAAATATTCAAGCAATATACAAGTATAAAGAGAAGATTCCTCTCCGCTGCAGGGCACAGCCTGTCAGCACAATGTTGGCCACATAATAGTAGCAGCTGACTTCACAGCTAAACTGTATTTTGGAGAGAAATATGAGATGCTTTTTGGACATGTTAGCTGTATCCTTTTTTTTTTTTTTTTTTTTT
>NW_012100321.1:1096057-1096891 GCF_000951045.1 Mandrillus leucophaeus
TTTTGTATTTTTAGTAGAGATGGGGTTTCACCGTGTTAGCCAGGATGGTCTCGATCTTCTGACCTCATGATCCGCCTGTCTCGGCCTCCCAAAGTGTTGGGATTACAGGCATGAGCCACTGTGCCCGGCTAGCTGTATCCACTTTCATATCCACTCCCTGGAGGTCACCCCTGGTAACTGTTGAGAGTGAATCCTTCCAGACTGCCATGTTCAAACCTAGATTCTACCACTTAACCATGTGACCCTCGCCACACTACTTTCTGTTGCCCCATCTCTAAAATAGGTAGAATAATGGTACATTCCTCAGATATGTGAGGATTAAAAAATAAATTCATTCTTTGAGTCGAAATTGCTCAATGTTAGCTGCTATTTTACGTATTCAGAAATAACTATTTTTCTCCAATGTACTTTTTTCTCAGTATGTCTCAGAGATCCTTGTATCTCATGCATCAAATTCCAAAACCAAAACGGGTGAACCATTAACTATTGAATCAGTCTGCTGCTGAGTGACGTTGAGCTTGTTTTCTTTGTGCACACTTAGGAAAGACTTCCCAAAGCCAAGTTCCAGGGTTAGCGAGTATATAAATGCATTTTAGAAGTTGGTTTTTGTTTTGTTTTGTTTTTTGAGATAGAGTCTTGTTCTGTTGCGCAGGCTGGAGTGCAGTGGCGTGATCTCGGCTCACCGAAACCTCCACCTCCCAGGTTCAAGCAACTCCTCTGCCTCAGCCTCCTGAGCAGCTGGGACCATAGGCATCCACCACCATGCCTGGCTAATTTTTGTATTTTTAGTAGAGATGGGGTTTCACCATATTGGCCAGTCTGGTCTCGAACTCC
>NW_012100321.1:1098397-1102511 GCF_000951045.1 Mandrillus leucophaeus
ATTTCACCATGTTAGCCAGGATGGTGTCAATCTCCTGACGCTGTGATCCGCCCGCCTCGGCCTCCCAAAGTGCTGCTGGGATTACAGGCGTGAGCCACCATGACCGGCCGGAGTTTTACTCTTGACACCCAGGCTGGAGTGCAGTGGTGTGATCTCGGCTCACTGCAACCTCCACCTCCTGGGTTCAAGTGATTCTCCTGCCTCACCCTCCCAAGTAGCTGGGATTACAGGTGCCCACCACCACACCCAACTAATTTTTATATTTTTAGTATAGATGGGATTTCACCATGTTGACCAGGCTGGTCCCGAACTGCTGACCTCAAGTGATCCACCCGCTTTGGCTTCCCGAAGTGCTGGGATTACAGGTGTGAGCCAACAGGCCCAGCCAAAAATCTACAGATGTTAAAGGCTCAGTGAATCCCAAACAGGATAAATATGAAGAATATCATGTTTAGAAAAAACATCTAGGTGGCTGGGCGCAGTAGCTCATGCCTGTAATCCCAACTACTCGAGAGGCTGAGGCAGGAGAACTGCTTGAACTTGGGAGGCAGAGGTTGCAGTGAGAATCACGCCACTGCAGTCCACCCTGGGCGACACAGCAAGACTCAGTCTCAAAGAAAAAACAAAAAAACAAAAAAAAGGAGGCTGGGCGCAGTGGCTCATGCCTGTAATCCCAGCATTTTGGGAGGCCAAGGTGGGCAGATCACCTGAGGTTGACTAACATGGAGAAACCCCGTCTCTACTAAAAATACAAAATCAGCCGGGCAAGGTGGCGCATGCCTGTAATCCCAGCTACTTGAGAGGCTGAAGCAGAATCATCACTTGAACCCAGGAGGCGGAGGTTGTGGTGAGCCGAAATTGTGCCACTGCACTCCATCCTGGGCAAAATGCGTGAAGTTCTGTCACAAAAAAAAACCAAAAAATAAAAGAACCTCTATTTGTCTCCATGCTTAAATATTTGTGAGCAGGGCAAAGGCCATGCAGAGAGTGTTCACACCCAGGCCAAAGCCCTGCTTTGCCTTCACTGCAGTGCATGGCCATCCCTTTGGTAAAGGATGCGACGTCTTCCCATAACTGGCTCCCCTTTCTCATAATATGTCTTAGAATTATTAACATGGTTGAATTTAGGTCTACCATTTGTTTCCCATTTGTCCCACTTTTGTTCCCCTGTTTCTCTTTTCTTGCCTTCTTTTGGAGTATTTATTTGATTACTTTTTGTTTGTTTGTTTGAGACAGAGTCTTACTCTGTCACCCAGGCTAGAGTGCAATAGTGTGATCTCGGCTCACTGCAACCTCCACTTCCCAGGTTCCAACAATTTTCCTGCCTCAGTCTCCCAAGTAGCTGGGTTTATAGGCTCCCACCACCATGCCAGCTAATTTCTGTATTTTTGGTAGAGACGAAGTTTCACTTGGTCAGACTGTTCAGACGTCTTGAACTCCTGACCTTAAGTGATCCACCCACCTCAACCTCCCAAAGTGCTGGGATTACAGGCAGGAGCCTCGTCACTCAGCTAAATGTTCTAATAAATACCCACATACCCACTATTTTGCCACTGCAGTTTTTGTTCATCATTATCTGTCATTTTTCTTAATGTTGGTAAAGCTCTAGTTCATTCCCGCTATTGGATGTATACTGTTCTGTTGTATGATTACATCAGACTTTGTTTTGTTTTGTTTTGTTTTTTTTTTTTTGTTTTGAGACAGAGTCTGGCTCTGTCGCCCACGCTGGAGCACAGTGGCATGGTCTTGGCTCACTGCTACCTCCACTTCCCGGGTTCAAGAAATTCTCCTGCTTTACCCTCCCAAGTAGCTGGGGTTACAGGTGCCTGCCACCACACCGGCCAATTTTTGTATGTATATATGTATGTATTTATTTATTTATATTCTTTTTGAGACGGAGTCGCACTCTGTCACCCAGGCTAGAGTGCAGTGGCCAGATCTCAGCTCACTGCAAGCTCCACCTTCAGGGTTCACGCCATTCTCCTGCCCCAGCATCCCGAGTAGCTGGGACTACAGGCGCCCGCCACCACGCCTGGCTAATTTCTTTTTGTATTTTTAGTAGAGACGGAGTTTCACCGTGTTAGCCAGGATGGTGTCGATCTCCTGACCTCGTGATCCGCCTGCCTCGGCCTCCCAAAGTGCTGGGATTACAGGCATGAGTCACCACGCCTGGCCAACCCTATTTATTTTTAAGACGAAATTTTGCTCTTGTTGCTCAGGCTGGAGTGCAATGTCACAATCTCGGCTCACTGCAACCTCCTCCTCCTGGGTTCCAGCGATTCTTCTGCCTCAGCCTCCCAAGTAGCTAGGATTACAGGTGCTTGCCACCATGCCTGGCTAATTTTTGTGTTTTTAATAGATACAGACTTTCACCATGTTGGCCAAGCTGGTCTCAAACTCCTGACCTCGGCTTACCAAAGTGTTGGGATTACAGGTGTGAGCCACCTGGCCTGGCCACTACATGAGACTATTTACCCTTCCACCTGCTGTTGGATACTTAGATGGTTTTGTGCATTGCCAGTACTTGGATACTTGTATGCACCCGTGTTCTTCTAAGGGGGATGCCCACAAAAGCTATTGCTTGCCACAAGGTATATGCATTCTCATCTTGACACCATGTCTGAGTCTGTTTTGTCTTGCTTTGACAGAACTGCACATACTAGGAAATGTGTAATGAACAGAAATCTGGTTGGGCACACTGACTCACATCTGTAATCCCAGCCCTTTGAGAGGCCAAGATAGGTGGATCACTTGAGATCAGTAGTTCAAGACCAGCTTGGCCAACATGGTGAAACCCCATCTCTACAAAAAATCAGCCTGGCATGATGGGGCACGCTTGTAATCCCAGCTACTAGAGAGGCTGAGGCAGGAGAATCGCTTGAACCCAGGATGCAGAGGAGGCAGTGAACTGAGATTGTGCCACTGCACTCCAGCTTGAGAGACAGAGTGAAATTCTGTAGGAGACAGAGCGAGACTCCCTCTCAAAAAAAGAAAAAAAAAGAAATCTATTGGCTCACAAATCTGAAGGTTGAGAAGTCCCAGATGGTGGGGCCGGTATTTGGTGAGGGCCTTCTGACTTCGTGGTAACATGGAGGAAGGCATCTCATCTGAGAGACAGAGGGGTGAACTCGTTCTTTAATAAGGAACCCATTCCTGTGAAAACTCACTTCCGTGGTCATGGCATTAGTGCATTTCTGAGAGCAGAGCCCTGGTGACCTAATTACCTCTTGAATGTCTCACTTCTAAAATCTGTAGCACTGCGGATTAAATTTCCAACCCAAGAACTTCGGGGAACTCATTCATATCACAGCACACGGTTTTATCAAATACCTTTCCAAAGCGATTGTTCCCAGTTACCACACCCTGGCCATCCAGATGGGCCATTTCCCCTAGCGTCCCTTTAGCAGCAAGGATAGTTGGGAAGGGGTGGATCTGGGACTGACCCTGTGTCTGTAAATATTATATAATTATATACCCTGCTTTAGAGTCCCCCTTTGTTGCCCTGGAATGCAGTGGTATGATCATAACTCACTATAGCCTCCAACTCCTGGGCTCAAGCTATGATCCTCCTGCCTCAGCCCCCTGAGTAGTGGGTACTATAGGCTTGTGCCACTATGCCCAGCGAATTAAAAAAAGTATTTGTGTGTGTGTGGAGATGAAGTCTTGCTATGTTTTCAGGCTGTTCTTGAACTCTGCAAGTGATCCTCCCACCTCAGCCTCCCAAAGTGCTGGGATTACAGGTGTGAGCCACCACACCTGGCCTATACCTTGCTTCTCTTTCTTTCTTTTCTTTCTTTCTTTTCTTTCTTTCTTTTTTTTTTTTTTTTCTTTTTTTTTTCTGGAGACAGAGTCTCCCTCTGTCACCCAGGCTGGAAGTACAGTGGCATAATCTTGGCTCACTTGCAACCTCCACTTCCTGAGTTCAAGGGATTCTGCTGTCTCAGCCTCTTGAGTAGCTGGGATTACAGGCGTGCACTGCCACGCCTGGCTAATTTTTGTATTTTTAGTAGAGACGAGGTTTCACCATGTTGGCCAGGCTGGTCTAGAACTCCTGATCTTCGCCCACCTTGGCCTCCCAAAGTGTTGGGATTATGCCCCCCCTCCCTCCCTCTCT
>NW_012100321.1:1103505-1105742 GCF_000951045.1 Mandrillus leucophaeus
TAGAGATGGGGTTTCACTGTGTTGCCCAGGCTGGTCTTGAACTCCTGGGTTCAAAAGATCCATCCATCTCAGCCTCTCAAGGTGCTGGGATTACAGGCATGACCCATGGCACCAGGCCGAGCTTCACTTTTACCAGGAATGGGGATGATGAAGGCTGGGAGTGTCCCAGTCTGGTGGAGCTCAGGCCCCTTAGCCTTTCTTCTGATGGAGCCACAACTGCCAGGGCCCGCCTCCCCCACCCACTTACAAGCAGGGCTCACAGAGCCTCTGATTAGAAGACCTCTCCAAGGCCACGCTGCAGGGAAGGCAAGCAGAAAGAGTATCCACTGTTCCAATCTGATTTTATTGAAAAGGAAACATACAAAAATCATGTACAAAAAAAATTAACCAAACATGTACAGAAAATTCATTCCGGTATCTACAGCAGCGCATATACAGTATCTTACAGGCTGGGCCATCCCTCCCCACTCCCAGACTCCTCCCTCTTCCGAGATTTCCCCCCCTCCCTGACTCCCCGTCTTCCCCCCAGCGCTTGGCCCTGGGGACTAAGGCTGGGGCGGCTTCAGCCAAAATCTCCCACCCCCCAAATGAATGCCAGTGGTCACACGTGCTCTCTCTAAACCTATGCAATGGGATTGATGGGGCGGGGGGCGGTCGTGGGCAGAGCACAGGATTCACAGTCTGGGCCCCTCCTGGCCACCCCCGCATGAAGGTGAGGCAGGCACGCCCACCACCTGCCGGCTGGCTCAGGGAAGATGGCTGGGCACCTGGCTGGAGCAACCGGCAGACGCGCCCCACTCTCTGGCTCCAGGAGGCTAGTGGTCACGTTTGGCTCATTTGCTCTTCACGGGCCCCCTCCCAGGAGGAGGGGGGGAAGCACCAGGGGCCTGAGGCCAGGCCCAGAGTGAAGGAGCACCAAGAGGAGAGCCCCCCCTCAGTGTCACCCCTGCAGCTGGAACGGACACCAGTACAACAGCCTTTCCTGAGATGGTGGTGGGCGGCAGAGGCGGGCGGCTCAGTCCCCACCCCCTTGGTCACCGCCGCCTTCCGATGCTGAGTCCATCAGCCCTCCCTCCCCTGGCTTCTTGGCCAGGGACCCAGGAGTCCGCATCTCTGTCAGTGCACCCCAGGCTGGGCTGGGGCTGGAGTGGCTGCCCCGGCCTGCCCCCGGGATAGGCAGGGCTGGGAGTCCAGTATGCTACATGGTGCAGAGAAAGTCCCCCGCGCTGGCCAGGGTGTCAGGAGGTAGGAGGGGCCTGCCCCCCGAGTCCCTGACGTCCACCGGGCGGGTGCAGGCACCTAATTGGGCTCCATTTCGGGGGCTCTGTGGCCCCTGGGTAAGGGCAGGAGTCCCATGATGAGATTGTACAGGACCCTCCAGGGCGAGGGGCGGTGTCGCTGCTGCTCCTCTTGTCTCTGGGAAGAGAGACCGGGCAGTTAGCAGGGGACTGAGTATGGTGAGGGGAGAGGGGATGGTCAGCTCCAGCAGTGAGGCGACCGTCTCGCCCACCCCTATTCCGGCTCCTCCCCACACCTGGGCTAACATCCATGTCTTGGAGGTCACATCCTCATCCAGGACCTGAGACCAGGAGGCAGAGGACAAACACGGAACGTCTTCAGCAGAGAGCTAGGCACCCAGCGAGTGTGTGGCACATGTTAGCTGCGGCCGCCCCAGCCCTGCTGTACACTTAGGAAAGATCCCACAAGGGGCTGAAGGATGTACTGCAACCTATCCTACCCCTCCCTGCAGGGCCGGCAAGATGAGGAGAAAGGAGCAGGGTGCCCACAGTCTTGGCAGTTCTAGAACACTCTGTGGAAGGAGGAGAACTGGGAAGAGTTCACCCCCCATTGCAAAGGCTTCAAAAGAAGCACCTCTAGGCAATGCTGAGTGAAACCCCTGCCCTCTCTCCAGTGGCAGGGTGAAAACAAGGTGGTCTCTAGGGCCCTCTCAGCTGCAACATGCTAGGAAGTGGGAAGGCTGGAGGCTAAGTCCTAGGAAAGGCTCCCGACTGGTAAAAATTAAAGGCAATACTAAAAAGTGTACGGAGGCCCAGCGCGGTGACTTATACCTGTAATCCCAGCACTTTGAGAGGCCAAGGTGGGAGATCACCTAAGGCCAGGAGTTTGAGACCAGCATGGCCAACATAGTGGAACCCCGTCTCTATTAAAAATACAGGCCGGGGCCGGGCGCGGTGGCTTAAGCCTGTAATCCCAGCACTTTGGGAGGCCGAGGCGGG
>NW_012100321.1:1107289-1109124 GCF_000951045.1 Mandrillus leucophaeus
CCATCCTGGGCAACAAGAGCGAAGCTCTGTCTCAAAAAAAAAAAAAGAAAAAAAAAAGAAAAAGAAAGCCAATAAATAAAATCTGAAATATATTTTAAAATAGGCTGAGTGAGGTAGCTCAGGCCCATAATTCCAGCACTTTGGGAGGCTGAGGCAGGAGGATCACTTGAGGCCAGGAGTTTGAGACCAGCCTGGGTAACGCAGAAAGACCTGATCTCTATAAAAATAAAAATAAAATAAAAATTAGCCAGGCATGGTGGACCTGCCTGTGGTCCCAGCTAGTTGGGAGGCTGAGATGGGAGGATCCCTTAAACCCAGGAGTTGGAGGCTGCAGGGAGCTGTGATTGAACCACTGCACTCCAGCCTGGGAGACAGAGTGAGACCCTGTCTCTAAACATAAAATAAAAATACGTATCTATCCATCAATGAGAAAATGAATAAGGATACTATGTTTATCCAACAGAATACTATGTAGCAGTGAAAATGGCTTTTTTTTTTTTGAGACAGAGTCTCATTCTGTCCTTCAGGATGGAGTGCAGTGGCTTGATCTCCTGATCTCGGCTCACTGCAACCTCCACACCGCCACCTCCTGGGTTCAAGAGATTCTCCTGCCTCAGTCTCCCAAGTAGCTGGGATTACTGGTGTGCCACCATGCTCAGCTAATTTTTCTTTTCTTTTTTTTTTTGAGACGGATTTTTGCTCCTGTTGCCCAGGCTGGAGTGCAATGGCGCTATCTCGGTTCACGGTAACCCCCACCTCCCAGTTTCAAGCAATTATCCTGCCTCAGCCTCCCGAGTAGCTGAGATTATAGGCCTGCGCCACCACACCCAGCTAATTTTGTATTTTTAGTAGAGACGGGGTTTCTTCATGTTGGTCAGGCTCCCCTCAAACTCCCAACCTCAGGTGATCCACCCTCCTCAACCTCCCAAAGTGCTGGGATTACAGGTGTGAGCCACCGTGCCCGGGCTTCATTTTTGTATTGTTAGTAGAGACAAGGTTTCACCATGTTGGTGAGACTGGTCTCGAACTCCCAACCTCAAGTGATCCGCTTGCCTCCGCCCCCCAAAGGGCTGGGATTACAGGAGTGGGCCACTGCATCCGGCCGAAAATGGCTGTATTTGTTGTTTCTTTCTTGCGATGGTCTTGTTCTGTCCCCCAGGCTGGAGTTAAGTGGCCCTTCATGGCTCACTGCAGCTTCGACTACCCTGGCTCAAGGGACCCTTTCACCCCAGCCTCCCGAGTAGCTGGGACTGCAGGCTGGCACCACCACACCCGGCTAATTTTTATATTTTTTGTAGCAATAGGGGTCTCATTATGTGGCCCAGACTGGTCTAGAACTCCTGGGCTAAAGCGTCCTTCCAACTTCGCCTCCCAAAGTGCTGGGATTACAGGCGTGAGCCACCGAGCCTGGCTGAACATATGGTGAATCTGAAGCCAAATATTAAGGGAAAAACGAATTCTGGGGAGGAACAAAAACTATGTCATGTAGGCTAAGCTAAGATTGCCCCATGATCCTAAGCCCTGGTTCTGGCCTGGTAAATATGGAGTAAAAGCAACACCTGCAGGGGTTGAGACAGGCCAACTTGAGAGATTTCCTTTGGATGCAGGGAGGGGGAAGGGAAGGGGAGAGTGAGGAGCTTCACCACATGCGTTTCTGCGGTTTTGTTTGGTTTGTTAATAAGCAATGCGGGTGTAATGTTCAGACTGAACAGAGCTGGCTAGTGGGCGCACGATGTTTGTGATTTCCCATTCTCTGCTGTGGGCTTCGAATATCTGTTTTAAAAAATCGGGGCCGTGCCAGGGGCTGGGGGCGGGGCCTCCCGCGGGGCGGGGCT
>NW_012100321.1:1109964-1111422 GCF_000951045.1 Mandrillus leucophaeus
CGCCCGCCAGGGCCCCCGGGGCGCTGGGCACGGGCGACTCCAGGTGCTGCTCCGCCAGCAAGAGCGAGGGCTGAGGACCTTGGAGAAGCAGAGGGGCGCGGTCAGCACCCACTACCCCTCCAGGCCTCGAAGTGTACGGGCCCACTTCCCTCTTTCCCAGCTACTGCTCCCCGACTCATTTCTAGTGATCCCTTCGCCCCGTCTTAGAGTCAATTTCTCAGCTTTTCCTCCCCAGGCACCAGAAAGCAAAAAGGACCTGGGGACGCCGCTCTGGGGTCACCTGTCTGGCCAGCTACGTCCCCACGGCCCTTGTCAGTGTGGAAGGTAGACGGCCAGACAGGTGACCCCGGGGGTGGTCAGGCTTAACGACCTCTATTTCCCAATGGGGACACATCTTGCCTGTTCCACGTGACAGGCAGGGAAACTGAGGCCCGCCCGTAGGGAGTATCCCAAGGTCACACAGGGATACAGCGACTGAATCCCACCCAGATCACAAGCCTCAGGTCTCCTGCCCTCTCGTGTCCAACCACAGGGAAGCCACACCTCCGGATGTGGCAGAGGCCTAGAGACCAGAAGGCCAGAGACTGTGGCAGCTTCAGAGCGCGGGCCTGGGGGCTGGGACGCGGGAGATGCCTTCCTGCCCCACCCCCTTCTGAGAGCCCTGGGAGGCTCCTGCCCTCCCGTCCCACCAGATCCTGGTCTGAGGGTTCCCTAAGGCCTACAACCAGGGCCTCAGTTTCCACATCTATGACCTTGGCTTGAAATCGGTGTCCCCTTCCAGGGCTTCCAGGAACTGAGCTAGGGAAGTTTTCTCTTTCCTTGCTCCCCTTGGGCTGCCGGGACAGGATGGGGGATGGGAAACCAGGACTCACTTTCCCGGGCTACAGTGCCTGCTGGCAGGGATGGGGCTCCCCGGGCACCACAGGGTTAACAGCCCATCAGGCAGGGGACCTTTAACCCTTCCCTCCCCAAGACTCCCCCCTCCCCGAGGGGACTTTCCCAACACAATGGCCCCTCCCCCTCTCCTTCCTCCGCCAGGACTGCGGAGAGGGCCAACCCTGGCCAAAGAGATGCAAATAAAGGCAAAGGCCCCTCGACCCCTCCCCAGAGCCCAGAGTTGACAGTCCTCCCGCTCGGCCCACACTCCCTGCAACAAGAATCCACCAGGGGGTCTAGGGGACCCAGACTGGGGGAGGGCAGCTCGGATGCAGCTGTTGCCCCAGGCCCGGAAGAGACAGTGGGCTGCAATTCGGGGACTGCAGTCAGATTCCAGGAGGGACTTCCCACTTGACCTCCCCCTCCACCCCCAGCCTCCGTCTTCCTGCTTCTTTCAACACAAAGACCACATTGGCCACACCCTCCCAGTGGCCCGGCCGGGCTCGCCACTTCCCCCCTACCCCGTCCTCTCCCACTTCTCCAGTTCCTCCGAGTCTCAGGTCCTCTCTCTTCCCGACTCCT
>NW_012100321.1:1115781-1117838 GCF_000951045.1 Mandrillus leucophaeus
ACGGGCTCCGGGGAGCTGCCCTCCTGGCGTGCGCGGGCCATGGCGCTCCCTGGGGCCTGCGGGACACGGGAGGAGGAGCAGGTCAGCAGGGAAGTACCAGGACCCACTGTACCTCCAGTCTACCCGGGGTCAGGACCCAGATGGAGAAGAGTGGAGGTGTGTGTGCATGCGGAGGGGGTGATGGCCCCACAGAGACACGCCCAACCAGGGGATGACACCACCGGGTCCTGGCTGGTCTGGAGAGCCTCCCCTGCATACGGTGATGGGCACACAGGAGGGACAGGGAGCACAGGATGGCTCTCACAGCAAAGACAGGGCTCACACAGGACGGATGGAGGGGTCTAGCAGGTGTGTGTACGTGGGCTGTGACAGTCCCACAACACAAACTCACTCCACTTGGGACTCACAGCATGGGCTGGTGGGGACAACTTTCCCAACACAGCGACGGGTACACAGGGAGGGCAGCGAGGCACAGTGAGGCCCCCACAACACACACACAAGGACTCACACGGGACTGGCCAGCCTGACCACCCACCCCACCTCCCACTTGCACACAAACACTGAGATGGCCCCAGTCTCAGACATCGCTACTCGGTACACACAACATACACACACACATACACCCCGACCAAAGCAGGAGCATCCAGACAGACCATCACAAGCACTCTACATACTGCGCACACTGGCTGGCACAACCCATCCCCACACACACATCCAAACTGTCAAAGTCTCACACACTGACCCACTGTTGATATGCCCAGGGGCACATGCAAACACAATGCAGCCATTGCAAACACAAACACACACACACCAGCTAGGCACTGCCTCAGTTCCCAAACATGCCCCTCTCCCCACACACACACACACACACACTCACTCCAGAGATAAGACCGGCACACCTCTGGACTCACATATCAACACAAAACAGACACCCACGGACACACATACAACAACACCCCCAAAACACACCCACATGTCACCAACTCTCAGGACACACGTAAATCAGGCACACACAGACACATGCCATCAGACCTCAACACACCACCAGACACGCAGGCTATGACCAGCAGACACCAACCCACCCTCCTCACGCAGCCCTCAAACACCATCACCAACTGTCAGCAACACACACACACACCCTACAGCTAACTCTAATCCCACACAGCCCAGCAGCGCACACACCTAGCGCACCCACAGAAAACACTGGTCTCACGTGACTGACATAAACACTACACACACGCAGCCCACATGACACACATGAGCCAGCCGATCACAGTGACAAGCCCCTCAGACCCAACACACACACGCATACACTACACACACACACAGAGGCTCAGAAACAACCCCATCCAGAGGCTGCGAGCAACACCCACCGTCTACACTGTATAGACCCCACAGATCCTGGGCCCTCAAATCCCAGACGCTGATGCCAGACACACAAGCCAAACCCAGACTGAAACAATCCCCCACCACACACACACACACACACCTGAGAACTCACACAGACACCTGGACAGAAAACAAGACATTTGCATTTAGCAGGCGCAGCATCACAAACGCTGGGCAAAGACACACATGCCCCGGAGATACAGAGACAGCCTCAGCCAAGACAGAAACACACAGGCAAGACACAAGCGCACACACCGCACGCTCGGGCAAGACACACACAGAAACACACAAACAGCTCACTCCAGCAACACACACACACACTACAACCTCCACACCCCAGCACACGCAGGCAACAGACCCCCAGTATCACCCCAAAACAGCACACACAGACAACTCTCACCGAGAACACACGCAGGTCCACCCACCCCACAGGCAGGGCACCCACAGACAGAACCCCACACAAACAGGCGCGGGGACTCACGCAGACACCCCGACGGGTCAGAAACCCCAACATTCCTCCGGATCGACACCACCACTCGCTGCAGAACCCAGCACAAACTCAGAGCCAGACACGCGCACACACCCAGGCGAGACACCTGCAGATCCACAACCCCGCACACGCGCGCTCCCACGGCGGTCCCAGACGCCCCCCTCCGCTGTCACAGCCC
>NW_012100321.1:1118898-1120661 GCF_000951045.1 Mandrillus leucophaeus
TACCTCCGCGCCGGGGGTTTCCCTGCAGCCGGGGACGGGGCAGGGCCTGGCCCAAGGCGAGGAGGACCCAGGCGCTGTGCAGCGGGGTCCAGGGAGATCGCCCAGACACCGGGACAGTCGGACACACACACTGACTGGGACCCACAGATCCACACCCCCAGGGATGCGTACACAGACCGACCGACGGGCGTTCCAGGGTCCACCAAGTCACGTGCAGGCAGAGCCCAGAGGATGTACTCATGGACACAAGGCCACAGTCTCACAAATCCACACCATGGACAGGGGCACGAACACACACACTCACTCACTGATGGGGCTAACACACACACCCAGACGCAAATGCACAGACCCACTAACAGGGCCCCCCGGACAAGCAGACGGACACAATGGCAGGGCCACACACAGTTGCACAAACACCAACACTGATGATCACACCTGGGCCCAGGAACTGTGTTCACAAACAACCCTACCGAACAGGCACCCACACCACATACACGGTAGTGCAACCACAACAGACACAGGCGGAATGCTTGTCTGGAAACACAAACTTGCTGATAGGCACAGGGGACACACACACACACCCAGACACACACAGACACCTGTTACAGGGATACCTGGACACACAGCCAAATCCAAATCACACTCCAACAGGGACATACACAAATGCACTCACGCAATTTCACAGCTAACACATTAAAACTATCAGAAACTGACATTTGCCCCCCATGATGGCTCACATTTGTAATCCCAGTACTTTGGGAGGCCAAGGTGCACGGATCTCGCCTGAGGTCAGGAGTTCGAGACCAGCCTGACCAACATGGTGAAACCCCGTCTCTACTAAAAATACAAAATTAGCCGGGTGTGGTGACGCATGCCTGTAATCCCAGCTACTAGGGAGGCTGAGGCAGGAGAATTGCTTGAACCCGGGAGGCAGAGGTTGCAGTGAGTCGAGATCCTGCCACTGCACTCCGGCCTGGACAACAAGAGCAAACTCCATCTAAAAAAAAAAAAAAGAAAAGAAAAAAGAAAAAAGGAAGGAAACTGACATTCAGAGACACAGACCAAATCAGACATAGACATAGAAGAAACTGACCACCGACACATGTCATGAAGTCACACCTGCGACAGCTTCTTGCTAACTGGTCCACTGACTGCACACACACCGGAGCATGCACACCTGGCCACACTCACCACAAATCTGGCAGGGGACCCACGTCGCAGAAGAAGCCCTGGGCACCTGGCATGGACATGCCCGGGCAGACCCCACGCCAAATTTTATCCTGTCTCATAGTTTTCTATTCCCTTTCCTTTTTCAGTTTCTCATTGTTACTTCCTTCTCTGCTCTGGTTCAGGGAGTTTTGAGTTTTGTCCTTCCTTCTTCCAAAGCTGTGGACTCCTGTCTCCTCCTCTACACTTTCCATCCCTACCCGGTCTCACCCAATCACAATCGCCTCATCAGAGTGAGTCACCTTCCAGTGCCTAGCATGGGGCTGGCTGAGAAAAGATGTCAGACTTCTCAAACTTGACTGCCTCCAAGTACACACTCTTAGCTTCCCCAAGAAAAGCAGTTAATCTATATCTCACATGAAATTTCCCCATTTGAAACATTGGGAACGCCTCAGCTTTCCTCTCTCTTTCCCTTTCCCTGATTATTCATTCTCCCTTCCTTCTTCCTGGTGTTTTCCAAACTGTGGTTCATGAGTAAACCATGGATTATGACATATGACATCACTTACATGGATCTTACTTTTTTTTTTTTTTTT
>NW_012100321.1:1121571-1125008 GCF_000951045.1 Mandrillus leucophaeus
GGCCAAAAAATTTAAATTTTTTAATGCCCAGCTAATTTTTTTTTTTTTTTTATAGAGATGGGTGGTCTCGCTATGTTGCCCAGGCTGGTCTTGACCTTATGGGCTCAAGCAAACCTCCTGCCTCGGCCTCCCTCAGTGCTGGGATTACAGGTGTGAACCACCATGCCTGGCTGATCTTAATGCATTTTTCTCAGTAAGATGCATTCACATCCCAACCAACTTGCGCTTTATTGAGATGTATTTAAACACAAGAACATTCACTCTTTTTAGGTGTATGGTTTGTAAGTGGTGATAAAAGTACACAATTTTGTATTACCACAACTTCTACCTGCAATTTTACTGGCCCTAGACAAGAGGTTTTGTTAGTGGTGTTTTAATTGAGATAGAATCTGGCTGTGTTACCCAGGCTGGTTTCAAACTTCTGGGCTCAAGCCATCCTCCCACCTCAGTCTCCCTAGTAGCTGCGATTATAGGCATACATGACTGCTTTGACCAGAGTTTTTAAAAACTACACTACAGGCCGGACACGGTGGCTCACACCTCACTCCTAGTACTTTGGGAGGCTGGGGGGCGTGGATCGTCTGAGGTCAGGAGTTCGAGACTAGCCTGGCCATCATGGTAAAGCCCCATCTCTACTAAAAATACAGAAATTAGCCAGGCATGGTGGTGCAATCCCAGCTACTTGGGAGGTTGAGGCAGAAGAATTGCTTGAACCCAAGAGAAGGAGGTTTCATTGAGCCGAGATAGCGCCATTTCATTCCAGCCTGAGCGACAAGAACAAAACTCCGTCTCAAAACAACGCCAACAACAAAAATACACTACAGGCCGGGCATGGTGGCTCTTGCCTGTAATTCCAACACTTTGGGAGGCCAAGGAGGGTGGATCACTTGAGGTCAGGAGTTCGACACCAGCCTGGCCAACATGGTGAAACCCCCGGTCTACTAAAATACAAAAATTAGCCAGGGATGGTTGCATTGCCTGTAATCCCAGCTACTCAGGAGGCTGAGATGGGAGAATCGCTTGAACCTGGGAGACCGTGGTTGCAGTGAGCCAAGATTGCACCACTGCACTCCAGCCTGGGTGCTGAGCGAGACCCCATCTTAAAAAAAAAAAAATACATATATATATGTAATTTTGAAAAATTATGAAGTCAAGGGAAAGTAATATTTTATGAACATTTTATTGATGTATAGTGAATACATATTAGGTTACAAGGAAAGTATTTTTCTGGCCGTAGATCAAGTTTAAAGACGTTTGAGGCCGGGCGCGGTGGCTCAAGCCTGTAATCCCAGCACTTTGGGAGGCCGAGGCGGGCGGATCACGAGGTCAGGAGATCGAGACCATCCTGGCTAACACAGTGAAACCCTGTCTCTATTAAAAAATACAAAAAACTAGCTGGGCGAGGTGGCGGGCGCCTGTAGTCCCAACTACTCGGGAGGCTGAGGCAGGAGAATGGCGTGAATCCGGGAGGCGGAGCTTGCAGTGAGCTGAGATCCGGCCACTGCACTCCAGCCTGGGCAACACAGCGAAACTCCGTCTCAAAAAAAAATAAATAAATAAATAAATAAATAAAGACGTTTGAGAAATGCTGCTTTAGACACTTATTAAATGAGATCACACTGGAAGTCATTTAGTGCAGTATTGGACATATAGTAAGTGCCTAATAAGTGTTAGCTATTATCACTTGTATAACTAATTATTGCCAGTATTTCCTCTGTGTTTGACAGTGATGAAGTTGAGAGAAGGGCAGTCTCTAGCCCTCTGCTAGCTCATGGTCCTGCCTGTACTTCACACTTCTCACTCACTGAGCAGTGTCCAGACTGCCCATTGCAGGGCAGATAGCCGGAGGTCAGATGTACTGGAATGTTCTCTTTTTTTTTTGAGATGGAGTCTCGCTGTGTCGCCCAAGATGGAATGTGATGGCCCGATTTCTGCTCACTGCAACCACCACCACCTCCTGGGTTCAAGTGATTCTCCTGCCTCACCCTCCTGAGTAGCTGGGATTACAGGCATGTGCTACCATGCCCAGCTAATAATTTTTGTAGTTTTAGTAGAGATGGGGTTTCACCATGTTGGCCAGGCTGGTCTCGAACTCCCGATCTCAGATGATCCGCCTGCCTCGGCCTCCCAAAGTGCTGGAATTACAAGTATGATTCACTATGCCCAGCCTGTAATATTCTTTTCTTCTTTTCCTCCTCCTCCTCCTCCTTCTTCTTTCTTCTTCTCCTCCTCCTCCTCCTCATCCTCTTCTTCCTCCTCCTCCTTCTTCTCCTTCTTCTTTTTTCTTTTTTTTCTTTTTTTATAAAGATGGAGTCTCACCATGTTGCCCAGGTTGGTCTCAAACTCCTGGGCTCAAGTGATCCTCCCTCCTTGGCCTCCCGAAGTGCCTCGATTATGGGCATGAGCCACCATGCCCGGCCCCGGAATGTTCTTTCTTTGTTTCTTTGTAGAGACAGGGTTTCACCATGTTGCCCAGGCTGGTCTCAAACTCCAGCCCTCAAGCAATCCTCCCTCCTTGACCCCCTAAAATGCTGAGATTACAGGTGTGAACCACCGCACCAGCCTGTAATGTTCTTTTGAGAAGAAAATGAGTATGAAAGATAATGGGAATCTGGCTTGGTGGCTGGAGGTAGAAAAGACAGGGAGAGGCCAAGAGTCTATTTGGCCATAAGCATTGTCACTAGTCAAAATCCTCCCTACAGCTGGGCGTGGTGGCTCACGCTTGTAATCCCAGTATTGTGGAAGGCTGAGGAAGGCGGATTGCCTGAGCCCAGGAGTTCCACACCAGCCTGGGCAACATGCAGGAACCTAACTGGGAGGCTGAGGTGGGAGGAACGCTTGAGCCTGTGAGTTCGAGGCTGCAGTGGGCTGTGATCGCACCATTGTACTCCGGCTTGGGCAACAGAGCGAGACCCTATCTCAAAAGCAAAACGAAACACCAGCCTGGCCAACATGGTGAAACCCTGTCTCTACTAAAAATTCAAAAATTAGCTGGGTGCGGTGGCACATGCCTGTAATTCCAGCTACTCAGGAGGCTGAGGCAGAAGAATCGCTTGAACCCGGGAGGCGGAGGTTGCAGTGAGCCAAGATCGTGCTACTGCACTGCAGCCTGGGCAACAGAGCAAGACTCCGTCTCAAAAATAAAAAACCAACCCCCAATCGCAAAACAACAACACAAAACCCTTGTGGGCAAAGAAAAAGAAGTTTGTGGGTGGGTTAAGGGCTGCCTCTTTTTTTTTTTTTGAGACAGGGTCTTGCACTGTTGCCCAGGCTGGAGTCTAGTGGCATGATCACAGCTGACTATCACAGCTCACCGCAGCCTCCACCTCCTAGGCTCAAGCAATTCTCCTACCTCAGTTTCCCAAGTAGCTGGAACTACAGGTGCACACCACCACGCCTGGCTAATTTTTTATTTTTATTTTTATTTTTTTTGAGAC
>NW_012100321.1:1129373-1130613 GCF_000951045.1 Mandrillus leucophaeus
TGATATTTTTTGAGACAAGGTCTCACTCTGCTACTCAGGCTGGAGTGCAGTGGTGCAATCATTGCTCACTGCAGCCTCCAGTTTCTGGGCTCAAGCGATTCTCCTGCCTCAGTCTCCTGAGTAGCTAGGGCTACAGGCATGTGCCACCATGCCTGGCTAATTTTTGTGGGTTTTTTTTTTTGTTTTTTCGGTTTTTTTTGAGATGGAGTCTCACCTGTTGCCCAGGCTTGAGTGCAGTGGTGCGATATCTTGGCTCACTTGCAACCTCCGCCTCCCAGGTTCAAGTAATTCTCCTGCCTCAGCCTCTTGAGTAGCTGGGACTACAGGCATGCACCACCACGCTCGGCTAATTTTTGTATTTTTAATAGAGACAGGGTTTTGCCATGTTGGCCAGGCTGGTCTCGAACTCCTGACCCCAGGTGATCCACCTGCCTAGGCCTTCCAAAGTTCTGGGATTCCAGGCGTGAGCCACTGAACCCGGCCCAGGACCCCTATTTTTATGGGGCCAGGATGCCTGCATTCTCTTCTGGGAAGGATCATCAGCCCTATGTTCAAAAACCATGATGCCTGAATCCAGTTTGGGTAGAGACGACCAGTCCCTGTGTTCATGGGGTCAGGATGCCCAGGTCTCCTTCTGGGAGGAAGACAGCTGGTGTCTATTTGCACAGATGCTCATGGTGAGGCCGTGGTCTCAAACTGGTGGCCCACAGGGCGGCCACGAGTGTGTTTTCTTGACTGTGAAGTTTCTTATTTTGAACGTTAATGCCTCTCCCACGGGCTCACAGCACAGAGGAACGATAACGTGCCCGGGCGCTGGAGTCATTTGAACCCGACATGGGTTCAAATTATGACCTCGAGCAAGCAGCTTCCCTGCTCTGTGCCTCAGTTTCCCTCTCTGTCCAAAAGGGATCGGCACAGGCAGGACCAAAAATATTGTGAAGATGAAATGAGTTCGTATTTGTAACATACTTAGAATAGTGCCCGGAGGTAGTAAGCCGGATGTGAAGTGCTGGTGAGACAAAATAGAGCTGGTTGACTGCAGACCTAAAACCGTCTCATCTCCAAGATCTTGTCTGCCATTCTGGGGAAGCAGATTTCGCAGCCTGGGGAGAGGGAGTTGGGAAGGACTTAACTTTTCACTGCAGGGTCTGAGTCCTGGCTTTCCGCGGTGGGGAGGGGGTCTCCCGGGTCCCCTCGGTGTGGCCGACCCTGCAGGCCCGGAGGCTGGACCGGGGCCGGG
>NW_012100321.1:1135548-1136907 GCF_000951045.1 Mandrillus leucophaeus
CCGGCCCCCTCGCCCCGTCTCCCCTACCTCCAGCTCGGCACCTCTGAACCCCTACTTTGACTCCATCTGCCTCACCTCTGCGTCGCTCCTGACTCCCCCATCTCTGCCACTCCTGGGTCTCTCCGTCTCTCTCTCTCCCATGTTTATCTCTCCTGTCTCTGTCTCCCTGTAGATCTCTTTCTGCCTTTGTCTCTGTCTCCCATGTCCCATCTCTGTTTCTTCCATCTGTCTCTCCCATCTGTCTCCACCACTGCTGTCTCTCCCCGTCTCTGTCTCCGCCATCTGTCTCTCCCAGTCTCTGTCTCTGCCACTTCTGTCTCTTCCTGACTCTGTCTCATTTCTCCCTGTCTCTGTCTTCGCCACCACTCTCTCCCCATCTCTGTCTCCGCCACCACTGTCTGTTTCCATCTCTGTCTCTGCCATCTCTGTCTCTCCCTGTCTCCACCATCTCTGTCTCTCCCTATCACTGTCTCTGCCATCTCTATCTCTCCCTGTCTTTGGCTCTGCCATCTGTCTCTGCCATCTGTGTCTCCCTATCTCTGTCTCTCCCTGTCTACCTCTCTGCCACTTCTGTCTCCGCCATCTGTCTCCATCATCTCTGTCTCTCTCTCTGCCATCTGTCTCTCCCTGTCTCTGCCATCTGTCTCTCCCTGTCTCTGCCATCTGTCTCTCCCTGTCTCTGTCTCTACCATCTCTGTCTCTCCCTATCTCCCTCTCTGTCTCTGCCATCTCTGTCTCTATCATCTCTGTCTCTCCCTGTCTATGTCTCCATCATCTGTCTCTCCCTGTCTCTGTCTCTGCCACCTCTGTAGCTCCCTGTCTCCTCCATCTTTGTCTCTCCCTATCTCTGTCTCTCCTTCTCTCTGCCATCTCTGTCTCTCCCTGTCTCTGTCTCCCCTCTCCCTGTCTCTGTCGCTCCATCTGACTTTCTCAGCTGTCCCTCCTTGATTCTGTCTCTCTCTCTTCCTCCTCTGCCTCAGTCACCCCACCTTTGCCTCTTCTTCCCGTCGTCTCTCCCATCTCTTGTCTCTGTCTCTTCCGCCCCGCTCTCCCTCCCCCAATGCCCTTTTTCTTACTCCCACAGCCAGGCTCAGAATTCACTTTTCATCCTTCTAAGACAGCCAGGGGACCATTCGCTACTTTGTCCTCTCCCCTCCCCTCCGGCCCAGGCTTCTGGCAGCAGGCCCCACGCAGGGCAGACTTCAGGAAGGACTTCCCGCTCTGGTTCGGCACGAGAGCTTTATCGCTCGGGCCAGGCGGAGGCCGGGCGGCCCCGTGGCTTCCGGAGGCGCCCGGGCGGGATGAGCTCACTGCGAGTTGGCCAGGATTTCATCAGCTTCCTCCTGAGGACTTGCCCCC
>NW_012100321.1:1137707-1141001 GCF_000951045.1 Mandrillus leucophaeus
GGGGAGCTGCCGGGCGCGCGGCCTGCAAACCTGCGACCGGCTGGGTGATACCCGGGCTGTGCACCATCCACCTCCCTGCTCCCCTGCCCCGCACTCTCGGGTGAGGATGGGCAGTTGGGATGGGCTGGAAACGGGGTTGCGCATTCTGTTCCTACTCCCAGAATGGCAACCTGGAGTTGGCCTTGTGCAAACAGACACGAAGGGCCCCCCTCCCACAAGGAGACCTGAGCACTCTGACTCCATGAAGACAGGGACTGGTTGTTCCCCCGCCCCACCCCGCAAAACAGGATTAGGTATGGTGGCTCTTGAACACAGCGGCTGAAGTTCCCTTCCAGAATCGAACCCAGGCGTCCTGACCCTATAAAAATAGGGGTGTCACTGCACCCCCAAAGGACCCAGGCATGCCTGAACCCGTGAAAACAAGGATATGAACTCCCTCCTCTTAGGAGATGCAGATGTCCCAGCCCCGGGACACAAAAACTGAGGGTCCCCCCAGAAGGGGACACAGCCATGTCTGATCCCAGGAAAACTAGGGCTAAACATCCCACTTCCACAAGAAACGCGGACTCAGGCCTTTGGGCTCCCGACCCTAAGATGTCACAGAGCTCCTGGGCATCTTGGCCCTCACCACACTGATGATGGGAGACACTCCTGCCCCTAACAGTCACCAGACCCTCAGGCATCCAATTTACCTAGGTGGGACCACCTGCCCAGCCCCAGGGAGCAGACCTGCCCACTTCCCACCCCTATGAGCCCTTTTCCCCGGAGTCCAGGTGGTTGATCTCCCAGGACGTGGGCATCGGACTTCAGAGTCGCTCTCCTTACCTGTTGGCACCGACCCCCCACCCTGCGCCAGGGTCCCAGGCCTCATAGTGCCAAGGACCCCAGAAGTCCAAGCCCCGGGTCTCAGATTCCCCAGACACTTGGTCAAGCGACCCAGCCCCTCACAGTGGTGTGGCTGGGGATGAGGGGGTAGTGGAGAGGTTAGGGAGCCCTCCCCAGTCCCAGACCCCCAGGTCTGGAAGATCCAACCCTGCAGCACCTTTACTTGGCCCCATGGATCCGGACTGGGAGCCCCCAGTCTCGAGAGACCCTAACGTGCATGGCTGGGCCACTTCAGAGAGGCCCAATTCCTCAGTCCCCTCCCTCCCCGGGAGACCCAAGGCAGCGCTGCCTGCAGCTCCAGATCCCAGCTCCAGACTTGGTGAGCCCAGGTGCGGCCCGCCCCTACCCTGGTACCTGGCGGGGCGGAGTTGAGGATTACTCAGCCTCCAGAATGAGGCGATGACATCATCCTGGGGGGGGAGTTGACTAATGGCCGCGCTGGGGGGGGCGGGGAAGTTTACCCGGTAACAGCGGCTGCCGCACGGCCCCGCCCCCGGGGAAGGGCTGGGAGGGGAGGCACAGCCCGCGCTGGCGCACACACACACGCACACGCACACGCACACACACACAGCGCATCCCTCCCCCACCGTCCCACATCTAACACAGCTTCCTGGGGCAAGGGCAGGGATGGGCGGGTTGGGTGTTTGTGTGACTGTGTGTGTGTGCTGGAGTCCTCTGTAGGTCTATGTTAGTATGCTGTTGTGTCGGGGGTTCACACATTATGGTGGTGGTTGTGTCAGTGTGTGCTATTGTGTGTCACTTGATGGATTGTGTGTCAGTGTGATGGTGTGTGTCAGCATGCTACATTTGTCACAATGCTACATGTCATGGGCTGCTGTGACAATGTGATTGTGTGTCAGTGTACAATTGTGTGATGTTCTGGTGTGCTGTGTGTGATCATGATGGTGTGATGTGTGTGGTTCTGTGCAGCACGCTGGTCTGGCAGTGAGATGTGTGTGCCCATGTGATTGTGTCTCTGTCATGCTGGGATTGTATGTGTGTCAGAGTGATGTTGTGTTAGGAGGAAGATTTGTGAAGGTGCTATGTCACACTGTACTGTCCTGTTGTCGTGGTTGGATGTGTTTGTGTAATGCTGTGTCACTGGGGTTGTGTGTGTATGTCGTGGTGATGGTGTGTACATGTATACAATGCTGTGTGTATGTGGGATTGTGTGCCACTGAGTGTGTCAGTGGTACTTGTGTTGTGGGTGGTGGGACTGTGATTGTGTCACTGTGACAGTGTGTGACCATGTGCTGTGCTGGGTGTCGGGGGAAGATGTGCATACATCCTACTGTTATTGTGTGTGCCTGGACAATGTGGTGTGTGGTGGGATTGTGGGTGTGTGTCACATTGTGATTGTGTCTGAAATGCATGTCTGTGGGACTGTGTATCACCGACAGTATGTGCCTGTGAAATGCTGTGTGTCACTGTGGTTGTGTGTCATTTTGGTTGTGTGATGTTGTGTGTCCATGGAACTGTGTATGTGTCTAATAGATTGTGTGTGTGCAATATTGTGTCTCACTGTGATTGAATGTGTCACTGTTGCGATTGTATCACTGTGATCTAGTGAGTGTGTTGGGACCAATTTGTTGTGGGATTATGTGTGTCACTGTATTGATTGTATGTCACTGATACTGTGTTTCAGGGTGATGTTGTGTGTTCAAGGGACTGTGCATAACTCATGGAGATTGCATGTGCCTGGGCAGCACTGTGTGGACCTGTGGTTGTGGGTCTGGGGAGTGCTATGTGTCCTGGGACTGTCTGTGTCACTGAGGTTTTTTCTTTTTTGAGACGGAGTTTTGCTATTGTTGTCCAAGTTGGAGTGCAGTGGCAGTGATCTTGGCTCATTGCAACCTCCACCTCCCGGGTTCAAGCGATTCTCCTGCCTCAGCCTCCCAAGTAGCTGGGACTACAGGTGCATACCACCACGCCCAGCTAATTTCGTATTTTTAGTAGAGACGGGGCTTCACCACGTTGGTTAGGCTGGTCTCGAACTCCCGACCTCAAGTGATCCACCTGCCTCGGCCTCCCAAAATGCTGGGATTACAGGCATGAGCCACCGTGCCCGGCTGTCACTGCGATTTTGTGTGTCTGTGTGATGCTGTGTGTCTGTGTGTTCCTGAGACGTGTCTCTCGCTGTGTGTGTCACTGTGATTGTGTATGTGCGGGGTGCGACGTTGTTTGTCTCTGGGACGGTGTGTGTGTGTGCGCGCGCCGATGCGATTGTGTGTCAGCGCGCTTCGCTGGGTGTCGGGGGAAGGTGCGCGTGTCTCCAGGCCTCCTGCCCGAGAACAGCGGCGCTGCTCTCTGATTGGCCGCGGCCGCGCCAGTGAGAAGCTCCCGAATCCTGCGGTAACTTGGTAACTTGGAGACTCGGCCCGCGCCGCCGCCGCGGGGCTCCGGGCTGGG
>NW_012100321.1:1147507-1149518 GCF_000951045.1 Mandrillus leucophaeus
ACAGGGTCTCACTCTGTCACCTAGGCTAGAGTGCAGTGGTGTGAACATGGCTCACTGCAACCTCCACCTCCCAGACCTAAGCAATCCTCCCACCTCAGCCTCCCTCCTGAATAGCTGGGACTACCTTCTTGTACCACCATGGCCAGTTAATTTTATATTATTTTGTAGAGATGAGGTCTCCCTATGGTGCCCAGGCTGGTCTATAACTCCTGGGCTCAGGTGATCCTCCTGCCTCCATCCCCCAAAGTGCTGGGATTATATGCATGAGACACTATACATGGCCTTATTTTTTTTAAGACAGTGTCTTGCTCTGTTGCCCAAGCTGGGGCAGTCATGTCATCACAGCTCACTGTAGTCTCAACCTCCTGGGCTCGAGTGATCCTCCCACCTCAGCCTCCTGAGTAGCTGGGACCACAGGTGTGTGCCACCATGCCCTGCTAATTTTTTCTTTCTTTTTTTTTGAGACGGAGTCTCGCTCTGTCGCCCAGCCTGGAGCGCAGTGGCGCGATCTCGGCTCACTACAAGCTCTGCCTCTCGGGTTCATGCCATTCTCCTGCCTCAGCCTCCTGAGTAGTTGGGACTACAGGCACCTGCCACCACGCCCGGCTAATTTTGTTTTTGTATTTTTAGTAGAGACGGGGTTTCACTGCATTAGCCAGGATGGTCTCAAGCTCCTGACCTCGTGATCCGCCCTCCTCAGCCTCCCAAAGTGCTCGGATTACAGGTGTGAGCCACCGCACCCAGCCTAATTTTTGTATTTTTAGTAGAGACAGTGTCTCACCATATCACTCAGGCTGGTCTCGAATTCCTAGCTGTAAGTGATCAGCCTTCCAGAGTGCTAGGATTACAGGCGTGGGCTACCACTCCAGGCCTTTTTAAAATTTTTTTTTAAATTTTATTTTATTATTATTTTTTAGAGAGGGGGTCTTACTATGTTGCCCAGGTGTCCAACTTCTGGGCTCAAATGATCCTCCTTCCCCAGCCTCCCAAGTACCTGGGAGCACAGGTGCACACCATCACGCCTGGCTAATTTTAAATTTTTTTGTAGAGATGGGGGGTCTCATTATGTTACCCGGTCTGGTCTCGAATTCCTGGCCTCAAGCGATCTTCTGGCCTCAGCCTCCCGAAGTGCTGGGACTACAGGCCTGAACCGCCTCGCCTGGTCTCTACCTATTCCTTCGTTTAGCTGTTTGTTGTCTGTCTTCTGGAGAAAGTGAGCTCCATGGCGGCAGGGACATTCTAATTCCCATTTCACAGATCGGGAAACTAGAAGGAGGCCCCGCACAAAGTAGGTTCTCATGGTTTCAGGTTTGTTGAATTAATATGCATGCCCGTTTGTCTCAAGCGGCGGGGAGTGCGCCGCACCGCCCCCTGGTGGAGAGTGGGAAACGTGTCCGCCGGCGTGATCATCAAATTTCCTGGGAGACCTTCAAGTCCCCCCTTAGCCAGGGCGTACTAATGGTAGCATTTAACTCCATTCCACAAATAAACACAAAGTATTTTTTATGATTATTGTTGAACTTGTAAAATTTATTTTTTGATTTATTGAGACCATTGTTTAAGCTGTAGCATAAGTTACATACTTCTCTATTCTCTAAAGCTCCCAAATCCTTTTTTTTTTTTTCAGGAACAAGGTCTCCCTCGTTGCTCAGGCTGGCATGATCAGAGCTCATTGCAGCCTTGAACTCCTGAAGCTCTCAAACTTTTTCTTTTTCTTTTTCTTTTTTTTTTTTTTTGAGACGGAGTCTCGCTTTGTCACCCAGGCTGGAGTACAGTGGTGTGATCTCGGCTCACTGTAACCTCCGCCTCCCAAGTTCAATTCTCTGCCTCAGCCTCCTGAGTAGTTGGGATGACAGGCCCCCACCACCATGCCCGGCTAATTTTTTTGCATTTTTACTAGAGACGGGTTTCACCATCTTGGCCAGGGTGGTCTTGAACTCTTGACCTCGTGATCCATCCGCTTCGGCCTCCCAATGTGCTGGGATTACATGCGTGAGCCACTGCACCTGGC
>NW_012100321.1:1151528-1152747 GCF_000951045.1 Mandrillus leucophaeus
GCTGCCCCCGAGCGGCAGAAAGCGGAAGCACAGGCGCCGCGCAAAAAGCCCACCTTTGCATCGACGATGTCGCTACCTCAGGAAGCCTGCAAATCCAAACCCAATTCATCCTCACAACCACCAGGGGAGATGGAATATACATACATATATATCTATATCTATATCTATCTATCTATCTATCTATCTATCGAAACGGAGTCTCGCCCTGTCACTCAGGCTGGAGTGCAGTGGCGGGATCTCGGCTCACTGCAACCTCTGCCTCCCGAGTTCAAGCGATTCTCAAAAAGAGAGAGAGAAAGAGGGAAAGGGAAAGGAAAAGAAAAGAAAAGAGAGAAAGAAAGGAAAGGAAGGAAGGAAGGAAGGAAGGAAGGAAGGAAGGAGGGAAGGAAGGAAGGAAGGAAGGAAGGAAGGAAGGAAGGAAGGAAGGAAGGAAGGAAGGAAGGAGAGAAAGAAAGAGGGAAAGAGAGAGAAAGAGGGAAAGGGAAAGTAGGAGAGAGAGAAAGAAATGGAGAAGGAGAGAAAGAAAAAGAAAGAAGGAAGAAAGAAAATAGACAAGGAAGGAAGGAAGAAAGGAAAGGAAGGAAGGAAGGGAGGGAAAGAAAGAGGAAAGAAAGAAAAAGAGAGAGAGAAAGAGGGAAAGGGAAAGGAAAAGGGAAAGGGAAAGGAAAGGAAAAGAAAAGAGAAAGAAAGAAGAAAGAGCGAGCTGGTGGGATTGGCTGAAGTAGTGGATGTGGATGTCAGGGACAGAGAGGAGTTTAGGGGGCAGCCGGAAGGATGAAGGATCTGAGAGACCAATTGTCATCATCATCATCATCATCATGGTAGCTCTGTCAGTTCACCTACTGTGTGCTAGGCTCTGTGCCAATTCAGAGCTTTACATGCATGACCTGGTTACATCCTTATGACCATCCATAGATCCAGGAAGTGGAGATGAGAGCTGTAGTAGGATTCAAGATATATATATATATATAGTTTGTTTATTTGAGACAGAGTCTTGCTCTGTCGCCCATGCTGGAGTACAGTGGCATGATCTCAGCTCAGTGCAACCTCTGCCTCCTGAGTTCAAGCAATTCTCCTGCCTCAGCCTCTTGAGTAGCTGGGATTACAGGCACACACCACCAAGCCCCACTAATTTTTGTATTTTTAGTAGAGATGGGGTTTCACCATGTTGGTCAGGCTGGTCTCAAACTCCTGACCTCATGATCCACCCACCTTGGCC
>NW_012100321.1:1157282-1158790 GCF_000951045.1 Mandrillus leucophaeus
TTTTTTTTTTTTTTTTTTTTTAATAGAGATGGGGATGGGAGGGGTCTCACTCTTATGCCTCAGGCTGGTCACCAACTTCTGGGCTCAAGTGATCTACCCTCCTTGTCCTCCCAAAGTTCTGGGATTACAGGAGTCAGCCACCGCGCCCCGCCCCTCCCAAACTCTTAAGTGCAGAACTCCATGCAACCAGCACCTAGGTGGAGAAACAGAAAGTTCTTAGCCCCATTTCCTGATCCTGCTTACCCTAATCATCCTCAGGATAATCATTATCCTGAATTCTAACACCAGAGATTAGTTTTGCTTGTTCTAGAATTTCATATAAATGGACCATGAAATACGTTCTCTTTGGTGTCTGTATGACTTTTGTTATGCAGCCTAATGTTTGCAAGATTCATTCATGTTCTTGTTTACTTTTACTTTTTTTTCTTTCTTTCTTTCTTCCCCTCATCCCCCACCCCTGCTTCTCCACAGAGCCTGGCTCTGTTGCCCAGGCTGGAGTGGCAGTGGTGCGATCTTGGCTCCTTGCAACCTCTGCCTCCCGAGTTCAAGTGATTCTTGAGACCCAGCCTCCCTCCCGAGTAGCTGGGATTACAGCCCCAATGCCACCAGGCCCGGCTAATTTTTGTATTTTTAGTAGAGACGGGGTTTCACCATGTTGGCCAGCCTGGTCTCAAATTCCCTACCTTAGGTGACCCACCTGCCTCAGCTGCCCAAAGTGCTGGGATTACAGGCGTGAGCCACTGTGCCCAGCCATGACTGACTGACTGACTTCCCTCCCTCCCTCCCTCCCTCCTCCTTCCCTTCCTTCCTTCCTTCTTTCCTTTCAAGACAGGGGTCTCACTTTGTTGTTGCCCAGTCTGGCGTTGAACTTCCGGCCTCTAGTGATCCTCCCACCTTGGCCTCCCCAGTAGTGGTGCACCACTGCTCCCTGCTGATTGGTCACTTTCACTGTTGCAGAGTATTTCACTGTATAAAGGCCGGATCATAACTCACTGCAATCTTGACCTCCTGGGCTCAAGCAATCCTTCTGCCTCAGCCTCCTGAGTAGCTAGGACCATGTGCCACCATGTCTGGCTAATTTTATTTTATTTTATTATTATTACTTTTTAACATATGCTGACTTTAGTTATTTATTTACTTTTTTTTTCTTTTTTTTTGAGAGGGAGTCTCACTCTGTCGCCCAGGCTAGAGTGCAGTGGTGCGATCTCGGCTCACTGCAACCTCTGCCTCCCGAGTTCAAGCGATTCTCCTGCCTCAGCCTCCTGAGTAGCTGGGATCACAGGCATGCGCCACCACGCCTGGCTAATTTTTGTTTGTTTGTTTTTTGTTTTTTAATTTTGAGCCAGAGTCTCACTCTGTGGCTGAGGCTGGAGTGCAGTGGCATTGTGTTGCTTCACTGCAACCTCCGCCTCCTGGGTTCAAGCAATTCTTCTGCCTCAGCCTCCTGAGTAGCTGGGACTACAGGCGTCCAACCACCGTGGCCGGCTAGTTTTTTTTTTTTTTTTTTT
>NW_012100321.1:1159147-1162947 GCF_000951045.1 Mandrillus leucophaeus
AGCCTCTGCCTCCTGGGTTCAAATGATTCTCCTGCCTCAGCCTCCCAAGTAGCTGGGTTTACAGGCGCACACCACCACGGCTGGCTAATTTATTTTTGTGTGTGTGTAGTTTTAGTAGAGACAAGATTTCACCATGTTGGCCAGGCTGGTCTTGAATTCCTGACCTCAGATGATCCTCCTCCCTTGGCCTCCCAAAGTCCTGGGATTACAGGCATGAGCCACGACGCCTGGCCGAGGCTGAGTCTTTATCTTGGGGACTGGAAGATGTTCAGGAGCAGCCCTGGCCTCTGCCCACTAGATGGCAAGAGGACCCTCTCCTGTGACAAGCAGAAATGTTCCTAGTCATTGTGAAACGTCCTTTAGGGGACAAAATTACCTTCATGGAGAACCACTGGATAAGAACATGGAGTGTGAGGATGCACAAAAGGGAGTGATGTGGCTGGAGAGGGCAGCAGCGGTGACACACACAATGCTCAGGCTCCATCAAGTCAGCTCTGCCTAGGGTGCTCTGGGCAGCCTCTTTCTGTCGGAACAGTTGCCATGGTTTGAATGTGTCTGTCGAAGTTCACGTGTTGAAAACAATCAGCAGGGCATAGTGGCTCACGCCTGTAATCCCAGCACTTTGGGAGGCCGAGGCGGGTGGATCACGAGGTCAGGAGTTCAAGACAAGCCTGGTCAAAATGGTGAAACCCTGTCTCTCCTAAAAATACAAAAAAACTAGCCAGGCATGGTGGCACATGCCTGTAATCCCAGCTACTCGGGAGGCTGAGGCAGAGAATTGCTTCAACCTGGGAGGCGGAGATTGCAGTGAGCCGAGATTGTGCCATTGCACTCTGGCCTGGGCAAAAAGAGCAAAAGCTGTCTCAAAAAAAAAGAAAAAAGAAAAGAAAACACACACACACACACACACACACACACACACACACACAGAGGTGGGGGTCTCACTATGTTGGCCAGGCTGGTCTCGAGCTAGCTCCTGGCCTTAAATGATCCTCCCACTTCTGCCTCCCAAAGTATTGGAATTACAGGCATGAGCCACTGTATTTGGCCTACTTTTAAATTTTTTTGGTGGAGACTGGGTCTCACTATGTTGCCCAGGCTGGTCTTGAATTCCTGAGCTAAAGTGATCTGCCCACCTTGGCCTCCCAAAGGTCTGGGATTACAGCCATAAGTCACCGCACCGGCCTGCAAGTGAATTTTGTTACATGCATAGATTGCTATTTGGACAATTATAAGAGGATTAAATTTCACTGGTATCTCTGAAAGGCTGTGAACAGTAGCCATATAAGTGGTAAGCAATTACCAGGTACTTCCACTTTCCATCTCTTAAATCACAAAATAAAATTACTAGCACCGCAGGGAATCTGGTCTGTTCACTTCCAGTCATTCACCTTCTCTGAGGGTATTCTATAGCATTCATCATCATCTGTCACAGTAGCTTTTTTATGTATTTATGTATTTATTCTGAGACAGAGTTTCGTTTTTGTTGCCCAGGCTGGAGTGCAATGGCGCAACCTTGGCCCACTGCAACCTCCATTTCCCAGGTTCAAGTGATTCTCCTGCCTCAGCCTTCCAAGGAGCAAGGGTTACAGGCGTGAGCCTCAGTGCCTGGTCGGCTTGTCACAATAGCTTTATTATGTCTAAAATTTTGGTTAATGCCGTAAGCTCCTGGACTTTGCAGCTATTCAGCTACTGTTACTTTGAGTATCTTGTAGTTTTGGGAATGCACCCAGCTCATTCACCACAGCGCCTTTGCATAGGTTGTATCCTTGGGCCTGCTCAGGCAGCCTCTCACCCTTGGGCCTCTCCTGCCCCTCTTGCCAGGCATCTCCCACAGGTGCTGCTATTTCCCATTTACTTGTGTCTTCCCTCAGGAGGACAAGGATGGGGTCACCTTGTTCATCATCCCAGTTCCCCCTCCAACCTTTTCCCCCCAGTACACAGCCTGGCAGTCAATGCTGATTTGGGAGAATGGACGACTGATTCTATTGGTTGAATGTTTATTTTATATTTTATGATTTTATTTATTTATTTATTTTCAATAGAGTCTCACTCTGTCACCCAGGCTGGAGTGCAGTGGTGCAATCTTGCCTCACTGCAACCGCTGCCTCCCCAGTTCAAGCAATTCTCTGTCTTAGCCTCCCAAGGAGCTGGGATTACAGGCATCTGCCACTACGTCCAGCTAATTTTTGTATTTTTAGTAGAGATGGGTTTCACTATGTTAGCCAGGCTGGTCTCGAACTCCTGACCTTGTGATCCACCTGCCTCAGCCTCCCAAAGTGCTGGGATTACAGGCGTGAGCCACTGCGCCCAGCCAGTTATTTTATTTTATTTAGTTTTTTGAGACGGAGTCTTGCTTTGTTGCCCAGGCTGGAGCGCAATGGCACGATCTCAGCTCACTGCAACCTCTGCATGCCGGGTTTAAGCGATTCTCCTGCTTCAGCCTGTTTACAGGCGTTACAGGTGCCTGCCACCATGCCTGGCTAATTTTTGTATTTTTTAGTAGAGACAGGGTTTCACCACGTTGGTCAGGCTGGTCTCAAACCCCTGACCTCAGGTGATCCACCCGCCTCAGATTCCCAAAGTGCTGGGATTACAGGTGTGAGCCAGGGCGCCCAGCCTATTTTATTTCATTTTGAGACGGAATCTCCTTGGTCGCCCAGGCTGCAGTGTGGTGGTGCAATCTCGGCTCACTGCAACCTCTGCCTCCCAGGTTCAAGCGATTCTCCAGCCCCAGCCTCCCAAGTAGCTGGAATTACAGGCGCCCGCCACCAAGCCTAGCTAATTTTTGTATTTTTTTTTTGAGATGGAGTCTCTCTCCGTCGCCCAAGCTGGAGTGCAGTGGTGCGATCTCGGCTCACTGCAAGCTCCGCCTCCCAGGTTCACGCCATTCTCCTGCCTCAGCATCCTGAGTAGCTGAGACTACAGGCGCCCGCCACCATGCCCGGCTAATTTTTTTGTATATTTAGTAGAGACGGGGTTTCACCATGTTGGCCAGGATGGTCTCGAACTTCTGGCCTCAAGTGATCCGCCCTCCTCGGCCTCCCAAAGTGCTGGGCTTACAAGCGTGAGGCATCCCGGCCGGCATTTAAATTTATTTTTGAGAAGGAGTACGCTCTGTCGTCTAGGCTGGGTGCGGTGGCATGATCTCGGCTCACTGCAACCTCTGCCTCCCCGGTTCAAGCGATTCTCCTGCTTCAGCCTCCCAAGTTGCTGGGGTTACAGGCGCGCGCCACCACAACTGGCTAATTTTTTTGTAGAGATGGGATTTCACAATGTTGGCCAGGCTGATCTCGAACTTCTGACCTCAGGTGATCCGCCCGCCTCGGCCTCCCAAGGTTCTGGGATTAGAAGTGTGAGCCGCCCCCCGCCGGTTGAACATCTGAAGCTTCTAAAGCGAACTCTTAGGTTTCATTGGCACGAGGGGCTCGAACCAGGTCAGCCTTCCAGGCGTCAGTGCCCAATGCTTGGCATCTACTGACAGAAACCAGGAATGAGGGGCTGGAGGCGGAAACAGCTTGAAGAAAGAGGTAGAGGCCAGGGAGTGAAGACGGTGTCTCCTTTTCCTGGAAGTTGGTAATTCAGGCAGAAGGAAATTGGATGAGCTTCCAGAACACTCGGGGGGCCAGGTGGCCCCGATCCCACCTCCACTGCGGAGACGCGGCCCCTTTAAGGCTCCCGGAAACAGTCCCACAGGACCGGAAGTGACCCTCTTTATTTCTCTGCCTCACGTGGTGCGGGCAGGAAGTGACGCGCGTGGCCCGGGAGCTGCGGACGCAGAGGCCGACGGAGCTGGAGTC
>NW_012100321.1:1163632-1168396 GCF_000951045.1 Mandrillus leucophaeus
CTGGGCCGGCGGCTGTGGGCGGGGCCTAAAAGTTGTGGCTGGGCCGTGGGCGGGGCCATATGTTGCTTGGACAGCTGTGTGGCGGGGCTCCGATGCCCGGCGGAAGCGCTGTGGGCGGGGCCAGAAAGTTTTGCCTGACTGGAAGTGGGTCCAGATTGTTGGCGGGGACGTTGGGGGCGGACCCAGAGGCTGACGCGTGCTGGGGGCGGGGCCACTTTATAGTGGGAGCCAGGGGGCGGGGCCAGGGAGCTGGCGGGGAATGCTGGGGGTGGAGCCAGAAAGTTTCCTCTGAGCCACGGGCGCGGCCAGAGCGTTGGCGGGGAAGCGGGGAGCTGAGCCAGAACCCTGGGGAAGCCACGGGTGGGGCCAGATGCTGACCTAACGAGGTGTGGGCGGGAGTAAGGGGGCGTGTCCAGGAAGTTGGCCAGGCCAATCGGAGGCGGGGCCAGAGGGTTGACTGGGCAGGCCGGAGGCGGGGCTGGAATAATAATAATAAGAGATGGGAGGGGCGGGTCTGGGCTGTTGCCTGGGAGAAAGTCGGGAGGGGGGCTAGATTAATGGCCCATGGGTTGGGGCGGGGCTAGAGCGGTTTCCAGGATGTCGGGGAAGTGGCCCTGGCATTCCCAGCTGGATTGAGGCTGGATTTTTGCACAGAAAATCTGGGGCGGGCCTGGGTATTTTTGTCCTTGTTGGGGCTGGTGGAGTATTCACTGGGGCAAAAGGCCAGTTCCAGGAAGCCTCGCCAGTGAGTTCTGGGCCTGTGTACAGAATTCTTTCGGGGGAGGCGGGAGGCTGTTGAGCTTCCTCAGGGTGCTGAAGACCGGGACTAGGAAGTCCCTGGGGAAGGTGTGGGCTTGGCGTGTTCTCTGAAAACTTGGGCAGCCAATAAGAATGGGGTTCAGACTTTCTTTGAGCGTGGGATTTGGAATGTTTCTGAACCTTACCTGGCGGAGCTAGAATATTCGCCTGAATTTGAGAGGCACCAGGATGAGCACAGGGAGGTGGGTCTGGAACTTTCTTGTGTAGGCTGGTTGGAGGGGTTGTAGTTGGAACTCTCGATAGGGAACCGGGCTAGCACTCATACCACAGGGTATGCAGGCTGGACTAGAATCTGCGTTTGGAGGAGAGCAGTGTTGGATACTTAAGTAGTGGGTGGGGGCCAGAATATCCCCAAGGTGGGTTTCACTAGATTGTTTACATGGGAACTGGGTGAGTCCACAAAGATCATGAAAGGGCTGAGTCTTAATTTCTTTCTTTCTTTTTTTTTTGGGGACGGAGTCTCGCTCTGTTGCCCAGGCTAGAGTGCAGTGGCGCAATCTCGGCTCACTGCAAGCTCTGCCTTCCCGGGGTTCACGCCATTCTGCTGCCTCAGCCTGTAGCTGGGACTACAGGCGCCGGCCACCACGCCCGGCTAGTTTTTGTATTTTTAGTAGAGATGGAGTTTCACCGTGTTATCTAGGGTAGTCTCGATCTCCTGACCTTGTGATCCGCCCATCTCGGCCTCCCAAAGTGCTAGGATTACAGGCGTGAGCCACCTCACCCGGCCCATCTTAATTTCTATGGAGAAAGTAGAGCTGGCAGTTGAAGGGAGGGAGAGTGAGGGCTAGAATTCTCTTGCGGTACAGGTTTTTTTTTTGTGTATGGCTGTGAGGAGCCCCCAGTATGTTAGAGGACGAAGTAGATTGGGGGGCCATTGGCCTTAGTCCTTCTTTTTCCTCTGCCCCCAGGAACCCTCAGTGCTGTGTCTAGATTCTACAGGGGAGGTTTGCTGGGACCTTAACCCCACCGAGCCAGCGAAATGGTGAGGCTGAAAGTGGGTCTCTAGAATCTCAGTTTTGGGGAAGGGGGCTTGGGAGGATGGGATCCAGGGGGGCAGACTCTCAGACCCCAGGGAAAATCCCTGGTATGGATGGAGGTTTTTCCTTCCATCCCTCAACTGCCTCCCGGTCTCAGGCAGCCACACTCGATTTGAAATCAAAGGAGGAGAAGGATGCTGAGTTGGACAAGAGGATCGAGGCTCTTCGGCGGAAGAATGAGGCCCTCATCCGGCGCTACCAGGTGCCCTAGCCCCGTCCTGGGAGACCCCATCCCCTCTCTTCCCCGCAGTGAGTTTTTCTCACCTCTCCCTTACAACCTTTTCATGGCTCCCCATCACTGTCAGGATAAAAGCCAAAGGCCTTAGCCTGACATCCCTTCTTTCATTCCATTATTCATTCATTCATTCATTTGTTCACAAGTATTCCCCAAGAGCTTTACCATACCAGCCCGGGTGCTGAGTGGTGCTGGGGATACAGCTGTGACAGAGACAGACCCAGGCCTACCCCTCCAGGGTCCACCGTCTAGTCAGGGATGTCCCAGAGCGGACAAGTCTGGAATCAGGAAATCCAGGGGTCTGTGGGAGTCCGGAGGAGGCTCCTCCCCAGCCTTGGGGATATCAGGAAGGGTTTCCTGGAGGAGTGGACTTTGAGGCTTGAGTGGTGAGTAGACAATAACCAGTTGAGAAGGAGAGGGGAACATGTTTCAGGCAGAGAGAACAGTTTGTGCAAATGTTGGAAGCGAGAGAGAGCTTGGAGCTTCAAGTTGGAGGGTTGGTTAGGAGAGAATTGACCTGGGCAGGTCAGCAGGGACTAGGCTGTGCGGGGCCCTGAATGCCACCAGGCTGAGTTTGAACTTTGTCCTGAGGGCGCTGGGGAACCAGGGAGAGCCTTGAGCAGGGGTGGGACCCGTCAGAATAGTTCTTTAGGAAGATGCCTCTGGGTGCTGTGTGGTGGTGGGTGGGAGGAGGTGATACTGGAGCCCAGTGACCGAGGAGGAAGCTGGGGCTGGAACCCTAGTAGGAGAGGAGGTACCTGGCTCAGGGCAGGGCTGTTGAGAGGAACTCAGTTGCTAAAGAGCAGTTGGGGGCAGGGGGAGGAAGAGGGAGGATTTAGGACAAGGCCACTGAGTAGGTGGTGTGGCTGTCCCTGAGATGGGATCTGGGGGGAGGCATGGGTTTCATTTATTCATTCTTCATGAAGTCATTCATTTTATAAAAGGCATATTGAATTTCCCTTGTGGGCCAGGCAACGTTCTAGACTTGGGATACATGTCAGTGACATACATCACTGAAAGCGGACCGACATTCCTGTCCCCAGGCAGATTCTGCTGTAGTGGAGGAAGCAGACAGTGAGCAAGATGCACACGGTGCTGGGTGCAAATGGGATGAGATCAGAGAGGGTGGCAGGGAGCTGGTTTCCGTAGGGTGCTCAGGGAAAGCCTCACCAGAAGGCAGCATTGGAGCAGAGACCTGCAGGAGGTGAGGGGTTGGAAGATCTCTGGGAAAAGTGTTCCTGGCAGAGGGAGCCGCTGGTGCAAAGCCCCCGAGGCAGGTTTGAGCTGAATGTGTTCTGGGAATAGCAAGGAAGCCAGAGTGATCGCGGGGCAGAGGGTGAGAGACGAGGTCAGGGAGGTACCAAGGCCAGACCCCACGGGTCCCACAGGATGCGGGGAAGGCTGTTACTCAGAGATGGGCACTACAGGAGCGTTTTGAGTGGGGCAGCAACGTGATGGGGTTTGAGGGATATGAGTGGCCTTCTTGTCCAGAGCCCAGGAGAGAGGCCTGGGCTGGGGCCAGACTTAGTCGGAGATCAGGGGTCTGTGGGAAGCTGTCTGGCGGTCAGGGCACCTGATGCTTCCCTACCCCGGGTGCTGTTCCTAGGAGATTGAGGAAGACCGTAAGAAAGCTGAACTTGAGGGAGTCGCGGTCACAGCTCCCCGAAAGGGCCGCTCAGTGGAGAAGGAGAACGTGGCAGTGGAGTCGGTGAGCTCATCACTGGGGTTAGGGATCGTGGGGATGGGGAGGGGCAGAGGGTTGAGGCCTGGGACCCAGGAGCCCCCAGCTGTCCTGCACCAGTGGGTGGCCTCCATCCTGGCCGCATGCCTGCCTGCCCCAGTGACTGTATTTTCCCCATCTCCCCTCTTCCAGGAGAAGAACCTGGGTCCTTCCCGGAGGTCTCCTGGGACCCATCGGCCCCCAGGGGCCAGCAAGGGGGGCCGGACTCCTCCACAGCAGGGAGGCCGGGCTGGCATGGGCCGAGCATCGCGCAGCTGGGAGGGCAGTCCTGGGGAGCAGCCTCGAGGAGGAGGAGGAGGTGGGGGCCGTGGCCGGAGGGGCCGGGGCCGGGGTTTCCCTCACCTCTCTGGAGCTGGAGACACCTCAATCTCTGACCGTAAATCTAAGGTAGGAGCTAGGCAGCACCTGGAGCCCTGGCTGAGATTCTCTGTTGTCTGTTTGTCTGTTCCTCCTCTCAAATGCACAGTTGTCCTGTATGTCCATCTTTCGGCATCTCTCTCTGAGCCTCTGCCTCTGGCTCTGCTTCTGTCTTCCTTTACCACCTCCTCCTCCTCCTGCTCTCTCTCTTCTATTTCCTCCTGTTCCTTCCCTCTCTCCTCACGCCCAGAGCTCTCATGTTACTCCTTGTCTCTTTCTCTTCTGCCCGTGTTCCCCCTCTTCTCATTCCTCCCCGCCTTCCTTCCCTCCCTCTCCTGCAACACCTAGTGCTGCGTGTCCTCTGTCGCTCGCTCTTTGTCTCCCTTTTTCTGGCTTTCTGGTGCATGCTTGCCCGCTCATCCTCTGTCCCCACCTCTCCTGCCTTTCTGGCACAGTTTGTGTGTCTGGTGGGCTGTCTCTTATCTGGTGTGCTTGTGGGCACAGGCTCTGTGTGTGTGTCTGGTGGGCTGTCTCTATCTGGTGTGCTTGTGGGCACAGGCTCTGTGTGTGTGTCT
>NW_012100321.1:1168446-1170544 GCF_000951045.1 Mandrillus leucophaeus
GTGCTTGTGGGCACAGGCTCTGTGTGTGTGTCTGGTGGGCTGTCTCTATCTGGTGTGCTTGTGGGCACAGGCTCTGTGTGTGTGTCTGGTGGGCTCTCTCTGTTTGGTGTGCTTGTGGGCACAGGCTCTGTGTGGCATTCTGTTTCTGTGTTTGTGTTGGTCCCCGGCTTTGTTTGTGGGGAGCAGTGATCTTACTGTAACTGCCTCACTCACCCATGACGTGCAGGTTAGCGGGGTGTGAGGCGGTCTAGCTGAGTGGCGGACAGCCCACCATAGACATGGGTTGAACCTGGTTCTGTGAGTTACCTGTCCTTGGGCAGCTCACTTCCCCTGTGAGCTTCTGGTTCTGGCATTTACACGGGAATAAGAAGATTCAAAAATTAGCCGGGCGTAGTGGTGGGCGCCTGTCATCCCAGCTACTTGGGAGGTTGAGGCAGGAGGATCACTTGAATCTGGGAGGCGGAGGTCACGGTGAGCTGAGATGGTGCCACTGCACTCCAGTCTGGGTGACAGAGTGAGACTCCATATCAGAAAAAAAAAAGCTGGGTACGGTGGCTCACGCCTGTAATCTCAACACTTCAGGAGGCCAAGGTGGGCAGATCACCTGAAGTCAGGAGTTCGAGACCAGCCTGGCCAACATGGTAAAACCCTGTCTCTACTAAAAATACAAAAAATGAGCCAGGCATGGTGGCACACGCCTGTTATCTCAGCTACTCAGGAGGCTGAGGCAGGAGAAGTGCTTGAACCTGGGAGGCGGAGGTTGCAGTGAGCTGAGATCACGCCATTGTACTCCAGTCTGGACAACAAGAGTGAAATTCTGTCTCAAAAAAAAAAAAGAGAATTAGATTTAAATTGGGCATGCCAAGCTGCTGTCACAGAAAGACGCCAAAAATCTCACGACCTAAGTAGAGCAGGAGTTTATTTCTCTCTTGTATGCTGAGCCCTGCAGGGAGGTGGGTGGTCCGGGGGGCGAGGCCCCGCTCCATGATGTCACTCAGGGACCCAGGTTCCTGCTTTTTTGTGTTTGAGATGGAGTCTCGCTCTGTTGCCTATGCTGGAGTGCAGTGGCGTGATCTTGGCTCACTGTAAGCTCCCCCTCCCGGGTTCACGCCATTCTCCTGCCTCAGCCTCCCAAGTAGCTGGGACTACAGGCGCCTGCCACCACGCCTGTCTTCTTTTTTTTTTTTTTTTTGTATTTTTAGTAGAGACGAGGTTTCACTGGGTTAGCCAGGATGGTCTCAATCTCCTGACCTTGTGATCCACCTGCCTGGGCCTCCCAAAGTGCTGGTATTACAGGCGTGAGTCACCACCCCCGGCCACGTTTAAAATTTTTGTAGAGACAGGGTCTTGCTATGTTGCCTAGTCTGGCCTTGAACTCCTGGACTCAAGCAATCCTCCTGCCTTGGCCTCCCAACGTGCTTGGATTAGAGGTTTAAGCCACCATGTCAGCCTGGAGGCTGGTTTTGAATGCAGGCTCCCTCCGTCTAGTATGTATTGAAATTCCAGATCCCCGCAATAGGAAAGCCAGTGCAGTATATACTGTGTTGTTTGCATAGACTAGGCCTGACCAACCAGCCTCATTAGTTCACTACTGACCTTGAGCACGGAGCATGCTGAGAGCAAATGCTCAGACACCAGCAGACCAGTCCGAGGAGAGGAGCCTCAGGCCTGCTGGGCAGCCCCTCTCCTGCACGGGCGGCCTAATAGTTCTCCCTGAAGCTGGGTATCCCTATCTTTATCCCCCCAGGAGTGGGAGGAGCGGCGCAGACAGAACATTGAGAAGATGAACGAGGAGATGGAGAAGATCGCCGAGTACGAGCGCAACCAGCGGGTCAGTGGTGTGGGTGTCCCCATGGCAGGGTCCAGCTGCCTGGGCTACGGGGAGCCGGTGTCAATCCCCTGCTCCGCTGCCTGCAGGAAGGGGTGCTCGAACCCAACCCGGTGCGGAACTTCCTGGATGATCCCCGGCGACGCAGCGGGCCCCTGGAGGAATCTGAGCGGGACCGCCGGGAGGACAGCCGCCGGCATGGCCGCAACTGGGGTGGCCCTGACTTTGAGCGGGTGCGCTGTGGCCTTGAGCACGAGCGGCAGGTGGGTG
>NW_012100321.1:1170799-1175688 GCF_000951045.1 Mandrillus leucophaeus
CCAGGATGGTCTCGATCTCCTGACCTCGTGATCCACCCGTCTCGGCCTCCCAAAGTGCTGGGATTACAGGCTTGAGCCACCGCGCCCGGCCAGGGCCTCTCCTTTTTTGTGCCGTAGCACAGGACTTTTTTTTTCATTGAGAGGAGTCTTGCTTTGTCACCCATTCTAGAGTGCAGTGGCGCCATCTCGGCTCACTGCAACCTTTACCTCCCGCGTTGAAGCAATTTTCCTGACTCAGCCTTCCAAGTAGCTGAGATTATAGGCGAGTATTACCACGCCTGGCTAATTTTTTCGTATTTTCAGTAGAGATGGGGTTTCACCATGTTGGCCAGGCTGGTCTTCGCAACTCCTGACCTCAAGTAATCTACCTGCCTCGGCCTCCCAAAATGCTGGGATTACAGGTGTGAGCCACCGTGCTTGGCCAGGATTTTAATTATTAAGGATTTGTGGTATGTTTTGTTTCCTGCTAAGGCAAATCTTCCCTCATTGTTAATGACATCAGCATTTATGAGGCACCTACCATGTGGCAGGTGCTGTGTGAGGGGTGGGGACCTGACCTAGAAGAGGAGGGAGGGGCAGTGTCCTTGCACTTGGTGGTCCACCCCCAAATTGTTCATCTTTTGGTTCTTCTGTCAGTACCACGCTGCTCTAGTTGTTACAGCTTTGTGGTATGTTTGAGCGTTTTCTTGTTACTAACAGTAATTTTTTTTTTTTTTGGTGACGGAGTCTCGCTCTGTCACCCAGGCTGGAGTGCAGTGGCGCCATCTTGGCTCACTGCAAGCTCCGCCTCCTGGGTTCACACCATTCTCCTGCCTCAGCCTCCTGAGTAGTTGGGAGTAGCCGCACGCCCAGCTAATTTTTTGTATTTTTAGTAGAGAGAGGGTTTCACCATGTTAGCCAGGATGGTCTTAATCTCCTGACCTTGTGATCCGCCCCCCTCAGCTTTCCAAAGTGCTGGGATTACAGGCGTGAGCCACCACGCCCAGCGGGATAAGAGTTTTGAGGCAGAGCCCCTTCCTTGATGAGGTTTCTATTGGTGGGAGCTGAGTGAATGAAAATATAGCAAGATGTGAGGTCCTGCCAAGTGTTGTGGAGAAAAGTCCAGCAGCTGAGGGGACAGAGGGATGCTACAGATCTGAGAGGGCCTCTCTGAGGAGGTGCCACCTGAGCCTACTTGGTTGTGATCTCTGCCTTGTCACTGCTTTCCTGTGTGACCCTGAGCAAGTGGATGTGCCCTGGGGCTTAGGGGTGGGGTGGGGTGTGGGACTGCGCCCTGACTCCCCCTGGGCTGGGGGGCAGGGCCGCCGAGCTGGCCTGGGCAGTGCTGGAGACATGACGTTGTCCATGACGGGCCGGGAGCGGTCGGAGTACCTGCGCTGGAAGCAGGAGAGGGAGAAGATCGACCAGGAGCGGCTGCAGAGGCACCGCAAACCCACTGGCCAGTGGCGGCGCGAGTGGGACGCCGAGAAGACTGATGGGATGTGAGTCTCCTCCCTACTGCCCTCCCTGTGTGGCACCTTGACCTTGGCCCTGACTTCTAAGTCCTGTGCCTCTCTCTGGTTTCTCCTGCTGTGTATGAGTGAGTGACTGCTATATCCTGAGATGCTGTGGACCAGCTGCTGGAGCTCAGCAGCACGGCAGCACGTGAGAGCACTTCTGGTTTTCTTTTTTTTTTTTTTTCTTTGGAGACAGAGTCTTGCTCTGCCGCCCAGGCTAGATGGAGTGCAGTGGTGCGATCTCAGCTCACTGAAACCTCTGCCTCCTGGGTTCAAGCAATTCTCCTGCCTTAGCCTCCTGAGCAGCTGGGGTGAGAGGATTTCTTCTGTATGCACGGGTGTGCTGGGCTCATCTGATCCAGGCTGGACGCTAAGCTGTGGGTCACACTGGGCTTGGCTCCTTGCGGCAGGGTGAACTCATTCTGCGCCAGGGTGTTCATTCTGCTGTCCAGGCTGAGGGCAGCAGCTGCCTGGAGAGCGCTTGCCCTGACATGGGCAGATGCACAAGCGGGCACACTTGCCAGTCGTTTTTGCCAGCACACTCCATCTCACTGGGGCGGGGAAGTAAGCTCTGCCCACTCCAGTGGATAAGAACACTGGTGGCTGCAGGGACGTCAGTTCCAATGCAGGGAGGGTGTGAAGGCTGTTTAACAGCGATTAGACCTTTGCATCCTCCCGCCAGCCTCTGACCTGTCCCCACCAACACAGATTCCTGAACGTCTTTCCATGCCCCACCATCACCACCACCTTCTTCTTTTTTTTTCTTTGGAGATGGAGTCTCGCAGTGTTGCTTGGCCTGGAGTATAGTGATGTGATCTCGGCTCACTGCAGCCTCTGCCCCCTGGGTTCAAGCGATTCTCCTGCCTCAGCCTCCCGTGTAGCTGGGATTACAGGTGCCTGCTACCACATCCAACTAATTTTTGTATTTTTGGTAGAGACAGGGTTTCACCATGTTGGCCTGGCTGGTCTTGAACTCCTGACCTCATGATTTGCCCACCTGAATCTCCCAAAGTGCTGAGATTACAGGTGTGAGCCACCGTGCCCGGCACCACCACCTTACCCCAGTGGCATTGTTAACCTCAAGTTTGACTCTGTCCCCCGATTCAGTCAGACTTAAAACCCTCATCACATTGTCGTCATGGGGACCAACTTCCATAGCCAAGAAGGAGAAGGTTCAGGAAGAGCCAATAAATGGCAGTATTTAAAGATCAGCAACTTTAGGTTTTACCTCATCCCCCATTCTTTCCTGTGTTGAAAGTTTTCATTCACCTGTAACTTGTGTTTTGGCTTTGGCTGAGGAGAAGGATTTTGTCTGCCCGGTGGTCGGGAAGCATTCTGTTGTGGATTGTGAGCTAAGCCTGTGCAAGTGTGAGAAATATTTTGCTCAGATACTATAGCTGATCTTCCTAAGGAGGAGGCAGCTGGACTTTTGGGGAGATGTTCTCAGTGTTCACAGTGAGAAAGTATTTGTTTTTCTTGTGTGTCCCAAAAACAGTTTGCAACAAGTCTGATTAATAATGTGTGTGTGGGCTGGGTGCAGTGGCTCACGTCTGTAATCCCAGCACTTTGGGAGGCCGAGGCGGGTGGATCATGAGGTCAGGAGATCAAGACCATCCTGGCCAACACGGTGAAACCCCGTCTCTATCAGAAATTCAAAAAATGGCGGGACGCAGTGGCTCACGCCTGTAATCCCAGGACTTTGGGAGGCCGAGGCGGGCAGATCACGAACGAGGTCAGGAGATGGAGACCATTCTGGCTAACATGGTAATACCCTGTCTCTACTAAAAATAGAAAAAATTAGTCAGGTGTGGTGGCGGGCGCCTGTAGTCCCAGCTACTCGGGAGGCTGAGGCAGGAGAATGGTGTGAACCCGGGAGGCAGAGCTTGCAGTGAGCCGAGATCGCGCCACTGCACTCCAGCCTGGGTGAAACAGCGAGACTCCGTCTCAAAAAAAAAAAAGAATGTCTGTGTGGGTCAGGCGCAGTGGCTCACGCTTATAATCCCCACAATCCCAGCACGTTAGGAGGCCGAGGCTGGAGGACTGCTTGAACCCAGGAGGTTTGCACTGAGCCGTTATGATGCCACTGCACTCCAGCCTGGACCACAGAGCAAGACCCTATCTCTAAGAAAAAAAAAATGCATGGTGTCTTGCTTTCATCAGCATATATTTGAGTCCCCCCTATGTCATAGAAGGTTCTAGGTGATACAGCAGCAAACAAAACATTTCTGCCTTCGTGGAACTAAGAATGTAGTGGGCAAGGTGGGTAATTAAGAGGTCTAATGTCAGGCCCGGAAGGACAGTGAAGCAGAGTAAGCAGTCAGGGTGGAGATTAGAATTTTAGACTTAGATAATCTGTGTAATAATAATAATATTATTATTTTCTTTTTTTTTGAGACTGAGTCTTGCTATGTTGCCCAGGCTAGAGTGCAGTGGTGTGATCTCAGCTCACTGCAACATCCACCTCCTGGGTTCAAGTAATTCTCCTGACTCAGCCTCCGGAGTAGTTGAGATTACAGGTGCCCGCCACCATGCCTGGCTAATTTTTTTTTTTTTTTGAGACAGAGTCTTGCTGCGTCACCCAGGCTAGAGTGCAGTGGTGTGATCTCGCCTCACTGCAAGCTCTGCCTCTCAGGTTCATGCCATTCTCCTGCCTCAGCCTCCCGAATAGCTGGGACTACAGGCGTCCGCCACCACGCTTGGCTAATTTTTTTGTATTTTTAGTAGCGACGGGGTTTCACTGTGTTAGCCAGGATGATCTCAATCTCCTGACCTCATGATCCGCCCGCTTCGGCCTCCCAAAGTGCTGGGATTACAGGCGTGAGCCACCTGCGCCTGGCCTAATTTTTGTATTTTTAGTAGACATGGGGTTTCACCCTGGTCTCAAACTCCTGGTCTCAGGTGATCCACCCATCTGGCCTCCCAAAGTGTTGGGATTACAGGTGTGAGCCACCGCGCCCGACCCTAATATTGTCTTAGCTGGGGGTTCAGGAAGGCCTCTGAGCGGAGCCCTGAAAGGAGGTGAGGGAGTGAGCCAGTGAAAAACGTGGGAAGAACGTTCTAGGAGCAGGCGCTAAGGCCCTAAGGCAGGAGCTAGGTGTGGTGGAAGAGCCTGCTTAGCTGGAGAGGCGAGAGAGACTGGTGGGAAAAGTCAGTCAGTTGGGGGTCATGTACTTGGGCAAGCAAGGGTCTGTGGTGATTCCCCCAAATTTTTGTTTTGGCACCCACATTCTGAATCTTTCTGTATTTGTCACTATGCTGTCAAATTTGTCTCTCACCCATCACCTGGTCCAATTTTTTTTTTTTTTTTTTTAGACGCAGTCTCGCTCTGTCGCCCAGGCTGGAGTGCAGTGGTGCGATCTCGGCTCACTGCAAGCTCCGCCTCCCGGGTTGACG
>NW_012100321.1:1175844-1180019 GCF_000951045.1 Mandrillus leucophaeus
GATGGTCTCGATCTCCTGACCTCATGATCCGCCCGTCTCAGCCTCCCAAAGTGCTGGGATTACAGGCTTGAGCCACCGCGCCCGGCCAGTCCTATTTTTTTTTTGAGATGGGGTCTCTCTCTGACACCCAGGCTAAAGTACAGTGGCTTGATCATGGCTCACTGCAGCCTTGACCTCCCAGGCTTAAGCAATCCTCCCTCCTCAGCCTCCCTAGTAGCTGGGATTACAGGCGTGCGCCACCACGCCCAGCTAATTTTTGTATTTTTTGTAGAGGTGGGGCTTCGCCATGTTCACCAGGCTGGTTTCAACTCCTGGGCTTAAGGGATCTGTCTGCCTCAGCCTCCCAGAGTACTGGGATTACAGGCTTGAGCCACCATGCCCAGCCCTGTCCTACTTCTAGTGACCCCTGTCTGGTTGACCATCTGTCACTGATCCAATTTCTGACCCTGACCTCTCCTATCCTCTTGATCCTCTTGTTACCGTGTTCCCCCAGCTGCCCGCTCATCCGTTATCTTTCCCCAGGTTCAAGGATGGCCCAGTCCCTGCCCATGAACCATCCCACCGCTATGGTGAGTGGGTGCCCTTGGATGAGCCGAGGCTCGGTCTGGGAGTCGGGTGGTGTGTGCCACGCCTTCCCTTTCCGATGATACCTGGGTTCTGTTGCAGATGACCAGGCCTGGGCCCGGCCCCCGAAGCCCCCTACGTTTGGGGAGTTCCTGTCCCAGCGCAAAGCTGAGGCCAGCAGCCGCAGGAGGAGAAAGAGCAGTCGTCCTCAGGCCAAGGCAGCACCCCGGGCCTACAGGTGGGGCATCCCTTCTGTGGGCTTGCATACCCCCAGGGCTCTCCACAGGGCGTCCTCTTCTTTGGCTTGCTGTGAAGGTGTGGGTACATCTGTCTGTCGCTGTCTTTGTCTTGGCCCTATCTCGCAGGTCTGTGGTTTGAGGGGCTTGGGATCTGGCTCTTGGTTTTATCCTCATCTGTCCCCTTTCTGCCCTTACCCATCTCCTCTCCTGCCACCTGCCCTGCTCTCTGTCTTTGACACCTGGGGACACACATCTGCCATTCCCTCAGTGCTCCAACATGCCAGGTGCTCTGGGCAGCTCCTCCCTAGGGAGGGTGGAAGCAGGAAGCCCTTCCTCCTATCTACTCTCCACCCAGGCATCACCCCTTCCCTCTGTTCCCTCTAGTGACCATGATGACCGCTGGGAGACAAAAGAGGGGGCAGCATCCCCAGCCCCTGAGGCTCCACAGCCCACTTCCCCTGTGGAGACATCCACGCAGGTGAGGCTGGGCCACGGTTCAGGGCATGGGCCTGGGGTGGGAGCTCAGGGCCTGCGCCTTGCCCTGACTTGCCTATGTCCCCAAAGCTACCCAAGATCCCAGCTCCTGCCCACCAGCCTCCAGAAGACAAGGGGGAAGAGAACGAGGGGGAAGAGGATGAAGAATGGGAGGACATAAGTGAGGACGACGAGGAGGAGGAGGAGATCGAGGTGGAAGAAGGTGATGAGGAGGAGGAACCAGCCCAAGACCACCAAGCCCCAGAGGCCGCCCCCACTGGGAGCCCCTGTAGTGAGCAGGCCCACGGAGTCCCCTTCAGTCCAGAGGAGCCCCTGCCGGAGCCCCAGGCCCCTGGCACGCCTTCCAGCCCTTTCTCACCACCCAGCGGCCACCAGTCCGTGTCCGATTGGGGTGAAGAGGTGGAGCTGAATTCTCCCCGGACCACCCACCCGGCTGGCGCCCTCTCTCCGGGTGAGGCCTGGCCTTTTGAGACTGCATGAAGCTGGCTGTGTGTGTGTGTGTGTGTGCACAAGTGCGCGTGCCCTGGAGGGGTGTGGCTGATGGGGGACCCTTGGGGGCTGGGCCCTGGGACCCAGTGTGTCCTATAGCCATGGTGGCTGTTGGTTGGGGGGCAGCCCATGCTCTTCTGTATGGTCATGCTCTTCTCTGGAATGCCGCCTCCCAGAGCCTGCCCCAGCCCTTCGAGCCCCCTCCCCAATAAAGAATTCACATCCTCAAATGACATTCCCCCAGGTGTGTCCTTGAACCCCCTTCTACTCCCCCTGGGCCTTCTCTCTTGGGGTAGGGAGATGTCAGGAGGGAAAGGGGGCTTGACCGGGCCTCCCCTTCCCTAGGAGGTGGCCAGTCAGCCCCTGCCTCCCTGGAGAGTGGGCCCAGCCTCCCAGGAACCCAGAAAGCTGAAGAGGAAGGGTCTGAGGCAACTCCAGGTGGGGGAGTGCATGGGGCAGGGGGTGGAGGCTGCTGCTGCTGCTTTCTGTGGGGCTGAGGGGCAGAGGGCTTGGGGGAGTGGGGTGAGTGTGTGTAGGTAGCAGTTGGACCATAGAGGTGAGGTGAAAAGGGTGAGCTGGGATAGGGATTGGAGACTGGAGCTGGGTGGCAGGGGTGGGGCAAAGGGGCAACTTTATGGGCCAAGCCAATAGGAATTGGATATGTGGGTGGAGGTTGAAGTAGGGGGTAAGGAAAGGATTAGAATTTTGGAGTCGAACTCAGGGGTTTTGGAAAGCACTGGTTTAAGAGTAATGGGGGTGTGGTCGGACACCTTGGCTTATGCCTGTAATCCCAGCACTTAGGGAGGCTGGAGTGGGCAGATCACTTGAGGTCAGGAGTTCCAGACTAGTCTGGCCAAGAAGGTGAAACCCCGTCTTTACTAAAATAAAAAAATTAGCTGGGTGTGGTGGCATGCGCCTGTAATCCCAGCTACTTGGGAGGCAGGAGGCTCGCTTGAATCTGGGAGGCAGAAGCTGCAGTGAGCAGAGATCGCTGCAGTGAGCAGAGATCGCTCCACTGTACTCCCACCTGGGCGACAGAGCGAGACTCTGTCTCGGAAAAAAAAAAAGCGGGGGATTGGTGTACTAGGGCAGGAGCTAAAGGTGGACTTCGAAATTTGAACTGACTCCAAAAGACCAAAAAGATGTGCAAGGGCAGAAAACTGGATTTCACTGTGGCTGGGATTAGAGTTTTGAGGTGCAACCTAGTGGGGCAAATTAGAATAGAGATGCGGACCCCATCAGCATTTTGGGACCGACGAAGTGTGAGCAAGAGGCCGAGCCCCTCTCCACCTACACTTCGTAGGAGTAAGATTTCGAATCTCAGGTGGCCTCCCCTCCCCGCAGAGTGGGATTAGGATTTGGGGTGCAGAGCCGAGGAAGGACTGGTTAGAATAGCAGGCGGTGGCGAAGGAAAGGGGAGGGCGGGTCCTCTAGGACTGGCTTGGTGGAGGTTGGTGAAGGCCGTGAGATGGGGCGGGGGTGGGAGAGGACAGGTTGCAGCGGTGGGTGGCGCGGGGGCCTAGGCGCTCTGTCTTGGGCCACGTGTTGGTCGGGAGACAGAGCGCACCACACCCGCGTTTCCCCGATTGTAAACAGGGTTATGTTGCTGGGGGTGTTTGCTGCTGCGTGGGTCCGCTGAGAGGATTAGTCTAGGCTGTGTAAACCGCTTAGCGCCAAGCCGGCTGTGGCAGGGGCTCCAACGGGGAAGGGGCGTGGCTAGGCGGCGGAGCGGTCCTGGGCCTAGGGGAAGGTAGGAAGACTAATTCCCTCCGCTGACTCAGCCCCTTCTCTCCTCAGAGGCGGGCCCCGAGGGCCAGGAGACGGCGGAGATCACCGACTTCCAGAGGGTGCGTTTCTGCAAGGTGGTGGCGGCCCCTCCGCCGCCGGGGGCCGCTCGCTGACCGCGCCCGCCGGACCGCGGCCTCCGCGCTCTGCACTAACCTCCCATCGCCTCGCTCCTCTGTCCTCTGCTTCTGCCACACTCCAGCCAGGAGAGGGTTAAATGTAAGGGGGGAGGAGCCAGGGTCTGCGAGCCGGGCGGGGCCAGGGCAGTAGTCGGTGCAGGCCCCACCAACGGGGGACGTCGCGGTACCGGGACGGTTGGGACGCTTCCGCGTTAGCCTCCCATGGAGGCCCTGGGCGGCTCGGGTTGAATCTCCCGCCTCCAAGATTGCATCCGAGGCCTGGCAGATAGCCGGTGACTCTTCCGAAGGGCTTGAATTACTCGGGCACCAGCCTTGTCCTATTAAACGCAGTGCTTCCGCTCACCCTTGAACTGTGTTTCTGGAGGGGGCAGGCTGGGTCGCTGTGCTTGGCGGGCTTTTCCGTGTTGGAAGAGGCGGGAGGAAGGAGTCTTCCTTCACTCTTCTGATCCGTCTTCCCTCCCCC
>NW_012100321.1:1180089-1180873 GCF_000951045.1 Mandrillus leucophaeus
CCCCCCCGCAGGCCTCCCCGAATTCCTGAAGACGCTGCTGGGAGGGGACTGAAGCTTCCCCGCCTTGATGGGGAGGGGGCGTCAGGAGGGGTTTATCTGGATTTCCAGGCTGTCTTCTCTCTTCCCCAGAGCCTAGTCTGGACCCCTTGGCTCTAGAGAGAAGACGGTGGGGGAGGAGCTGGGACAAGGGGCGCGATTGCGGTGAGGGGCGGAGTGGAAACTCGGGGCCTGAGGTTGTGCCGAGCGACCAGGAAAGGGGGCTGAGCAGACCTGAAAGGGGGTTGAGCGTGTGCTGGAGGCGGCGGGTCCCGCAGCGGCGGGGCCGAAATTCCGACAAGCGGAGTTAGGCGGGGGGCGGGGTCGGTGCGCGCGGGTGGGGATCTTGCCCCGGTCATGGGGCGGGGCCATCCGCGGGGGCGTGGTCGGGTTGCCGCGCGGGACCCCGCGGTGGAGGAGAGCAGGGACTCCGGCCTAGACTGTGGGAGCCAGAGGGTAGCGCGCGGGGCTTGAGCGCTGGAGTAGACAGTCCGACAGTCAGCGAGAGATACTGGCTGCGGCAGAGGGCGGCGTAGGGCTCCAGGCAGGGCTTGACCGGGACGAGGGGGCGGGCTCCGAGGCGGGGTAGACGCCTGGGCTGGATGAAGTCTGGGTCTGGGAAGAGAACCGGGTTGTGGCAGAAGCAGGCGGTAATAGAGGTGATGGAGCTAAACGCGGGGGCGGGGCTGGAGCGAGGGGGCGGGGCTAACACCTCCGCCGGTAGGTGGTTGGGCGGAGGCTGGAGGGG
>NW_012100321.1:1181763-1187629 GCF_000951045.1 Mandrillus leucophaeus
ACAGCGACCCTGGCCGCCGCCTGAGCCACCAGACAGCCAGAGAGACGCCAGAGGCCGCGGAGGGTCGAGGACCTGGGTAACTCTCCCTTCTACCCCAACCCGCATCGCCAGCCCTCAAGAGCTCTGTGCTCCACGCCGAGGATGCACCGTCTCCGGATGGGTCCGGCCTCCTTCCTGGTGACATCGCCCAGCGTCTCTGGAGCTGTCATCCCGCGGAATGGGGGCCCAGGGGGTGTCGGCTCGGGGCCTTGCCTCTTGCAGCTCCTCTGTGGTCAGACCGGGTCCTCCACCATCAGGAAGATCCCATCCTGAGCTCTGTCTCCTGCTCCTCCTGCTGTGGGATGCTGAGCACAGAGCCCACAGCCCATCTGCCTTCTCACCTCCCTGAATCTGTGTCCATCTGCAATAAACCACAGCCTCAGCTGCCTCGTGCTGTGTCTGTCCTGTTGTCTGCAGAGATGCCTCCCCTCCCAAGTTTGTGTGGGGAAGACCTTCCTGGGTGTGGCCTTTGTCTCTCTTGTCCCAGGTGGGCTGTTCTCCTTCCTTAAGGCGCTCTTCTCTTTTTGGTTGGAGTAGGGAGAAGAAGCTTAGCAGCAGCAGGGCCTTTGAAGGTCAGACAGTGGGAAGGGCTTCCCAGTTTTTTGTGTACTTGGAGCAAAGGACAGATGTCTCTGGAGAGAAGCAGAGTGTCTGCCCTCGTGTTACAGCACAGGAGACAAGAGGAGGAGTGGGGTGATTTAGGACAATAGCTGGGGTTCTGGGAATTGCTGTTGGTGTAATTATCATGTCAGGGACAGAGGCTAAATAACTCAGGGATCTCAGTTGGCTGCCGAGAGGGAACGATGCTGGCCCACTTCCTGGGGTCAGAGAGATGGGAGTGGATGGCGGCGGTGGTAATGTTCCTTCTCAACCTGTCTGGAAATCTCAGAGCCAATCACCAAAGCGCTGTGCTGCCTTGGAAGACTGGTGCAGCCTCTCTGGCCTGCGGCGCTGCTAGGAAACCTAGACCAGGAAACTGAGGTCTAGCTTCTGGGCAAGGAGTCCGAGGTGGGGAGGCCATGTTCCATCCTGGAAGACTGAGGCCTGGCTCTGGGCAGGGCCTGGGATCTGACATGCAAGAAACTGGTCCCTTTCCAGCCTCCCGGCTTGAGCTGGAGGCCGTCCCAGGAGAGTGAAGCTGAGCCTTTCCTCTCACATTGTGGCTCCTGGAGATCTGTGGAGGTGGTTCCTTAGGAAGGTCAGCTGCTCTGCTCACCTCCCCTTACCCCACCACCACTCCCCAGAGCGTGTCTGTGGACAGAAGGGGAATCCAGGAAGCCAGCACTATTTTTTTTTTTTTTTTGAGACGGAGTCTCGCTCTGTCGCCCAGGCTGGAGTGCAGTGGCCCGATCTCAGCTCACTGCAAGCTCCGCCTCCCGGGTTTACGCCATTCTCCTGCCTCAGCCTCCCGAGTAGCTGGGACTACAGGCGCCCGCCACCACGCCCGGCTAGTTTTTTGTATTTTTTTTCTTTAGTAGAGACGGGGTTTCACCTTGTTAGCCAGGATGGTCTCGATCTCCTGACCTCGTGATCCTCCCGTCTCGGCCTCCCAAAGTGCTGGGATTACAGGCTTGAGCCACCACGCCCGGCCGCCAGCACTTCTTTATAGTCAGCATAGGTGATAGGGGTACTGACTGGGACAGGACTATTCGGGTACAAATTCCAGCTCCTCTCATTACAAACTGTGTGACTTTGGGCAGGTCACTCGACTTCCGTGTTTCTTCTCTTTTCTTTTCTTTTTTGATATGGAGTCTTGCACTGTTACCCAGGCTGGAGTGCAGTGGCGTGATCTCGGCTCACTGCAACCTCCGCCTTCCAGGTTCAAGTGATTCTCCTGCCTCAGCCTCTTGAGTAGCTGCGATTACAGGTGCCTGCTACCACACCCAGCTAATTTTTTTTGTATTTTTATTTTTTATTATTTTATTTTTATTTTTATTTTGAGAGAAGTCTCACTCTTGTCCCCCACACTTGAGTGCAATGGCTCGATCTCTGCTCACTGCAACTTCCACCCCCCGGGCTCAAACAGCTCTGCCTCTGCCCTGCGAGTAGCTGGAAATAAGGCCCCTGCCACCATGCCTGGCTAATTTTTGTACTTTTTACTAGAGATGGAATTTCACCATGTTGGCCAGGCTAGTCTCAAACTCCTGACCTTGTGATTCGCCCGCCTGGGCCTCCCAAAATTCTGGGATTACAGGCGTGAGCCACCGCGCCTGGCCTCTGTTTATTTTTTTAAAAAAGTTTGTTTATATAAATTTTTTGAGACGAAGTCTTGCTCTATTGCCCAGGCTGGAGTGCAGTGGCATGATCTCTGCTCACTGCAACCTCTTCCTCCCGGGTTCAAGTGATTCTTCTGCCTCAGCCTCCCAAGTAACTGGGATTACAGGTGCCTGCCACCCCACCTGGCTAATTTTTGTGTTTTTAGTAGAGACGAGGTTTTGTCATCTTGGTCAGGCTGGTCTCAAACTCCTGACCTAAGGTGATTCGCCCACTTTGGCCTCCCGAAGTGTTGGGATTACAGGTGTGAGCCACTGCGCCCAGCCTTAAAGTTTATTTGAATTTTTAAAACTTTTTTTTTTTTTAATAGAAATGGGGTCTCATACTATGTTAGCCAGGGTGGTCTTGAACTCCTGGGCTTAAGTGATCTTCCTGCCTTGGCGTCCCAAAGCCCTGGGATTATAGACGTGAGCCACTGTGCCTGGCCCTGCCTGTGTAGTTCTGTAGAATGAAGATGCTAATGGTACTTGCTTCGTAGACTTGCTCTGAGGAATAAATAAACTGGTGATCTCAAGCCCTGAGAATGATGTCACATGTTCTCTGTCTCCACCACTTCTGTCCCTCAGAGTTTAAAAGCCCCAGCTGCGATCCTCTGGGGATAGCAAGTCAGTCCAAAGCCCTGGCCACCAGCAAATGGTGAGTTTGAGGGGGAGTCCCTCCATTTCGGTTCCCAATGGCCCCCCTCTCTTTGGTTTTCATCTCTCTTCTCCCAGCCCCATTTTTTTCCTACTTTTTCATTTCCTTGTTTCTGTGTGTCCTGGCTCTTTTCTCTTTCTGTGTTTGTCTCTCTGCATATCAATCTTTCTGTGTCCTGTGTGTCTTTCTGGTGTTTCTTTGTATTGTTTCTCTCTCCCACTCTCTATCTCTCTGACTCATTCTGTCGCCTCCCTATTGCTGTCTGTCCCCAGCTCGTTCTCTCTCTTCTTTTCTTTTTTTTTTGGAGATGGAGTCTTGCTCTGTCACCCAGGCTGGAATGCAGTGGCGCTGGGATTACAGGCACGCACCACCACGCCTGGCTGATTTTTGTATTTTTAGTAGAGAGAGGGTTTCACCAGGTTGGCCAGGCTGGTCTTGAACTCCTGACCTCAAGTGAGCTGTCCGCCTCAGCCTCCCAAAGTGCTGGGATTACAGGCGTGAGCCGCTGTGCCCAGCCCCAGCTCATTTTCTTTCTTCTCTCCTCCACACTTATCTCACCCCAACACGTTCTTCCACCTTGGTCCCCTTCCCCTGCCCCCGTGCCCCACAGCTTCCAGTTCCCTAGTCGCAGTGCCCCCTGTGTCCTTCCCTTTATCTCTTCCTTTTCTCCTCCTGTTTCTCTTTTGATCTCCATTGTTTAATCTTTTAACAAATATTTTTTGAGGCCGGGCACAGTGGTTCTTGCCTGTAATCCCAGCATTTTGGGAGGCCAAAGCCGAAGGATCACCTGAGGCCAGAAGTTAGAGACCAGCCTGTGTAACACAGCAAGACGTCATCTCGACAAAAAATTAAAAAATTAGCTGGGTGTGGTGGTGCATACCTGTAATCCCAACCACTCAGGAGACTGAGAGGAGAGGATTGCTTGAGTCCAGCAGGTCGAGGCTGCAGTGAGCTATGGTTGCACTGCTGCACTCCAGCCTGGGAAACATCAAGACCCTGTCTCTAAAAAACTAAAAAAACAACCCCCCCAAAACCCACAATTATTTTTCAAACATCTGCTGTGTGCCAAAGCTTATTTTAAACACTGGAGACCCAGGAGTGAGTAAAACAGGCAAAAATTCCTGCTCTCGGCTGGGCGTGGTGGCTCATGCCTGTAACCCCAGCACTTTGAGAGGCCAAAGCAGGAGGATCACTTGAGGTCATGAGTTTGAGACCATCCTGGACAACATAGTGAGATCCTGTCTCTACAAAAAATACAAAAATTAGCTGGGCACGATGGTGCATGCCTTGTACTCCCAGCTACTTGGGAGGCTGAGGTGAGAGAATTGCTTCCTGGAAGGTCAAGTTTGCACTGACCTGTGACTGCACCACCGCACTCCAGCCTGGGCAAGAGAGCAAGACCCTGTCTCAAAAAAATTCCTGCTCTCAATGGAACCGAATATTAGTAGGGACACAGACAAGAAATACGACTAATGGCTGGGCGAGGTGGCTCACGCCTGTAATCCTAGCACTTTGAGAGACCTAGGAGGGCAGATCACCTGAAGTCAGGAGTTCCAGACCAGCCTGGCCAACATGGTGAAACCCCGTCTCTACTAAATACAAAAATTAGCTGGGTGTGGTGGTGGGCGCCTGTAATCACATCTACTTGGGAGGCTCAGGCAGGAGAATTGCTTGAATCCAGGATGGGGAGGTTGCAGTGAGCCGAGATTGCACCACTGCACTCCAGGCTGAGTGACAGAGTGAGACTCTGTCTCAAAAAAAAAAAAAAAAATTCCTGCTCTTAATGAAACTACATATTAGTGGGGACAAAGACAAGAAAAGTCATTAATAACTTTGAGGGAAAGCAGCGTAAGGGTGATGGGGATGCTGGAGGGGCTGGTTACTGGGTAGAAGTCCAAGGCAGGTGAGGACGAGGCTGGCAGGTCTCTGGCGGCTGAGGGAACAGTAAATGCAAAAGCCTTGAGGATGGTGTGCCTGGCTTGTTCAAGGAACAGCAAAGAGGCCAGAGTGGCTGAAGCAAGAGGGAGTGGGGGAGAGCAAGAGGAGGAGGTGAGGCAGGAGACAACAGGCAGCTTGATCGGGGCCTCATGAGCAGTGGCTCACCCCTGTAAACCCAGCACTTTGGGAGGCTGAGGCGGGTGGATCATGAGGTCAAGATATATACACACACACATATACATACACACACACACACGTACAGATTTTGTTTGGTGGTTCCTCCATAAATTAAACACAGATTGTCAGGCGGGGCATGGTAACTCACGCCTGTAATCTCTTACACTTTGGGAGGCCAAGACAGGAGGATCACTTGAGTCCTGGAATTCAAAACCAGCCTGGACAACATAGGGAGATCCCGTCTCCACAAAAAATTAAAAATTTAGCCAGGCGTGGTGGCGCACACCTGTAGTCTCAGCTCCTTGGAAGGCTGAGGCAGGAGGATCGTTTGAGCCCAAGAGTTGGAAGCTGCAGTGAGCTATGATTGCATCACTGAACTCCAGCCTGGGCAACAGAGTGAGTCTCTTCCCAAAAAAAGAAAAAAAAAGTTCAAACAAAATACTGTACATGCATGTTCATAGCAGCACTATTTGCAATAGCCAGAAGGTGAAGCAACCCTAATGTCCATCAACAAATGAATGGATAAACAAAATGTGCAAAATGTAGCCTATCCATACAATGGAATTTTTTTTTTCCAAGACGGAGTCTTGCTCTGTTACCCAGGCTGGAGTGCAGTGGTGTGATCTCAGTTCACTGCAACCTCCACCTCCTGGTTCAAGCGATTCTTCTGTCTCAGCCTCCCAAGTAGCTGGGATTACAGGTGTGCACCACCACGCCCAGCTAATTTTTGTGTTTTTAGTAGAGACGGGGTCTCGCCATGTTGGCCAGGCTGGTGTCGAACTCCTGACCTCAGGTGATCCAC
>NW_012100321.1:1187679-1190122 GCF_000951045.1 Mandrillus leucophaeus
TTACTGGTCTCAAGACTCTTTCATTCATTTTTAAAAGTTTTTAGTAGAGACGGGGTCTCGCCATGTTGGCCAGGCTGGTGTCGAACTCCTGACCTCAGGTGATCCACCCGCCTCGGCCTCCCAAAGTGCTGAGATCACAGGCGTGAGCCACCACGCCCACCATGCCCAGCCCTGAATATTCACATTTTTTGCTGCAAAAATATTACCACATCTGATGGGAGAGAAGGGGGCGCCTGCGTCAGGCCTCTGAGAGTGTTACATAATGTATGGTATTCGCTCAAAATTGCCTTTCTAAAATTGGAACAATTCTGAGTTCTGCAACTCATCTGTCCCCAAGGACTTCTGCTAAGGGCTTGTGGACCTGTAATTTGGCCCGCTGCCAAACCTAGATTCACCTTAATTATTTGCTCAACATTTATTTAATGGCTCAGGGAAAAAAATAACTCTCTGTTACAATTTTTTAAAAGTAGAGAATGACGTTCATTTAGTAAGTTCCCATTGTCAATGACATGCTATTTTTAGCATTGTGTGGTTATGCGAATGTGTGTGTTTGTGATGGCTTGGATGAGTGTGTCTGTGTGTGAGGGCGTGTTTTTGTGTGACAGTCTGAGTGTGCATGTGTGAGTCTGTGTGAGTGTGTGAATGTGTGTGTTTGATTGTTTCAGTGTGTGTGTAATTGGGTGTATAAAAGTGTGTTTGTAATCCCAGCACTTTGGGAGGCCGAGACGTGTGGATCACGAGGTCAGGAGATCGAGACCATCCTGGCTAACACAGTGAAACCCCGTCTCTACTAAAAAATACAAAAAACTAGCCAGGCAAGGTGGCGGGCACCTGTAGTCCTAGCTACTTGGGAGGCTGAGGCAGGAGAATGGCGTAAACCTGGGAGGCGGAGCTTGCAGTGAGCTGAGATCCAGCCACTGCACTCCAGCCTGGGCGACAGAGCGAGACTCCGTCTCAAAAAAATAAATAAATAAGTAAATAAAAAAGTGTGTTTGCTCCTCTAATCGCAGCACTTTGGGAAGCCGAGGTGAGAGGATTGCTTCAGCTCGAGTTCAAGACCAGTCTGGGCAACACAGCAAGACCCCATTTCTACAAAACATTAAAAGATTAGCGGGGTGCGGTGGCGTGCACCTGTGGTCCCAGCTACTCTCCGACGCTGAAGCAGGAGAATCTCTTGAGCCTAGGAGGTCAAGACTGCAGTGAACTATAATAGCACCGCTGCACTCCAGCCTGCGCGGCGACAGAGCAAGATACTGTGTCAAAAAAAAAAAAAGTATCATGCATGTTTAGTCTAGTTGAGTCTGTGTGTGATTGTACGTTGAGTGTGACTATGGGTCTGTGTGTGTGTGTGCGTGTGTGAGAACGTGCATGAGAAGAGGCATGGTGCAGGGTTTAAAGTTTATATATTGAGAGAAAGTTCTCATTTCAGGCGACATCTGTGCCCTCCGCAATTAGAATTTCAGCGGACTCCACAAAATCAGCAAATTATTGTGCTGTCAAGCAATACCTTTTATGTCCACTAGAGGCCACCTGTCTGCTTTGAGCAGAGGAAACTAATCTGTATTTTTGCATTTAGTTGCTGGGAGTTTGCAGACACTTGCAGAGATGTGGCAGGTAGAAGTGTGGGGATGAGAGGTGGAGAAGTGTGTGTGTGTGTGTGTGTGTGTGTGTGTGTGTGTGTGTGTAGTTTAGTCATTGCCTTACTCACCTCAGCTGTACATAGAGCAGCCATCCTCAAACTTACTGGTCTCAAGACTCTTTCATTCATTTTTAAAACAGGGTCTTGCCCTATTGCCCAGGCTGGAGTGCACTGGCCTGATCATGGTTCACTGCAGCCTTGAACTCCTGGGCTCAAGTGATCCTCCCATTTCAGCCTCCCAAGTAGCTGGGACCACAGGCATGCACCACTATGTCTGGCTAATTTTTAAAATATTTAGTAAAGATGGGGGTCTTGCTGTGTTGCCCGGGCCGGTCTTGAACTCTTAGACTGAAGCCATCCACCTGTCCCAAAGTGCTGGGATTGCAGGTGTGAGCCACCACACCTAGGTGAGATGAATACTATTATAAAAGAGCAAGTTCAGCCCCCTTTTGCCTCTTTGCCCTTCTACTCTCTTGAATTGCTTGAACCCAGGAGGTGGAGGTTGCCGTTAGCGGAGATCGCGCCACTGCACTCCAGCCTGAGCAATAGTCTCAAAAACCAAAAACAACAACAACAAAAAGGCACTAATTCCAAAAGGCCCCGACTTCCAAGTATCGTGGCGAACCCCGTCTCTACTAAAAATACAAAAATTAGCTGAGCATGGTGGCGGGCACCTGTAATCCCGCTACTCAGGAGGCTGAGGGAAGGGAATCGCTTGAACCTGGGAGGCAGATGTTGCAGTGAGCCAAGATCATGCCATTGCACTCCAGCCTGGGTAACAAAAGCAAAACTCCATCTCAAAAA
>NW_012100321.1:1192337-1194102 GCF_000951045.1 Mandrillus leucophaeus
AGTAGCTGGGACTACAGGTGCCCGCCGCCACGCCTGGCTAATTTTTTGTATTTTTAGTAGAGAAGGGGTTTCACCATGTTAGTCAGGATGGTCTCAATCTCCTGACCTTGTGATCCACCCGCCTCGACCTCCCAAAGTGCTGGGATTACAGGCGTGAGCCACTGCGCCTGGCCTTCTTTTTTCTTTTTTGAGACGGAGTCTTGCTCTGTCACCCAGGCTGGAGTGCAGTGGCGTGATCTCTGCTCACTGCACCTTCCACTTCCCGGGTTCAAGTGATTCTTGTGCCTCAGCCTCCCAAGTAGCTGGGATTACAGGCATGTGCCACCATGTCTGGCTAGTGTTTTGTAGAGGTGGAGTTTTACCATATTGCTGGCTGGTCTTGAATTCCTGGCTTCAAGTGATCCACCCACCTTGGGCTCCCAAGGTGCTGGGATTACAGGTGTGAGCCACTGTGTCTGGCTCAGTGGTGTTACATAGCAACTTTTACTGAAGCCTCAGTGCACAGCCACAATAGAGGGACTGCCCCTTGCAGAGCGGGGCTACTCCATAGGCAGTGTGCCCAGAGGAGCAGCTCAGAGGCAGCACTGCTGTCATATTTATACCCACTTTTAATTATATGCAAATCAAGGGGCAGTTTATGCAAACATTTAGGAGGAAGGTGGTAACTTCCAGTCACCAGGTCATTGCCATGGAAAGCTGTGCTAACTTCTGAGTGTTGCCATGGCAATGGTAAACTGATATGGCACACTGGTGGGCGTGTCTTATGGAAAGCTGCTTCTGCCCTAGACCTGTTTCAGCCAGTCGTCAGTTTGGTCCCGTGTACAAGCCCCGCCTCCTACCTCAGTAGGATAGGGCACTGGACAGAACAGCAGGACTCCCATTCCGGGCCCCAGCTGCTGGAGGACGTTTCAAACACACCGTGATGGGGAAGGGAAGATGCTGTGTTGAAGGTAAGGACCCAGTCCTGGCAGGTTCATCACCTGCTGACTAAAGAGCCCTTGGACCCTGAATAATCGGCAGCAGTGGCCAGGCCAGGTGGTACACGCTGTGGGCCTTGGGTGAGACTCAAACGTGATGGCTTCAGGTGGAACCTGGCACATTCCCAGCTGTGGTGGCTACATGGGAGAGACTCCTGCTTGAGAAAAGCAGAGAGGCCAGGCGCGGTGGCTCACGCCTGTAATCCCAGCACTTTGGGATCAAGTGGATCACCTGAGGTCAGGAGTTTGAGACCAGCCTGGCCAACACGGTGAAATCCTGTCTCCATTAAAAATACAAAAATTAGCCGGGCGTGGTGGGGGTGGGAGGGCGCCTGTAATTCCAGCTACTCGGGAGGCTGAGGCAGGAGAATCGCTTGAACCTGGGAGGCAGAGGCTGCAATGAGTCCAGTTCACGCCATTGCACTCCAGCCTGGATGACAGAGTAAGACTCTGTCTCAAAAAAAAAAAAAAAGAAAAAGGAAAAAGAAAAGAAAAGGGAAGGCTGGGTGCGGTGGCTCACGACTGTAATCCCAGCACTTTGGGAGGCTGAGGCGGGTGGATCATCTGAGGTCAGGAGTTCAAGACCAGCCTGGCCAACATGGCAAAACCCCGTCTCTACTAAAAATATAAAAATTAGCCAGGTGTGGTGGCGGGTGCCTGTAATCCCAGCTACTCGGGAGGCTGAGGCAGGAGAATCGCTTGAATCTGGGAGGTGGAGGTTGCATTGAGCTGAGATTGTGCCACTGCTCTCCAGCCAGGGCAACAGAGCGAGACAACGTCTCAAAAAA
>NW_012100321.1:1195787-1197755 GCF_000951045.1 Mandrillus leucophaeus
TCTCTCTCTCTCTCTCTCTCTCTCTTTCTCTCTCTCTCTATATATAACCAGCCTATATAAATATTATCAAGATTTCTTTGGGCTGGATGTTGTGGCTCTTGCCTGTAATCCCAGCACTTTGGAAGGTGGAAGTGGGAGGATGGCTTGAGCCTAGGAGTTTGAGACCAGCGTGACCAAAATAGTAAGACCCCACGTGTACTTCTTTTAACCAAATTTGTATTTTGTTAATAAAGAATATGTCTGGCCAAGTGTGTTGGCTCATGCCTGTAATCCTATCACTTTGAGAGGCCAAGGTGCGCATATCACCTGAGGTCAGGAGTTTGAGACCAGCCTGGCCAACATGGCAAAACCCTGTCTCTATTAAAAATACAAAAATTACCTGGGTGTGGTGGCAGGCGCCTGAAATCCCAGCTACTTGGGAGGCTGAGGCAGGAGAATCAGTTGCATCCGGGAGGCGGAGGTTGCAGTGAGCCGAGATCGCACCACTGCACTCCAGCCTGGGAAACAGAGTAAGACTCCATCTCAAAAAAAAAAAAAAAAAATTGTTTGGAAATTCTTCCCATCTCAAACCAAGTGAGAGAAAGTTCTAGAAAACTTGGCATGTTTTCCCTGGAGTTTGGAGGACATGATGACAGCATTGTAGAGCTCCGATAATTTTTTTTTTTTTAAATGAAGTCTCACTCTGTCGCCCAGGCTGGAGTGCAATGGCATGATTTTGGTTCACTGCAACCTCTGCCTCCTGGGTTCAAGCGATTCTTCTGCCTCAGCCTCCTGAGTAGCTGGGATTACAGTTGCCTGCCACCATGCCCGGCTAATTTTTTGTATTTTTAATAGAGATGGGGGTTTCTCCATGTTGGTTAGGCAGGCCTGGAACTCCCGAAGTCAGGTGATCCGCCCGCCTCGGCCTCCCAAAGTGCTGGGATTGCAGGCGTGAGCCACCGCACCCAGTCCTGCTTTTTTATTAAAAGGAAGCTGTCTCTGAAGTGTCAGACCAGTAAAGGGTCTTGTAAGTCTCCAAAAATTCAGAAATTGTGGTTGTGCTCCATGAACAAACCTTCAGTGAGAAGCCTTTTATTCAGATTGTCCATCTGTCATGGTAATTTGTTACCCTGGTCCTAAAGTTGTGATTGAAATTGAGTTTTTCCTTTAAGGTTGTACTGGGCATTTGTCACTTTCAGTTGCCCTGGCAACAGCACACCCTCCCTACACTGAATAATACTGATGGTATAAAAAAACACGTGCGACTGGGTGCGGTGGCTCATGAGTAGACATGGTGAAACCCCGTCTCTACCAGAAATACAAGAAATTAGCCTGGCGTGGTGGCGGGCACCTGCAGTCCCAGCTACTTGGGAGGCTGAGGCAGGAGAATCGCTTGAACCCGGGAGGCAGAGGCTGCAGTGAGCCGAGATGGCACCACTGCACTCCATCCTGGACAACAGAGCAAGACTCTGTGTCAAAAAAACCCAAAAAACAAAAAAAACATGCAAATAAAGTAAAAAGTGATAGGTGGGAAGGCCACCTGTCAGCTGTTGAGCTCTACTATGGGAGAAGGTCTGGGGAAGAATTGGGAGGGGCCATGAAGGATGAGGCCGGGAGTGTTATATGTGTTATGCATAGTAGCAGGTATTGGTTAGCATGAGATAAGCTGCTGTAACAAATAGACCCCCCCAAGCCAACAGTGGCTTAAAGAAGAGTGTTTATGGCTGGGCAAGGTGGTTGGTGCCTGTAATCCCAGCACTTTGGAAGGCCGAGGTGGGAGGATATTGTGAGTCCAGTCATTTGAAACCAGCCTAGGCAACATAGCAAGACCCTATCTCTATAAGAGAAAAAGTTTTAAAAAATTAGGTGGGCTCAGTGGTGTGTGTCTGCAGTCTCAATGTCGGGGCTTAGGCTGGGAGGGTTCTTGACATTACCCATGTAAGAATTCAAGGGTGAGCCAGTGGTGTTATTTTTCTTTTCTTTTCTTTT
>NW_012100321.1:1199640-1201461 GCF_000951045.1 Mandrillus leucophaeus
TGTGCGGTGGCTCATGCCTGTAATCCCAGCGCTTTGAGAGGCCGAGGTGGGCAGATCATGAGGTCAGGAGATCGAGAGCATCCTGGCTAACATGGTGAAACCCCGTCTCTACTAAAAATACAAAAAATTAGCTGGACATGGTGGCGGGCGCCTGTAGTCCCAGCTACTTGGGAGGCTGAGGCAGGAGAATGGTGTGAACCTGGGAGGTGGAACTTGCAGTGAGCTGAGATCACGCCACTGCACTCCAGCCTGGGTGACAGAGCGAGACTCTGTCTCAAAAAAAAGGTAAATGTGATTCCGTCTCGCAGCTTAGCTGTCAGCCTGGCCGCAGTGGGGTAGAGCCCCAAGTACACTCTTGAGGTCCCCAGTTGCAGGCCGTGGCTCTTGGACAGCATTTCTGGACCTGCCCTGGACCAGAGGGGAGTCCACTGCCTTGAAGAGAGCCTGGAGTGAACATAGGCGGTTGCCAAGCCGTGGGTACAGCGGGCCTTGGGTGAGACCCGGTGCCGTGCTGGCTTCAGGTCTGACCCAGTGCAGTCCTAGAGGTGGTGGCCACAGAGGAGCTTGTGTCACTCCTCCCCTAACTCCAGGCATCTCAGCACAGAGAGACTCTGGGAAAAAGTAAGGGAAGAGAACAAGAGTCTCTGACTAGTAATCCAGAGAATTATTATTATTCTCTTATGAGACAGAGTCTTGCTCTGACGCCCTGGCTGGAGTGCAGTCGCGTGATCTCGGCTCACTGCAATATCTGCCTCCCAGACTCAAGTGATTCTTGTGCCTCAGCGTCCCGAGTAGCTGGGATTACAGGCGCCCACCACAATGCCTGGCTAATTTTTTGTAGTTTTAGTAGAGATGGGGTTTCACTATGTTGGCCAGGCTGGTCTCAAACTCCTGACCTCAGGTGATCCACCCGTCTCGGCCTCCCAGAGCACTGGGATTACAGGCGTGAGCCATTATGCCTGGCCTACTTAAAAGTTACGTATCTTAACTTTTTCCTTAGTTTCCCTCTCTCTGTCCCTTACAGATGCTTCTGGAATAGTATTCTCATCTTGTCCACTCTTTTTTTTTGAGACAAGGTCTCACTCTGTCACTCAGGCTGAAGTGCAGTGATGTGAACATAGCTCACTGCAGCCTCGGCCTCCTGGGCTCAAACAATCTTCCCACCTCAGCCTCCCCAGTAGTTGGTACTACAGGTACCAACTACTGTGTGATGTGCACCACCACATCCAGCTAATTTTTTGATTTTTTATAGAGGTGGGCTTTCGCCATGTTGCCCAGGCTAATTTTGAGCTCTTGGGCTCAAGCGATCCTCCCGTCTCAGCCTCCTAAAGTGCTGGAATTACAGGCATGAGCCACCAAACCTGGCCTAATTTATTCATTTTTAAAGCTCTGTCTATTCTGCCATCTGATACACCATCCAACACATAATTATTTCAATAATTGAGTTTTTCATATCCCTCATCTCCAGTTAGGTTCTGCTTCATAACCTCCTCTTCTCGCTTCAACTTGCCATTATCCTCCGTAATTTCTCTGAGGATATTTGTTATGCATAGTTTACATGCCTTATTAGCTCTACTTCATTGGGGATAGTTTCTTTCAAGCCCAACTGAGATATTTGGGCCTCCTGGGTGTGCTGGCAATTATATGCTTCAGAAAAGGTAACAATTCACTGCTTCTTAAAACTATGATAGTTTATGGCCAGGCGCGGTGGCTCACGCCTGTAATCCCAACACTTAGGAAGGCCAAGGAGGGCAGATTGCTTGAGCCCAGGAGTTTAAGACCAGCCTGGGCAGCATGGTGAAATCTTGTCTCTACCACCAC
>NW_012100321.1:1202091-1205744 GCF_000951045.1 Mandrillus leucophaeus
TTTTTTTTTTTGAGCATTAATTTAGAGGTAGAGAAACCAATTTCTTTTCTTTTCTTTTTTTTTTCTTGAGACAGGGTCTAGCTCTGTCACTCAGTCTGGAGTACAGTGGTGCAATCTCGGCTCACTGCAACCTCTGGCTCCTGGGTTCAGGCAATTCTTCTGTCTCAGTCTCCTGAGTAGCTGGGACTACAGCCTTGTGCCACCACGCCCGGCTAATTTTTGTATTTTTAGTAGAGACGGGGTTTCACCATGTTGCCCAGGGTGGTCTCGAACTGCTGTCCTCAAGTGATCTGCCCGCCTTGGTCTCCCAAAGTGCTGGGATTACAGGTATGAGCCACCGCGCCTGGCCCTCTCCTTTCTGTTTTCTCTGGCACCATGGAACCTACTTGGATCCCAGGTGCACCCTGAAAGTGTGGGGATGTGTAATGTCTTCCTTTGTAACGCCCCTGGGCAGCTCTGCCCTGAAGGCCTGGTGAGTTTGCTGCATCAACGCCCCAGCCACCACCTCCTTCATTTTTATTTTCTTTATTTTTAAATTGCCTTTATAATAATGGCAAAAGCTGGCCGGATGCGGTGGCTTACACCTGTAATCCCAGCACTTTGGGAGGCCGGGGCAGGTGGATCACCTGAGGTCAGGAGTTTGAGATCAGCCTGGCCACCATGGTGAAAACCCATCTCTACTAAAAATACAAAAAATTAGCCGGGCATGGTGGCTCAGGGCTGAATCCCAGCTACTCGGGAGGCTGAGGCAGGAGAATCGCTTGAACCTCGGAGGCGGAAGTTGCAGTGAGCCCAGCTTGTGCCACTGCACTCTAGCCTGGGCAACAAGAGCGAAACTTCATCTCAAAAAAAAAAAAAAAAAGGCAAAAGCTTTAAAGGCAAAAGCTTTTCATTTTGATGAAGTCCAATTGGCCAGCCTACATTCAAAAAAAAATTTAAATTCTATTTTTTATTTTTTAGAGACGTGGTCTCACTCTGTAACCCAGACTGTAGTGCAGTGGTGTGATCATAGCTTACTGCAGCCTCGATCTCCTGAGCTCAAGAGATCCTCCTCCTTTTTTTTTTTTTTTTTTTTTAAAAGAGTGCAGTGGTGAGATCTTGGCTCATTGCAGCCTCCGTCTCCCAGGTTCAAGCAATCCCCTTCCTGAACCTTCTGAGTAGCTGGGATTACAGGTGTGTGCCACCAGGCTCAGCTAATTTCTTTGTATTAGTAGTAGAGACCAGGTTTCACGGTTTTGCCAGGCTAGTCTTGAACTCCTGACCTCAAGGGATCTGCCTGCCTCGGCTTCCCAAAGTGCTGGGATTACAGGTGTGAACCATTGTGCCCAGCCCACGATCCTTCTTCCTCAGCCTTCCGAATAGCTGGAACTACAGGCACAAGCCCAGTGTCTGGCTAGTTAAAAACAAAAAAAATTTTTTTTGAGAGATGGGGTCTCGCTATGTTGCCCAGACTCATCTTGAACTCCTGGCCTCGGGCATTCCTCCCCCGTCTTGGCCTCCCGAAGTGCTGGGATCACAGGCTTGAGCCGCCGCGCTGGCCGCTCCTCATCCTTTAGTGGGAAGATTCTGAGGTGTTTTCTGCTTGGTTTCTCAGAGGATCCCCAGCTGTGACCTGCTGAGCAGCAGGCGCTTATTGGCTTTTCTCTCATTGCTTTCTTTTTTTTTTTTTTGAGACCATGTTGGTCAGGCTGTTCTCAAGCTCCTGGCCTCAGGTGATCTGCCTGCCTTGGCCTCCCAAAGTGCTAGGATTACAGGTGTGAGCCACCACGCCAGGCCTTGTTTCTGGCTTGGTTCTCTCTAACTCACTCCTGCTTCCTCGGATCACCTCCCAAATAAATTGCCATCACCCAAGTCATTGTCTCAGAATCTGCTTTTGTGGAACCCAAGCAAATCTGCCACTCTTCTGTAGATGATGATGTATTTTCATATGTAACTTTTTCCCCACAAGACCTAACTTCTTGGAGGGCATATTAAAATGGAGAAAATTGCCAGGTGCAATGGCTCATGACTGTAATCTTAGCACTTTGGGAGGCTAAGGCAGGCGGGTCACTTGAGGTCAGGAGTTCTAGACCACCCTGGGCAACATGGCGAAACCCCATCTCTACTAAAAATACAAAAATTAGCTGGGCATGGTGGTGCATGCCTGTAAACCCAGCTATTCAGGAGGCTGAGGCAGGAGAATCGCTTGAACCCGGGAGGCAGAGGCTGCAGTGAGCTGAGATTGTGTCACTGCACTCCAGCCTGGGTGACAGAGCGAGACTCTGTCGTAAGAAAAAAAAAAAAAGAGAATAATACAAATTGCTTATTTCCAAGAAAACATGTCTGCCATGGTTTCAGATTTTCAGCTGATTACAAATTCATGCACCGACGATCAAATCCAACAAGAGAGATAGACCCCCTGCTATAAAGGAAGAGGGCTGGCTGGATGCAGTGGCTTATGACTGCAATCCCAGTGCTTTGGGAAGCTGAGGCAGGAGGATCGCTGAGGCCAGCAGTTCAAGACCAGCTTGGGCAATATAGCAAGACCACCCCCCCATCTCTCCAATAATAAAAAAAAAATTAGCCGGGCATGGTGGCGCGTGCCTGTAGTCCCATCTACTCGGTAGGCTGAAGTGGGAGGATTGCTCCAGGACAGAAGTTCGATCCTGCAGTTAGCTGAAATTGCGCCGCTGCACTCCAGCCAGGGCGGTAGAGCCAAACCGTGTCTCAATAAAATCTCCACAAGGGGGCGCTATCTACATGGTGAGAGCAGGAAGGGAACCGGCCAGTGTCTCTGGGTGACGTACTCATTCAGCGCTTCTTATACCTTAAAGGTGACCAGGAATCACCTGGGGGTCTTGTTAAAATGCGGATTCTAATTCAGGGGGGCTGGAGCAGGACCTCAGCTCTTGCATTTCCTTTCCTCCCTACCTCCCTTCCTTCCTTCCTTCCTTCCTCTCTCTCTCTCTCTCTCTCTCTCTCCCCCTCTTTCTTTCTTTCTTTCTTTTTTTTTTTGACCGAGTCTCACTCTGTCACCCAGGCTGGAGTGCAATGGTGTGATCTCAGCTTACTGCAACCTTCACCTCCTAGGTTCAAGCAATTCTCCTTTCTCAGCCTCCGGAGTAGATGGGATCACAGGCGCCCACCACCACACCCAGCTGATTTTTTGTATTTTTCGTAGAGACAGGGTTTCACCACGTTGGTCAGGCTGGTCTCGAACTCCTGGCCTCAGGCAGTCTACCTGCCTCGGCCTCCCAAAGTGCTGGATTACAGGCGTGAGCCACCGTGCCCCGCCAAGATCTTGCATTTCTAACATGTCCAGGAAGCTTGATGCTGCGGATCAGAGAAACACACTTTGGTAGTGAGGGGGCTGTGACCTTAAAGTTGGGTAACTGAAGGGGACTCCCCACTGGGACCCATTTTCCCTGTTCCTCAACCCAGCTCAGGTTAGCATCTGCATTATTTTATTTATTTTATTTTTTTTGAGACAGGGTCTCACTCTGTCGCCCAGGCTGCAGTGCAGTGGTGCAATCTCTGCTCACTGTAGCCTCCACCTCCCGGGTTCAAGAGATTCTCCTGCCTTAACCTCCCAAGTAGCTGGGATTACAGGCACCCGCCATCACGCCCAGCTAATTTTTGTATTTTTAGTTTCACCATGTTGGCCAGGCTGGTCT
>NW_012100321.1:1211222-1219615 GCF_000951045.1 Mandrillus leucophaeus
GTCTCTCTCTATTTCTTTCTCCTTCCTTCCTTCTTCCCTCCCTCCCTCTCTCTGTCTCTCTTTCTATTTCTTTCTCCTTCCTTCCTTCCTTCCTTCCTTCCTTCCTTCCTTCCTTCCTTCCGTCCCTCCCTCCCTCCCTCCTTCCTTCCTTTTCGTCTTGTCTTTTCTGTTTCCTTTTCTTTTTTTTTTTTGGATACAAAGTTTCGCTCTTGTTGCCCAGGCTGGAGTGCAGTGGTGCGATCTCAGCTCACTGCAACCTCTGCCTTCCGGGTTCAAGCGATTATCCTGCCTCAGCCTCCCGAGTACCTGGGATTACAGGCACGTGCCACCAGGCCCAACTAATTTTGTATATTTAGTAAAGACGGGGTTTCTCCATGGTGGTCAGGCTGGTTGTGAACTCCCAACCTTAGGTGTTCCTCCTGCCTCAGCCTTCCAAAGTGCTGGGATTACAGGCGTCAGCCACCGTGCCTGGTCTCTTTTCTTTTCTTTCTTTCTTTTTTTTTTTGATGGAGTCTCACTCTGTCACCCAGAGTGGAGCGCATTGGCACGATCATGGCTTACTGCAGCCTCCGCCACCCAGATTCAACCAATCCTCCTGCCTCAGCCTTCTGAGTAGCTGGGATTACAGGCGCATGCGCCACCACCACATCCGGTTAATTTTTGTATTTTTAGTAGAGATGGGGTTTCACCATGTTGGCCAGGCTAGTCTCGAACTCCTGGCCTCAGGTGATCCACCCGCCTAGGCCTCCGAAAGTGCTGGAATTACAGGCGTGAGCCACTGCACCCGGCTTAAAAAAAGGACTTCTATTGATATGTAAAAATACAGCAGAAGAGTTCACCAATAATAAGCTTAAAGAATGTTTACAGCTGAATATCCCTGTGTAACCAACACTCCGATCAAGAAAAAGACTTTTTCTAGCATCCAGAGCCCCCCTTCCAGTTTTTACCCCTCAAAAATTATTTCTTTCCTGGCTTATAACATTGAAGTCTTGTTTTGTGTGTTCTTGAATTTTTTCTTTTTTTTCCGAGTTGGAATCTTGCTCTGTTGCCCATGTTGGAATGAAATGGTGCGATCTTGGCTCACCGCAACCTTCGCCTCCTGGGTTCAAGCAATTCTCGTGGCTCGGCCTCCCAAGCAGCTGGGATTACAGATGCCCGCCACCATGCCCGACTAATTTTTGTATTTTTAGTAGAGACGGGTTTCACCATGTTGGCCAGGCTGCTCTGGAACTCCTGACCTCAGGTGATCTGCCCACCTCAGCCTCCCAAAGTGCTGGGATTACAGACGTGAGCAGCCATTCCTGGCCTTATCGACATCTTTTACAATCTATTTTTTTGGTACTAAGTCTTTGAAATCCAGTGTGTGTGTCATTTTCACGGCCCATGTTAATATGGACTCACTGTATTTCAAGCACTCACTGGTCAGATGTGGCTGGTGGCTGCCATAATGGGCATTGCTGGTCTGGATCTTGAAGAGGATGAAGAGACACCAGCACAAAAGTTACCAACACAGGCCGGGTGCGGTGGCTCACGCCTGTAATCCCAGCACTTTGGGAGGCCGAGGTGGGCAGGTCATCTGAGGCCGGGAGTTTGAGACCAGCCTGACCTGACCAACATGGAGAAACCCTGTCTCTACTAAAAATACAAAATTAAACTAGCGTGGTGGCACATGCCTGTAATCCTAGCTACTCGGGAGGCTGAGGCAGGAGAATAGCTTGAACCCGGGAGGCGGAGGTTGCTGTGAGCTGAGATTGCGCCATTGCACTCCAGCCTGGGCAACAAGAGCGACACTCCGTCTCAAAAGAAAAAAAAGGTTGCCAACATAAAAAATGGTGCGTACACACTCTGTCCTGCAATCTCATTTCTAGAGAGTCATCTATAAATACTTGTACATGCATATGAGAATATATGTACAAAGGTGCTCACTATGTTATAACCCAAAATATTGGAAACCACCTAAAATTTCACCATTAGGGAGGTGATTGAGTAAGCGAATTTGAAACTAACAACAGATTTCTTTTTTTTTTTTTTTTGAGACGGAGTCTCACTCTATCGCCCAAGCTGGAGTGCAATGGCGCGGTTCGGCTCACTGCAACCCCCGCCTCCCGTGTTCACAAGATTTTCCTGCCTCAGTCTCCCAAGTAGCTGGGATTACAGGCACCTGCCACTACTCCTGGCTTATTTGTATTTTTAGTAGAGATGGGGTTTCTTTCTTTTTTTTTTTTTAAATTCAAAACCTTGCTAAATTCATTTTTTTTCTTTTTTATTATACTTTAAGTTCTAGGGGTACATGTGCACAACGTGCAGGTTTGTTACATATGTATACATGTGCCACATTGGTGTGCTGCCCCCATTAACTCATTGTGTACATTAGGTATATCTCCTAATGCTATCCCATCCTGCTGAGATGGTGTTTCACCATGTTGGCCAGGCTGGTCTCGAAGTGCTGACCTCGTGGTCTGCCTGCCTCGGCCTCCCAAAGTGCTGGGATTACAGGCATGAGCCACCATGTCCGGCCTTCTTCTTTTCTTTTTTGAGACCGGGTCTTTCTCTGTCTCTCTATGATCACCAGCCTGGTGATCATAGACAGTGGTGTGATCATAGGTCACTGCAGCCTCAATCTCCCAGGCTCAGGTGATCCTCCCACCTCAGCCTCCAGAGTAGCTGGGACCACAAGTGTGCACCACTACACCTGGCTAATTTTTGTATTTTTTGTAGAGATGGGGTTTCTTCATGTTGCCCAGGCTGGTCTTGAACTCCTGGCCTCAAGCAATCCTCCCTCCTTGGCCTCCCAAAGTGCTGGGATTACAGGCATGATCCACCACACCCAGCTAAAGGATTTCTTATGCTGTTAAAACAGAACAAAGTGTTTTAAAATTTATTTACAAAAACATTATTGACACCAGGTACAGTGACTCTTGCCTGCAATCCCAGCACTTTGAGAGGCTGAGGTGAGAGGATTACTTGAGCCCAGGAGCTCAAGACAAGCCTGGGCAGCATAGACCCCCGACTCTACAAAAAATAATAAAACCAAAACCAAAACATTATCCAGAAAAACAAAGTGATAAAGTACATTACTGGGGCCCAGCATAGTGGCTCACACCTGTAATCCTAGCACTTTGGGAGGCTGAGGCAGGAGGATCACCTGAGGTCAGGAGTTCGAGACCAGCCTGGCTGACATGGCAAATCCTCATCTCTACTAAAAATACAAAACGTAGCCGGGTGTGGTGGTGGGCACCTATAATCCCAGCTACTTGGGAGACTGAGTCAGGAGAAACTCTTGAACTTGAGTGGCAGAGGTTGTAGTGAGCCGAGATTATGCCACTGGACTCCAGCCTGGGTGACAAATTAAGACTCTGTCTCAAAAAAAACAACACTGTTATTGGAACGACTGACGAAATTTCAGTGAAGGCTGAGGATAGTGTGGTATCTGGCATAGTTCCTTATTTTGATAAATATATTGTGGTTATGTCAGAGAATATCCTGTCATAACCGCAATATAAGAGATACATAGTGACGAATTTATGGTAAAGGAGCATGATGTTTCCAAAGTACTCTCAAATGATTCCAGAAAAAACTTAAATAGACATAGATATATACGCCTGTATTATTTTTCCAGGGTTTACCAGCCCCCACAATTGCATGAGCCAATTTCTTTCTGTCTTTTTTTCTGTGTATATGATGAAGTTTCGCCCTTGTCACTCAAGGCTGGAGTGCAATGGCGCGATCTCGGCTCACTGCAACCTCCACCTCCCGAGTTCAAGTGATTCTGCTGCCTCAGCCTCCCAAGTCACTGGGATTACAGGTGCCCATCACCATGCCCGGCTAATTTTTTATATTCTTAGTACAGATGGGGTTTCACCATGTTGGCCAGGCTGGTCTTGAACTCCTGACCTTCAGGTGATCCACCCGCTTTAGCCTCCCAAAGTGCTGGGATTACAGGCGTGAGCCACCGTGCCCGGCCTCTGTCTTTTTTTTTTTTTTTGAGACAGGGTCTTGCTCTATTGTCCAGGCTGCAGTGCAGTGGCACAATCATAGGTCACTGCAGCCTCGACCTCCTGGGGTCAGGTGATCCTCCTGCCTCTGCCTCCTAAGTAGCTAGGACTATAGGTATGCTCCACCACACCTGGATAATTTTTTGTGTTTTGTAGAGACGGGGGTTTCACTATGTTACCTAGGTCTGGAACTCCTGGACTCCGGTGATCTTCCCACCGTGGCCTCCCAAAATGCTGGGATTACAGGCATGAGTTGTTGCTTCTGGCCCTGATTTCTTTCTTTTTCTTTCTTTTTTTTTGTTTTTTTGTTTTTTTGTTTTTTTGAGACAGTCTCACTTTGTCACCCAGGCTGGAGCACAGTGGCATGATCTCGGTTCATTGCAACCTCTTCCTCCTGGGTTCAAGCGATTCTCCTGCCTCAGCCTCCCGAGTAGCTGAGACTACAGGCGCCCCGCCACCATTCCCAGCTAATTTTTTGTATTTTTATTAAAGACGGGGTTTCTCAATGTTGGTCAAGCTGGTCTCGGACTCCTGACCTCAAGTGATCTTCCCGCCTCGGCCTCTCAAAGTGCTGAGACTGCAGGCGGGAGCCAACGCGCCCGGCTGCTTTTACTATTCTTGCAACTTTTTTCATTTGACATTCCATTAAAATAAAAAGTTAAAAAAATTTTTTTTTTCCTGAGGGGATGTTTTATCAAGGACAGCTTTATCAACGGTCCCGGACCTAAAAACGTTAAGAACCCATGATTTACGGTTGAGGAGGCAACTTCGATCCAAAATCCTAAAAGTCAAGTTCCTGTGACCTGGCTTCCTGAGCCTCCCCGCTCCCGCGCCCCCTGGAGGTCAGGGCCAGAAGAACACGGCATTCCTATAATGCTCCAAATCGCCACAAATCGACCTTCGAAATCCTGGGTGAGTAAGGCAGACCGCTCACATGGCTTCAATGAGCAGAACTAAAACTTGCTGAACATCGTGCACCTGCATGTCCATCGCCAAACACAAACTCCGCCTTTGTAAAAGTCTAGGTGAATTCCCAGCTGAATTCAGAAGGGTGACAGGAATGGGACTTTTCATTGGTATTTTTCTTTCCTTTTTTCTTTTTTTTGGAGTCGGGAGGAGTGTACTTCTGGATTGTTTAAATATTTACAATGAGCATCCATTTCCTCTGCAATTAAAAGAAAATCAGATTTTTTTTTTTTTTTGAGACGGAGTCTTGCTCTGTCGTCCAGGCTGGAGTGCAGTGGCGCAATCTCGGCTCACTGCAACCTCTGCCTCCCAGGTTCAAGCGATTCTCCTGCCTCAGCCTCCCGAGTAGTTGGGACTACAGGCACCCGCCACCACGCTCAGCTAATTTTTGTATTTTTAGTAGAGACGGGATTTCACCATGTTAGCCAGGATAGTCTCAATCCCTTGAACTCGTGATCTGCTTGCCTCGGCCTCCCAAAGTGCTGGGATTACAGGCATGAGGACTGCACCCAGCCAAAAATCAGGTTTTTAAAAATTGAAGTTTGCTGTAGAAAAATACTGTGGGAGAAAGTTGTGGGTGGTGTTTTGTAGTCGCAAAAGGACATGGGAAAAAAAAACTGAGTGTGTTTCTGTAATTATCGTTAACAATCACACTCATTGTGCCGTAGGCTCCACAGGAGGGCTGTGAGCTGTGGTTACCAGATAAAATACAAGATTCCCAGATAAAATATGAAAAAAAAATTTTTTGTGATCTTAACTCACTGCAGTCTTGATCTCCTGGGCTGAAGCGATCCTCCTGCCTCAGCCTCCCAGGTAGCTGGGACCACAGGCACGTGCCACCATGCCCAGCTAATTTTTAATTTATTTTGTTGAGATGGGATCTCACTGTGTTGCCCAGGCTGATCTCAAACTCCTGGCCTTAAGTGATCCTTCCTCGGTGTCCCAATGCCCCGGGATTACAGGTATGAACCACCAGGCCCAACCCTGAAATTTAAAGTTAACTGGGCAGTCTGTAATGTGTTTATGTTTGTTTGTGTGGGTGTGTGTGCTAAATCAGGCAACCCTATTCTGAGCAGAGGAGTGCTCTGATCTGACTTAGATTTTAATAGGCTCCCTCTGGTTGCTGATGGAGATGAGACTACGGAGGGCGGGCAGTGAAGATCCCAGAGAGGAGGCTACTGCAATGGTCCAAGCAGGAGGTGATAGTGATTTGGTTTTTTTTGTTTTTTTTTGTTTTTTTTTGAGACGGAGTCTCGCTGTGTCACCGAGGCTGGAGTGCAGTGGCGCGATCTCGGCTCACTGCAAGCTCCGCCTCCCAGGTTCACGCCATTCTGTTGCCTCAGCCTCCGAGTAGCTGGGACTACAGGCGCCGCCACCACGCCCGGCTAGTTTTTTGTATTTTTAGTAGAGACGGGGTTTCACCATGTTAGCCAGGATGGTCTCGATCTCCTGACCTCGTGATCCACCTGCCTCGGCCTCCCAAAGTGCTGGGATTACAGGCTTGAGCCACCGCGCCCGGCCGGTGATAGTGATTTGGATCAGGGTAACAGAGTCGAGGTGGTGAGGGGCTGACAGGTCATGGATCTATTTTGAAGGAAAGGCCAAGTCCAGGCTCCTTAGCTCGGCATTCAAGGCTTCTCTTCACCACAGGACACACTTCCTCTCTGGCTTCTCAGACCCTGTAGCAGATAGAATCACGACCCCTGATGGTGTCCACATCTTAATCCTCTGAATCTGTGAACAGGTGACCTTCCATGGCAAAAGGGACTTTGCGGATGAGATTAAAGATCTTTAGATGGGGGAGCGATTATCCTGGATTGGGTCTGGGTGGGCTCACTGGAATCACAAGAGTCCTTATATGAGGAAGATAGAAATTTGAGACATATGGTAGAGGAGGAGGTGATGGGACCACAGAGGCAGGGATGGGCAGGGTGCAGCCACAAGCCAAGGAATGCCAGGAGCCCCCTGAACCTGGGAGAGGCAAGGAACAGATTCTGCCCTGGAACCTCTGGAGGGAGTGCTGACATCTTGATTTTGGACTTCTGGCCTGCAGAACCATGCCAAAATAATTGTCTGGCTTTTTTTTTTTTTTCCCCCCTGAGATGGAGTCTTGCTCTGTAGCCCAGGCTGGAGTGCAGTGTTGCCATCTTGGCTCACTGCAACCTCCACCTCCTGGGTTCAAGCAATTCTTGTTCCTCAGCCTCCTGAGTAGCTGGGACTACAGGCATGAACCACCACACCCAGGTAATTTCTGTATTTTTAGTAGAGATGGGTTTTGCCATGTTGGCCAGGCTGGTCTCGAACTCCTGACCTCAATGATCTGCCTGCCTCAGTCTCCCAAAGTGCTGGGATTGCAGGCATGAGCCACTGCACCTGGCCCTGGTGTTAAGCCCACATTTTGTGCTAATTGGTTACAGCAGCCACAGGAAGGTAATCTAGGCTCCTTCCTTGCCCCAGGCTCTAGGAAGTATTTTAGAGCAGGGGTCCCCCACCCCTGGGCTGCAGACCTGTACCAGTCCATGGCCTGCTAGGAACCATGCGGCATAGCAGGAGGTGAGTGGCAGGTGAGTAAGTGAACCTTCATCTGTAAATACAGCCGTGCCCCTTCGCTCGTGTTACCCTCTGAGCCCCGCCTCCCCTCTGAGCCCCGCCTCCTGTCAGATCAGCAACGGAATTAGATCCTCATAAGAGCGTGAACCCTGTTGTCAACAGTGCATGCGAGGGATCTGGGTTGCACGCTCCCTATGAGAATCTAATGCCTAATGATCTGTCACTGTCTCCCATCACCCCCAGATGGGACCATCTAGTTACAGGAAAACAAGCTCAGGGATTCCACTGATTCTACATTATGGTGAATTGTATAATTATTTCATTATGTATTACAATGTAACAATAATAGAAATAAAGTACCCCACAAATGTAATACACTTGAATCATTCCAAAATCAGCCCCCACAACCTCTGGCCTGTAGAAAAATTGTCTTCCACAAAACCGGTCCTTGGTGCCAAAAAGGTTGGGGACCACGGTCTTAGAGAACCCACAATGAAGCTGGAGAGGGTGAAGTGTGGACCCCGTTTCCAAGACGGAGGTGGTTGTGGCTTGTGTGGCTAGTGTGGCTTGTGGAGTGGGTGGGCGGTGTGTGGGGTGGATAGCGCCATCTTCTATTGCCAACTTCGTAACCCTAGAAGGAAGATTTTTTCTTTTTCTTTTTTTTTCTTTCCTTTTTTTTTTTTTGAGATTGAGTCTTGGTGTTGTCAGCCTGGGCTGGAGTGCAATGGTGCGATCTCCGCTCACTGCAATCTCCGCCTCCCAGGTTCCAGCAATTCTCCTGCCTCAGCCTCCCGAGTAGCTGAGATTACAGGCACCTGCCACCACTCCTGGCTAATTTTTGTATTTTTAGTAGAGATGAGGTTTCACCATGTTGGCCAGGCT
>NW_012100321.1:1219716-1221192 GCF_000951045.1 Mandrillus leucophaeus
CACGATGGTTTTTTTTTTTTTTTTTGAGACAGAGTCTTGCTCTGTTGCCCAGGCTGGAGTGCAATGGCATGATCTCGGCTCACTGCAACCTCTGCCTCCTAGGTTCAAGCAATTCTCCTGCCTCAGCCTCCTGAGTAGCTGGGATTACAGGCTGGGGCCTTCGAAGGAAAGAGATAGATGGCTCCAGGCCGGGCGCGGTGGCTCACACTTGTAATTCTAGCACTTTGGGAGGTTGAGGTGGGTGATTGCCTGAGCTCAGGAGTTCGAGTCCAACCTGGCCAACATGGCGAAACCCCGTCTTTACTAAAAATACAAAAAATTAGCCGGGGGTGGTGACACAGGCCTGTAATCCCAGCTACTCTGGAGGCTGAGGCAGGAGAATCGCTTGAACCAGGTAGGCAGAGGTTGCAGTGAGCTGAGATCGTATCACTGCCCTCCAGCCTGGGCAACAAGCAAGACTCCGTCTCAAAGAGAGAGAGAGACAGAGAGACAGAGAGAGAGAGAGAGAGAGAGAGGGCTCCAACTAGGGAAACCAAGGCCAGAAGAGGGGCCGAGCCTACAAAGGAACTTCCTCGGTTTTCCGAGCACTGGCCCCCCTTCTCTGCCTGGGAGGAGGTGGTTAGAGTCCCCTGGGTGTGTGCCCCGCAGAGGGAGCTCTGGCTGCAGTGCCCAGTGTGCAGACCAATGAGAGCCTCAGAGAGAAAGATGGTCATTTCCTCCCTGCATCTTCCCTTGGGGCTTTAAAAACCACAGCCCTTGGGCAGGAGGGACCTTCGATCCTCGGGGAGCCCAGGAGACCAGAACATGGTGAGTCTCGAAGGGGAATGGGAGCAGGAAGCTTTGCCCAGGGTCCCTCCCATCTCTGCTCCCCTGGGTCCTTTCTCTCCCCAACTGTCACCATCGACTCTGTCTGTCTCTCCCTTTCCTTCTCTCTCCCTGTCTTCCACCTCCCACCTTCCCTCTCTCCCACATCCCAGGCTCTAACACTCCAGGACTGGGATGTGGCCATGGGAATAAGATTGTCAAGTTGTGGGAGCCACAGCAACCTCTCGGCTGGGGTCCGAGAAGACTCCCCAGGGGAGGGGACCCTTGAGTTGTGTCTCATAAGATGACTAAGAATTCCACAAGCAGCCGAGCGCGGTGGCTCACGCCGTAATCACAGCACATTGGGGATTGTGCCAAGGTGGGAGGATTGCTTGAGGCCGGGAGTTGAAGACCAGCCTGGCCAACATAGTGACACCTTGTCTGTATTTTTTTATTTTTTTATTTTTATTTTTATTTATTTATTTATTTATTTTTGAGACGGAGTCTCGCTCTGTCGCCCGGGCTGGAGTGCAGTGGCCGGATCTCAGCTCACTGCAAGCTCCACCTCCCCAGTTTACGCCATTCTCCTGCCCCAGCCTCCCGAGTAGCTGGGACTACAGGCGCCCGCCACCTCGCCCGGCTAGTTTTTTGTATTTTTTTAGTAGAGCCGGG
>NW_012100321.1:1221782-1231655 GCF_000951045.1 Mandrillus leucophaeus
CCGGGGTTTCACCGTGTTAGCCAGGATGGTCTCAATCTCCTGACCTCGTGATCCGCCCGTCTCGGCCTCCCAAAGTCCTGGGATTACAGGCTTGAGCCACCGTGCCCGGCCGTCTGTATTTTTTTAAAAAAAGAATTCCACAAGTGAAAAGATCTAGAAAAGGCCTTCCAGGCAGTAGGAATGGTAGAGAAAATGTTGGGAGGCTGGAAAGAACCGGTTTGGAGGAATGGTAAAGTTACTCACAAGCTCTTGCAGATAGATGTTCTTTTCTTTTTTGACTTGGGATCTTGCACGGTTGCCCAGGCTGGAGTGCAGTGGCACCGTCATAGCTCACTGCGATCTTGAACTCGGGCTCAAGTGATCCTCCCACTTTAGCCTTCTGAGTACCTGGGACTACAGGCATGCACCGCTATGTCCGGCTAATTTTAAAATTTTTTATTCTTGTAGAGATGGGTTCTTGGCTATGTTGTCAGGGCTGGTCTCAAACTCCTGGCCTCAAGCCATCCTCCCACCTTGGCCTCCCAAAGCTCTGGGATTACTGGCGTGAGGCCATTGCACCCGGTCGTTTCAGATGTTCTACATGATAGAGATGGGGAAACCGAGGCCCAGGCAGGAGCAGAGATGGCCGGGGACCCTCCGTGGTTGGTGGCAGAATGAGGTTATGCCACGGATTCTGCGACTGTCAGAAGGAACGCACCCCAGGCTAGGTGAAGGTCCCCGTCATCCCTGCATCCGGCGTCCTGGGCACTGAGCCAGCAGAGGTGCAACTCAGCACCTGCTGTAACACAGGTATTGCCTTGCTTCATCCGTGTCAAAGAGGAAACGGAAGACGATTTGGATGGACCAGGGAGGGGACTCATGTTGCTTCATTCCTGCATTCCACCCTTGAGATCAGACCAGGGCAAATGGCACTCTCTGCTTCTTCTTTTTTCTTTCCAAAACATATTACAAAGTACCAAAGGACACTTGGTAAAAACTCATTCTCAGCCGGATGCGGTGGCTCATGCCTGTAATCCCAGCACTTTGGGAGGCCAAGGCAGGCGGATCACGAGGTCAGGAGATTGAAACCATCCTAGCCAACACGGTGAAACTCCGTCTCTACTAAAAATACAAAAATGAGCTGGGCGTGTTAGTGGGAGCCTGTAGTCCCAGCTATTTGGGAGGCTGAGACATGACAATCCCTTGAACCCAGGAGGCGGAGGTTGCAGTGAGCTGAGATTGCGCCACTGCACTCCAGCCTGGCAATAGAGTGAGACTCCGTCTCAAAAAACTAACAGAAAAAAAAGAAAACTCATTCTCCCTGCCTACCCCAGAGCCTCTGACTCCTTTTCTTTTCTTTTCTTTTTTTTTTTTGAGACAGAGTTTTACTCTTGTCACCCAGGCTGGAGTGCAATGGCACGATCTTGGCTCACTGCAACCTCCGCCTCCTGGGTTCAAGCAATTCTCCTGCCTCAACCTCCCAAGTAGCTGGGATTACAGGCATGCGCCACCACGCCTGGGTGGTTTTTTGTCTTTTTAGTAGAGACGGAGTTTCACCGTATTGGCCAGGCTGGTCTTGAACTCCTGACCTCAGGTGATCCACCCACCTTGGTCTCCCAAAGTGCTGGGATTACAGGTGTGAGCCACTGTGCCTGGCCCTCTGACTCCTTTTCATTGCCCCCTCCCCTACCCAGAGGCAATCACAGGATGCCAGTTTGTGGTGGATCCTTCCAGAAACAGTTTACAGATGTCTGAGAGCACAGATGCTTAGGGAACAAAGTAAGGACTAGCGTGATACAGGGAACCCCAAAACCGATCTCAGCTTCTGTCTCTACTGTGAAATAGCTGCAGAGATCTGTCCTCTCCTTATCTTTTTGTTTTTTCAAGACAGTGTCTTGCTCTGTTGCCCAGGCTGGAGTGCAGTGGTGTGATCTCAGCTCACTGTAACCGCCACCTCCTGGGTTCAAGTGATTCTCCTGCTTCAGCCTCCCAGGTAGCTGGGACTACAGGTGCCCGCCACCACGCCTGGCTAATTTTCGTATTTTTATTTTTGTATTTTTGTATTTTTAGTAGAGACAGGGTTTCACCCTGCTGGCCAGGCCAGTCTCAAACTCCTGGCCTCAAGCAATCTTCCTGCCTCGGCTTCCAAAAGTGCTGGGATTACAGTCGTGAGCCACCGTGCCTGGCCACCCTCTCCTTATCTTTAAAGTGAGGATAATACTAGAACTTACATCATAGACTAGATGAGAGAATTGACTGAGTGAATGCATGAAAAGTTCTTGTAATAGTGCCTGGTATACAGCTGGCACTCAATGTGGGTGACATTTCTATCCTTTCCCAGCCTTATAAATAGCAGTATGTTTTGTACAGTACTCTACATCTGACTTTTTTTCATGAATGACATATAGTATTATTAACTGGCATTTATTGAGTGCTTACTGCATACCAGGCATTGTATTAAGGCATTCATTAATTTTCCCTCAAGCAACCTTGAGGAAGGTACTTCATTCCCATGTAGTTCAAGGGAGTTGCCTCCTCCTCCTCCTTTTTTTCTTTTTTCTAGACAGGGTCTACTGAGGTCTCCCACCTCAGCCTCCTGACTAGGTGGGACTACAGGTGCATGCCACCACGCCCAGCTAGATTTAAACTTTTTTGTAGAGATGGGGTCTTGCTATGTTGCCCAGCCTGGTGCTTCTTTCTTTCTTTTATTCAGCTGAGTAATGTGCTAATAGGAGGTTTCATCCCCTTCAATGGAAATTTAGTTTGAATTCCAATATTTGGTCTGCTTTGTTTTGTTTTGTTTTGAGATGGAGTCTCGCTCTGTCACCCAGGCTGGAGGGCAGTGGTGTGATCTTGGCTGACTACACCTCCACCTCCTGGATTCTGGTGATTCTCCTGCCTCAGCCTCTCAAGTAGCTGGTATTACAGGTGCGCGCCACCACACACGGCTAATTTTTGTATTTTATTATTTTAATAGAGACAGGGTTTCATCATGTTGGCCAGGCTGGTCTCAAACTCCTGACCCCATGATCCACCTGCCTCGACCTCCCAAAGTGCTGAGATTACAAGCGTGAGCCACCGCGCCTGGCTTCCAGCCACATTCTTTAACTCAGTATCTACAGACCTTCCAGTCCCATCTTGGCCGCCGGCCTTTCGCTTCTGCTATGCAGAAACGGATTTTGAGACTCCGCCTAAAAAAAAAAAAAAAAAAAAAAAAAAAAAAAAAAAAAAGAGGGTTTTGGAGCTCAGCTCTCAGGAGTTTCTCTCCTGTCTCTGTTCTTGCTAACTGAGAAGACTTGGAGAGGTCTCTTCATTTCCCTGTAGCCTCATTTTTCTCATCTGGAAAATGAGTGTTGCTATTGCAACAAGTCTCCTAGGGTTGCTTTGTGGGTTAAATGAGATAATACACGAGAAAGGCTCAGGACAGCTTGGCAATGATTATGGCTATTCTTGTAAGTACTGCGCCTTCTCCTTCACCGTGTTCTCATCTGATTGTTCACACCTTGCTGCCAGCACCCTTGTCTAAGCCACCGTCATGCCTCGCGTCACCTGGACAGTTCCAATCTCCTTTTCCTCCTGGCTTCTGCTTTCTGCCCCTTTCTCCATGCAACAGACAAGGGTCCTTCTTCTAATGCGCACGTGAATTTAGGAACAATAATAGTACCTTGCGCTTTGTGCTGTTGTGACATAGATACACACTGTGATTAGGAAATTACTGAGCCAACACTTGGGAAGCACCTGGAATAGTGCTAGGCAATTAGAACCCCCACAGTAGCCCTGGACCTGCACTGCCCAGTATGTGGGCCACGTGCCACAATGCAGCTGATCTACATTTATTTTTCACGATTTTATTTTATTTTATTTTATTTTATTTTTGAGATGGAATTTCGCTCTTGTTGCCCAGCCTGGAGTGTAGTGAAGCGATCTCGGCTCACTGTAGCCTCCACCTCCCGAGTTCCAGCGATTCTTCTGCCTCAGCATCCCAGATAGCTGGGACTACAGATGCACGTCACCACTCCTGGCTAATTTTTGTATTTTTTAGTAGAGACAGGGTTTTACCATGTTGGTCAGGCTGGTCTTGAGCTGCTGACCTCAGGTGATCCACCCGCCTGGGCCTCCCAAATTGCTGGGATTACAGGAGTGAGCTACTGTGTCCAGCTTATTTTATTTTTTAGAGATGGAGTCTCGCTCTGTCGCCCAGGATGGAGTGCAGTGGTGCAATCTCAGCTCACTACAACCTCTGCCTCCCAGGTTCAGGTGATTTTCCTGCCTTGGTCTCCTGAGTAGCTGGAATTACAGGTGCTTGCCATCACACCCAGCTAACTTTTGTATTTTTAGTAGAGACAGGGGTTCCCTATGTTGGCCAGGCTGGTCTTGAACTCCTGACCTCAAGTGATCCGCCCTCCTTGGTCTCCCAAAGTGCTGGGATTACAGGAGTGAGTCACCGCGCCTGGCCTCACCCCAGATGTTGGAGGTCTTTCCACATCATTATATAAACAACTTCCTCATTCTTTTTGTTTGTTTTTTTTCTTTTTTGTAGGGATAGGGTCTTGCTAGGTTACCCAGACTGATCTTGAACTCCTGGGCTCAAGAAATCCTCCTGCTTCAGCCTCCCAAAAGTGCTGGGATTACAGGCCTGAGCCACCGCACCTGGCCAACTTTTCCATTCTTTTTGATAGCTGTGTGGTATTCCGTTGCCTAGATGTACCATCATTAATTTAGCCAGTCCCCTCTTGCTGGACACTTCAGTTATTTCCAGTATTTGGAGTGGTGACGCAGTGGCAAAACTTTGCAAGCCATTTGTGTCTAAAGATCCTGGAAACCACAGGATATTGGAATCAGCATATTTTTTCTGCCTTTCTGAAGTCAACCAGAGGAAAGGACTGAGCGAGCTCATGGCAGGAAAGGAGCTTTGTCAGCTGACGAGGGAGTGACAAGGCAATGTCAGAGCAGAGGGTGAGGAGGCTTCCCTTAGGAGGGTCTGAGTCATTCTGTAGTCAAGGGTTGCTGGGAGCACGCGAAACCAGCAGACGCAAAAGTTACCTTCATGCATCACAGCCAAGGGGGGCATTCAAAATCTTTAACAACATGCTAAAGTGCAGAGGACCCCTGGGCAGGGTCTAGGGCCTCCTGCTGCACCTAGCATTAATTGTTTAGTGACATGAGCATTGGGACCTGGAGTGGGGGTGTCCCAGAGTAGGAAACAGGAACTTAGGGTGCTGGGAGTGGGCAATAGAAGAGGTGGGTGGCTGAGGGCAGGGGCTGTTTACCAATGAAAATATTTTAAACAATGTTAACCTTCTATTTGGAAATATTTTCAAACTTACAGAAAAATGACAAGAATGGAACAGGCTCATATACATATACATTTTACCCAGGCTCTCCCAATTTACTATATCTATCTCTCCATTATCCATCCATCCATCCATCCATCCATCCATCCATCCATTATCTAGCTATTTTTTTTTTTTTTTTTGAGACAGAGTCTTGCTCTGTTGTCCAGGCTGGAGTGCAGTGGAGTAATCTTGACTCACTGCAACCTCCACCTTCCAGGTTCAAGGGATTCTCCTGCCTCAGCCTCCCAAGTAGCTGGGACTACAGGCACACACCACCACGCCCAGCTAATTTTTTTGTACTTTTAGTGGAGATGGGGTTTTGCTATGTTGGCCAGGCTGGTCTTGATCTTCTGACCTCAAGTGGTTACAGGCATGAGCCACCACGCCCAGCCCATTGTCTATCTACTTATCCATCCTCTATTTCCCAATCATATCTCTATCTATCCATTGTCTATCAGTCATCTATCTATCCATCATCCATGCATCCACTCATTCGCCCATTCGTTATCTATCTATCCATCCATCCATTCATTCATTCATATCCATCCATCTTTCTATTATTATTATTTTTTTTTTTTGAGACAGAAGTCTTTCTCAGTCAAGGCCGGAGTGCAGTGGCACGATCTCAGCTTACTGCAACCTCCGCCTCCCAGGTTCAAGTGATTCTCCTGCCTCAGCCTCTGGAGTAGCTGGGATTACAGGGGTGCGCCAACATGCTGGCTAATTTGTATATTTTTAGTGGCCTTTTTTGAATGGCTTCTTTCACTTAGCATCGTGTTTTCAAGATTCATCCACATTGTAGCATGTGTCAGCACTTCCTTTTCATGGCTGAGTAATATTCCACCACATGACTAGACAACCCCTTTTTCATTCACTCATTAGCAGAAAGTGACATCTTAGCTTTCAATAATTTACTCATGGGGGTGATTCCACCAGTAAATGCCCACTGCCTACAGCCTGGTTAACCTTGGGCAGGTACAATGTTAGGGAACTAGAAATAAAAAAAGAAGGACTATCCAGGCATGGTGACTTTTACATCTGTAATCTCAGCACTTTGGGAGTTCAAGCCTGGAGGGTTGCTTGAAGTCAGGAGTTTGAGACCATCCTGTGCAACAAAGTGAGACCCCATCTCTACCAAAAAAAAAAAAAGAAAAAACAAAAATTAGCTGGGTGTGGTAGTGCACAACTGTAGTCCTAGCTACTCGAGAGGCTGAGACAGGAGGATTGCTTGAGCCAGAGGGGTTGGGGTGACAGTGATCCATGATTGCACCACTGCACACAAGCCTGGGTGACAGATCAAGACCCCATCTCAAAAAAAAAAAAAAAAAGAGAGAAAAAGGAAATATAAAAAGGGAGCTGGGCCTGTAATCTCAGCACTTTGGGAGACCAAGGCGGGAGGATTGCTTGAACCCAGGAGTTTGAGACCAGCCTGGGCAGCACAGTGAGATCCTCCTCTTTACAGAAAATTAAAAATTAGCTGGGCACAGTAGTATGCACCTGTAGTCCCAGCTGCCTGGGAGGCTGAGGCAGGAGGATCACCTGAGCCTGAGAAGTCAAGGCTGCAGTGAGCCGAGGTTGCACCCCTGAGCTACAGCCTGGGTGGCAGAGTGAGACCCAGTCTCCAAAAAAAAAAAAAAAAAAAAAAAGGTTCAGAGATGTGGATCTGAGCTCTTCAATAATCGAAGTATTGACAAATAATAATACCAATGGCTGCCACTTGTCTCCTTCTCTGTGTCAGATGCTGTGCTAGGTGCTTAGGCATTTTTCATCTTATTTAATCTTCGAGGTGAATATTTTAAAAGTGTAAAAACCAGGCCGGGTGCGGTGGCTCACGCCTGTAATCCCAGCACTTTGGGAGGCCAAGGTGGGTGGATCACGGGGTCAGGAGTTCGAGACCAGCCTAACTAACATGGTGAAACCCTGTTTCTACTAAAAATACAAAAATTAGTGGGGAATGGTGGTGGGCGCCTTTAGTCCCAGCTACTCAGGAGGCTGAGGCAGGAGATTCACTTGAACCTGGGAGGCAGAGGTTGCAGTGACCTGAGATTGTGCCACTGCACTCCAGCCTGGCGACAGATCGAGACTCTGTCTTGGCCAGGCTGGTCTCGAACCCCTGACCTCAGGTGATTTGCCCACCTCAGTTTCCTAAAGTGCTGGGGTTACAGGCATGAGCCACCACACCTGGCCTGAAATGGGCATATTAAGAGAACCTCCTTGTAGGTTGTGGTCAGGATCGAAAGAACAAATTCCATGTGGCATGTACAGCAGGTGCTCAGTAAGTACTGGCTGCTTTCGTATGACCACTCAGTGCCATAATGGGTGCTTTACTGCAGTGTCTGATGGCTCTGGGCACAGATTTTGCCTACAAGGCTTTCTCTAGTCCAGCTGCCATGGACTGCAGCCTTTCTTTCTTGGGTGCATGACAGCTTCCTGCAGCTCTGTCTAGGAAGAAGTGATGGAGTCTCTTCTTTTTTTTTTTTAGATGGAGTCTCTGTTGCTCAGGCTGGAGTGCAATGGGGCTATCTCGGCTCACTGCAACCTCTGCCTCCTGGGTTCAAGCAATTCTGCCTCAGCCTCCCGAGTAGCTGGGATTACAGGTGCCCACCACCACGCCCCTACAAATCCACCACGGCCATTCTTAGTCATCTATAGCCCTGCCCTCCTTTCTTCCTCTGTCCCTCTCTCCCTCTCTGCTTTCTTCCTCCCTAATTTCCTCCTCCCTCCTTTGTTTCTTTTCTTTCTTCCTTTCACCCTTCTTCCCTCCCTCATTTCCTCCTCCTTCCCTCCTTCATTCCCTCCTCTCTCTCTTCTCTCTTTCTTCCTCTTCCCTTCCTTCCTTCCTCCTTCCCTCTCCTCCTCTCTCTCCCTCTAGTTACTCCTTTTGCTGGAGTGTTTTTTTTGTTTTTGTTTTTTTTTTTTTGAGACGGAGTCTTGCTCTGTGCCCAGGCTGGAGTGCAGTGGCGCGATCTCGGCTCACTGCAAGCTCCGCCCCCCCGGGTTCACACCATTCTCCTGCCTCAGCCTCCCGAGTAGCTGGGACTACAGGCGCCCACCACCTCGCCCGGCTAATTTTCTTGTATTTTTAGTAGAGACGGGGTTTCACCGTGTTAGCCAGGATGGTCTCGATCTCCTGACCTCGTGATCCACCCGTCTCGGCCTCCCAAAGTGCTGGGATTACAGGCTTGAGCCACCGCGCCCGGCCTGCTGGAGTGTTTTTTGTGGAGTCCTAATTAGGGAAAAGGAGTCAGGTGGCAGGACCGAGGGAAAGCAATAAGAGGAAGGAGATAAACTATACATCTGCCTGTCTTCATGGTCTAGGACACACAGCTCTCCTGTGCAAATAACTCCCAATTTTCCTGTGTCCAGCTATCGCCAGATACTCAGCTAATAGAAAAATGCAAGTTATCTCACTGCAACCTTGGTGTTACTGGAACTTCACAAAGCCCTTTTCACACACAGCACAAGCACCAGCATATAAAATCGCTAGCAAGCCTTCGTCTCTTTGCAGTTAGCTCCTCTGTTGCTGACCTGCCCATTGCACTCTTACAACATATTTTCCTACTTTCTCTAATAAATCTGCTTTTCTTTACCTACAACTGTCTTGGTAAATTCTTCTACCCTGCATCACTGGTCCCAAATAGTCACATTTACCTGTGATATTATTGTTATTTTTGTGAGAGAGGGTCTCACTATGTTGCCCAGGCTGGAGTGCAGTGGTGTGATCATAGCCCACTGCAGCCTTGACCTCCTAGGCTCTAGTGATCCACCTGCCTCACCCTTCCAAGTACACCAAGTACACAGGAGTACACCACCATACCTGGCTACTTTTTTTTTTTTTGGTAGAGACAGGGTCTTGCTATGTTGCCCAGGCTGGTCTCTAACTCCTGGGCTCCTCCCACCTTGGCCTCCAAAGAGCTGGGATCACAGGCATGAGCCACAATGCTTGGCAAAAAAATCTATTTCTTATTCCTGTTTGTATCTTCCTCTTGCTGCCCCCAAACATTTTGTTCAGGGTTGGCACCATGATCCTACAATCAGTCTTAGTGTCCCAAGAAGAGAGGCAATCGGAGATTCAGTGCCACTGAGGTGAGGCAGCAGAAAAGACACAGAACCATCTATGAAGTACTTTTTGCCAAAAAAAGAAAAAAATTGTACCTAAATCTAATCGAAGTTCTAGATCTCAAACTACCACTTTACAGCAAAACCAAGGGAGAAAGGAACAGGTGAAATAACAGCACACCTAAAAAATCAGCAAAATCTACTTGAAGTTGATAACTCCTGGCCGGGCGTGGTGGGTCTTGCCTGTAATCCCAGCACTTTGGGCGGCCAAGGTGGGCAGATCACAAGGTCAGGAGTTTGAGACCGCCTGACCAACATGGTGAAACCCTGTCTCTACTAAAAAATACAAAAATAAGCTGGGCGTGGTGGCACATTGCCTGTAATTGCAGCTACTCAGGAGATTGAGGCAGGAGAATCGCTTGAACCCGGGAGGCAGAGATCCAAGATCCCGCCACTGCACTCCAGCCTGGTGACAGAGTGAGACTCTGTCTCAAAAAAA